>NC_068914.1:110970580-111273610 GCF_023091745.1 Budorcas taxicolor
TATGTTTCAAAACAATCTATCATAAATGTATCTTCGTATTTCACCCTCCATAAAATACACAGTTGTTAGTTGCATCAGCAGAAAAACTCTCCTGAAAATCGAAATTTATCAAAAGTTATTGGCAATCTTGGCTATCCAATCATATTTAATAGTAAGGCACTAAGAGGTTGACTGCAAACTCTGGACTTACTGGAAGCCTTGTTGATTACTGGGCTTCACTGTGGCATGAGTCATTTATCCTGCCCTTTCCTTGAAAGACTCCTCAATGTCAGAATGTGAGGGTTTTTCTCTGGTTTCTCCAGAGAAGATTCCTCCAAATCCCAGCCTAGGAAATTGTTGCTTGGTGGATGGCACTCAGGGAACAGAACAGGAGAAAGGGTCACTTTCTAAATTTCAGGAAACTCCTGTTTGGAGATCCCACTTTATCTCTGAGGACAGTGTCCCTCTCTAACTTAATTTTACTGGATAATAAATCTCTTCTCCTTGGAAGCAAAGCTATGACAAACCTAGATGGCATTTTAAAAAGAAGAGAGATCACTTTGCCAACAAAGGTCTGTCTAGTCAAAGCTATGGTTTTTCCAGTAGTCATGCATTGATGAGAACTGGACCACAAGGAAGGCTGAGTGCAGAAGGATTGATGCTTTTGTACTGTGGTGTTGGAGAAAACTCTTGAGAATTCCTTGGACTGCAAGGAGATCAAACCAGTCAATCCTAAAGGAAATCAACCCTGAATATTCATTGGAAGGACCATTGCTGAAGCTCCAATAACACTTTGGTCACCTGATGTGAAGAGTCGACTCACTAGAAAAGACCCTGATGCTGGAAAAGATTGAAGACAAAAGGAGAAGGGGGCAGCAGAGAATGAGATAAGATAGCATCATTGATTCAATGGACATGAATTTGAGCAAGCTACAGGAGATGGCTGGGGACAGAGGATCCTGGCATGTTAGAGTCCATGGGGTCTCAAAGAGCCAGACATGACTTAGCGACTGAACAACAAAATCTCTGGAGGCTGAGCTAAGGAAGAGTGGAGCCCTGCATCCAGACTGTCACCAGCCCCTTATTCTAGCCCTGCTGCAGAAAGTGTGTGAAACCTTCGAGTTCCAGTTTTCTCAGAGGTAAATGAATTGACTCACTTCTCCTTGTAGGACCCCTGTGTAGACTTGCACTGGGAAATCACGCCTCCTGTGACCACTTTTTAACCAGCTTCACAGCTTTCAAAAAATTGTTGAAAATGCTTACTTGATATTGTCTCCTCTCTTTGTCTTTGTTTTTTATCCTTGTGGGTGAATGTTTTTGTTTTAAAGCAGTGCTTCCCAATTGTTTCAAAGTCACAAGGGACAGAAAAACATATAACATTTGTTGGAAAGTAGTAAAGGCAACTCTTCTTACCCTCATCCTCCCCATCTAAGACAAATACCTCCATAATGAGTCACTGAAGTCACAGAGGCTTGAACCCCAGACACATTCATCCTGGTCCCTGGTGACTGGAGAAAAAGGAGCATCTACCCCAGCCAATGAAACAAAATTGCAGTGAAGTCAAAGGGAATAATCTAAAAAGAAACTAACACACAACTTGGCAGGACAGTATAACACAGCACTGAAGACCATAGTGCCTGAGCTGGGATCCTGCCTTCCACTTTTTACTGCATCTCTGATCCTAGGGAAATTGTTCTATCTCTCTTGATGTCAATGCCGTCATCTGGAAAACAGGATTTAAGAGTAACTCCTGTTGCTATGAATGTTTAAGGGAGAATGTAACTGCAAATTGCCTAGCACAGAGTTGGTGAAACAATGAGTGGAGGAAATACTGATAAGGGTTAAAATGAAAAAGACAACATTCACCAAGGAAAAGGATAGTCTTAGGGAAAAAACATTAAACAGAGAATAAAAGGGATCAGAGCCACAGTTTACAAATACATAGATCCTTAGGCCCCCACCATCCATGAAAATACAGAACAGATGCATAGAGATATATAATATATAAAACAGGATATGTGTATAAATATATATATAATATATTAAAAAGAATATATACATATATAATGGAGAAGGAAATGGCAACCTACTCCAGTATTCTTGCCTGAAAAATTCCATGGACAGCGGAGCCTGCCAGGCTACAGTCCATGGGGTCACAAAGAGTCGAATACAACTGAGCCACTGCACACACTTACATACAAATATATATTTGTCAGTAGTATCTGAGTTCCTTTTATGTGACAGAGGTTCTAAGAGTTAGCTTGTTTTCAGGAGAGGAACAAATTTACTATCTCCACTTGGTTATTAATTAGCCCTTCAAATGAGGTCAGGCATTCTCCCTTATTGTTAGCTCTCTTTTTACAAGACTATAAAGAAAAGTACAACCCATCTCTCATCTTATCATCTGCCTCACTCAGATGCCAGCCCACACATTATTCTCTGTGGAAAAAAAGTCCAATGTGAATATTTAATATTAAATTGTTGAGGGATGTATATGTGTAAAGGGCCAGACCATCACACACTTGTAACTATATATTCCAGTATGTGAAAGCAAAAAAATTACTAAAGTAGGAGACACTAAGTAAAAGGTCAGTGGCTTTTGGATAGCTATGAGTACATATGTTATTAAACCTACAAACATTGCTTCTCAAGAAAATATAAAGTTCCTTCCAGGTTCCTGTTAGTGTTTGAGGTTTAGATTGTACTTGGACAAAGGAATCATAATTCAATTATCCAATGATTTATTACAAAACACTTTGCCCACACTGGCTATTCTGATGTGTAAACATCAGAGTAATACACTCCCTCTATCCCAGGCTTCGCATTTCAGATTTCATTAGCCAATAAAGCCAGGTTTATTTATAATAAAGTTAAGCCCTTCAAACCACTGACCATGGAAACCAGATTTTGAAATAATTCAGATTTGTGTTTCTGTTCTTTCTAATTAAGGGTAATATCGGGAAGCACAGACAGTGGGTAGCATTGTTGTAGCACCATGGATTTAAGCAAGAAAATCTGATTATCAGCTCATGTCAGAAGCCAAGCGATAATGCAGCTTAGCATTCGTTTGGGTTTTCTCTTTGGCCAAAGATAATTACCGTTCGTGAGGCCTTACGTAAGTGTATCTAATATCTAGGACCCTAAAATTTATGAATAGCAAAAGCACACAATAGGCAAAGAAGAATTACTGTATTTATTATTTCTATGGCTTGTTCCACCATGATAATTTTGTTATCTAGCAGTCAAACCTCTAAAATCAAAGTATAATTTCTTAAAGGACAAGAAGTTAGCTATGCTGGCAAGGTTTTCTGCCCAGTTTCCTCTGATGAAAGTTTTTTATACCGAATTAGAAGTCGAAGAGCCAGAATTTTAAAAGGAAATTTACAAAAGGGGATTCAGAGTTACCTACTGAGGTCACTGCACAAACAGATGTTAAGCTTCTGCAGTGAGATTTCTTTTTTCATAAAGTGTAATTTCTTAAACCTGTGCTGTTGATACTAAATGCAATGCTTCCTACCAAACAACACCAAAAGATGTGTAAGATGTAAAACAGTTCTTGGCAAAGAGGATGGTGTCTCAGAGAGTAGTGCTGTGTTACAAGCAACTTGAGCACACATCACACAGAATAAATTTGGGAAACCCAGAGGGGGGAAAAAATTACTGGAACTAGGGATTAAAAGTTTGATAAAAGCAGATCTAATTATGAGGATGAAAAAAATATCAAGTTGTAAAATTGCCAAAATAAGAATGCCGAGATCCACCAAAGGATAAAGATACAATTGCTTTTGGCAGAAAAAGATAGTGTGATTCTCCATAACTGTAGTTTATTTTTTAGGAATATGTTTTATAATTTGTTTACTACTCATTATATGCCACCAGTAACTAACACTTTATTGCGTATCTACTACCCTGTTCTAAACACTTTCAACATCCTAAATGCCTCAAATCTTCCCAGTAACCAATGACATCATTATTTTATCCTCCCCATTTTACAGAGGAGGAAAATGAGTCACCAAGAGGTTAAATAAATTCCCCAGCTGCCTTCCACTACTCTCAAAGTTACATAACACTTTTTGTTGATGAAATCCATCCTGGTAATTAGATCTGGCTTTATATATCAAACTCCTAACTCTAGTTCAAACAAATTTTCCCCTTCAGGGTCCCAAAATCTATTCCATGTGACACTGGGTTGGCCAGAAAGGTCGTTTGGGTTTTTCCATAAGTTGGTATGGGAAAACCCAAACAAAATTTTTGACCAACTCGATATACACTCAGGCTGCTCACTTTACAGCACTTTACAGCAATGCTCACTCTAATTCCAACCGGAAGGAAATGGCGTGTCAAGACCCATCAGAGTAGCTCCACTGCTAGCTCAGGCTCCAAGCACCAACTCTCCATCCTTGAGCAAATCACCCAACTCTCTACTGAAACAAACTCCAATGGGAGTAGTGTCATTGACAGGATAATGACAGGTGAAGGTAAGGTCAAAGACAAAGCTCTTACAATCTGAATCTAGAACATTCCCCGCACTCCCCCACTCTGCTCCTGAGCTCTCACTTGCAATCTAGGTTTATTTGAGGTGGGTGGGAGGAAGGCAAAAGCACAATCGCAGTAACAACAAAGGTGACAATGACAACAGGTGTAACAATAAGAAAGAGAAGTGCTCATCAGCACAAAGAAGCAATGTGTGCAGTGGGTTACAGCACACACCCTGGGGCCAAACTGCCCAGAGCAGATCCTGGATCTACCACCTGGGCAAGGTGCTTTCCTTTTCTTTGCCTTCATTTTCTCACCTGTAAAATAAGGATAACAGCAACTCTCATCTGATAAGATATTTATGACAATTCAATGACAATATTCATAGAGAATTTATAATAGCCAGATGGAGGGTCATCAACATGTATTAATACCTATACACATTGGAGAGTTATGGGTAGTAATACAACTAATTGTTCAGTGACAGGTGCCATCAACTGATTGGTTATTGTACTGGGAAGTTAAAAGACAGAGTCATGACTTTTCTTTGTTTCTGCTTTTTATCCTGAGGAAAAGTGAGTGATTTTTTTTCCACCTTGGCCAGAGAACTAAAACAGGAACTTGTGCTTCATGATTTATGTGGCTGATTTCATCTACTTCTGTTTTCACATTTTAATAACATAATGTTCTTTTGAGCACTGTAGAATCATATTAGACTATTGAGACTTTAGGATTTCTTGAGGACTGCTTTATGGTGTTCATGAAGATACTAAGGCAGAAGCAGCAGAGGAGAAAATAGTCAAGTCACTAGGGGCCATGCAGAAGGAGGGAAGAAGGCACAGATGAGCAGTGGGCCTCCTGCCCCCAAACCCATGGCCTCTGCTCATCCTCTGACACTAGAGAGATAAAATAAGGAAGAAGAATAAATATAGCAGAAATGCACCTAAACCTTCATGGCAGCCATTCCAATGAGTGTGATATGACGAAGGAAGGAAGGAGAGAGAGAAAGAAAGAAGGAAGGAAGGAAAGAAAAGAAAATGAACAAAGGAAGGAAGAAAAAGAAGCTAGGGAAACTGGTTCAAAATAGGTCATGTGGCTATGCACAGTTGCATGGGATAGAAAGTAGTTGAGAGGGTGACTCAGATTCAGTGACTGAAGAAGCAGATGACCAATATCAGTGCCCAGGCATGGAGGTCCCTTCAGTGTCTGGCTAGAAGCTTCAGTGACGCACCATTAAGGAGGCACCGGTAGTTCAGAGCAAACTGACCAGTAGTTCTCTTACCTTTCATGTTTGCTTGGACTACTGTTTAGTCGATTTCCCCATACTTTAGCTTTCCTCTTGCATTTTTTTGTTCTTATCATTTTGCTTTACACTCTAGGAGACTTTCCACAACTTTTTTGCAATTTTCTGTTAAATTATTGACTTTCAATACAGATATGTTTGATCCTTGAACTCTTTCTCTTTGCTGACTGCTTATTTTTTCCAAGACGCAGTTGTTCCTATTTTATGGATTTTCTCAGAATCTCCCAGAGGATATTAATTAGGTATCTTTTTAGAGTGAAATTTTTTTCTGGTTTCTGAAATATGCTTGTGTCTTCTGATGCCCATTTTTCTACTGAATCTTCTTGGTCCTTTTGTGCAGTTGCTGTTGTTGTTGTTCAGTCACTAAGTCAGGCCTGCCTCTTCACAGCCTCATGGACTGCAGCATGCCAAACTTCCCTGTCTTTCACTGTCTCCCTGAGTTTGTTCAAACTCATGTCCATTGAGCTCAGTGATGCCATCCAACTATCTTATCCTCTGTTGCCCACTTCTCCTCCTGCCATCAATCTTTTCCAGAATCAGGGTTTTTTCCCAATGAGCTTGCTCTTCGCATTAGGCAGCCAAAGTGTTGGAACTTCACCTTCAGCCTCAGTGCTTCCAATGAACATTCAGGCTTCCCTGGTGGCTCAGTTGGTAATGAACCTGCCTGCAACCCAGGGTTCGATCCCTCATCAGGATCTTCCCCTGAAGAAGGGAATGGCTACCCACTTCAGTATTCTTGCCTGGAGAATCCCATGGACAGAGGAGCCTGGCAGGCTACAGTGCATGAGGTCGCAAGGAGTTAGACACGACTGAACAACTAACACTTTGTGCAACTGGTTTTTCTTAAAATCTGGCAGTCCTTGATATGATGGCTCAAAGCCTAGTGAATGGGCTTCCTCTCTCTTTTTGCCAATGTTTTTTCTCTTATTAGAAGATTCAGGGCTACCCCTCAAGGACCATGATCTTGGTAGACACTGTCAAAGCATGTGAACTGAATGGCTTCTTTATCGGTATGGGTGAGCTGGCTGCAGCTCTTCCAAATGTCAGAACGGGAGGGCTTCATTCTAAGACACCAATTCCCATACTAAGAGTCTGGTCCTCCTTCTACGAACTCTCACCCTCTTTATAAAAAATACCCTCCAGTTTTGTTTCGTCCTGAAGAGAAAACCCTGCCTGCAAATCACTCCTGGCCTCTCTTCATCCCCTGAGGGTGGAATGCCTTGCCCGATTGGAGAATGTGGAGGAAACAATTGAATACCTTTGGCTCAGTGAACACTCCTCCTTCATCTTTGGGGGTCTATGGAATGCATGTGGCTCCCCTGCACCTTTAGACATGAGGTTAGTTTTCAGAAAGCATCTGCTGTCCCCCACCACAGGGGAATTCTGTCATATTAAAGTGCTACCACAGAGCCTCAGGCAAGCCGGCCATTCTGGAAATCAGAAGACAAAGCCTATTTTTGGCACACACTTAAATCACATTCCTACCCTATCTGGTGTTTCGACCTCTTTTAGCAAATATTTCTGTCTCTCTCCCTGCTTCAAAATTCATGCAAAGAGTTCAAACAAACAAACAAACAACTTATACATTGATTCGCAAATTCGTGTTAATGTATGGCAGAACCAATACAATATTGTAAAGTAATTAGCCTCCAATTAAAATAAATAAATTTCAATTTAATTTTTTTTTTAAAAAGGAAACATTAAAAAAAATTTGATTCCTCAGATCCCCCAGTAGGAACATTTGTCTGGTTTTGTTTGGATTGGAGTTTTGTGTTTGTTTTATTTTACCTGGTGTTATTTTCACTTTTGTTTTCTGGTCTATTCAGCATCAAACCAATTCTTCACATCGTGGGGAAGAAATTCTCCACTGAGAAGCAGCACCCAGTAGAAACCGAAGGGGCAGACAGACCCTCCAGTTTCTGCCCAATCCTTGCTTGTTGTTTAGTCGCTCAGTTGTATCCAACTCTTTGTGACCCCATGGACTGTAGCCCACCAGGCTTCACTCTCCATGGGACTCTCCAGGCAAGAATACTGGAGCACGTTGCCATTTTCTTCCCCAGGGGATCTTCCCAATCCAGGGATTGAACCCGGGTCTCCTGAGCATCCCCTGCATTGCAAGCAGATTCTTTTATCACTGAGCCACATGGTACCAGGCAAAGGTTTTTCTCTCCTAACCTATAGAGATAACTTAGTTGCTATTTTCCAAACCCAGCTCTCTAGACTCATACAGACGCTATGAAGACCTAATGTCCATTCTGCAGTTTGAAGCAGAGAAGGCAATGGCAACCCACTCCAGTACTGAAGCGACTTAGCAGCAGCAGCAGTTTGAAGATGGAAAAGCCCTCCCTGATATGTCACCTAGATGGCTTGTGAGGAATGAAACCATGCAGTGACTTAACTCTGATCTGCCCTTTCATCTGTGCACTATTCTGTTTCCAAGAGCCTTAGTGTAATTATCTAAACTTGTTAGGCATTACATTAGAAGCAGTTTTCTCCACAATCTTAAATTTTAAAGCCTTTTGAGGCAAGAAACATTACTGCTGCTTGGGACAGTTCTTCCACTTAAGAAAGAAAGAAAGAAAGTGAAGTCACTCAGTCGTGCCCGACTCTTTGCGACCCCATGGACAGTAGCCTGCACCAAGCTCCTCTGTCCATGGGATTTTCTAGGCAAGAGTACTGGAGTGGGTTGCCATTTCCTTTTCCAGGGAATCTTTCCGACCCAGGGATCAAACCCAGTTCTCCAGCATTGTAGACAGACACTTTACCACCTGAGCCACCAGGGAAGTCCTCCACTTAAGAGAAATACTGCTATTCAATTTATAAGAAAGACAACCTGTATCACTAAATATATCTGTTTTCTAAACTATAAAAATAATGAATGCTCACTCAAAAAGTCTTAAACAGGACAGAAGGGCATGCTGATTTTATCACTCTCAAGAACCAAGCAACACTACAAAAATGTTCTGGAGTTGCTTTCAGTAAATTTTGATGTGTATATAGTGCCATTATACACACACTTTTCTTTTTTTTTTTTTTTTACACAAATGAGATCGCAGTGCAACCCAGATAAAGCTATGTCATTTCACGGCCCACTTCAGTGTGGGTGCCACAAGAAAGCAAGCCCAAATTCTACATCCAAAAACTGGTTGGAAAGTATAATGTACAGACCAGCAAGTCAAGAAACACATATCGCTGCCCCCCAAAAAACTTCATTTTAAAACTTAAAGACTAAAAATTAACCAGTTACTTCATGTTTTTAGCAAACACACTTGCCATTGTGTGGGGCTTTATTGTCCCCCCAGTGAATAGAAGCCTTTAAAAATGTATACGCCTAGAACTGAATACCGTGTCAAATCTATTGGCACTGCGTGTTTAAACACCTGCATGTCATCATCAGCCCTTCATAATATTGTTAAACAATAATTACACTTATGATGAGAATGAACCCAAATATATTCTTCCTTGAGATGTACGCACTCTTGTGTTATAAAAGTAACCCGTTGGTAGAATATGAAAGCGACACAGGTAAAACCGGATTCATAAATAAATTCCTATAATGCTCAATAAAGTTTTTAAATGATTAAAACAAGCTGCAATGATGTCATCTTCTTCATTAGAGAATTCTGGACTTATTTTTCTGAGGACAATGTATTTCATCATTTCTATTTACCAGAGTACTAAATTTCATTTGTCTAATCAGATTTAAACATCCCCCGCCACCCCAAAAAAGCAGTTTTACTTTGAAATCCAATGAAGTTTAGCTTGATTTTTTTTTCATATTTGAAGTGAAAATGAAAACTTGAGATACATGTTAAGCCTGACTTTGTTTAAAACTAAAAACATTTGCTGATGGATTTAAAGAGAATCTCAGAGGAAATATTTCACCTACTTCTCAATCCAGAAAGATGACAACGTGCCAATCACTGTGATCAAAAAGGACCAGCCTTGTGAAAAAGAGAGATTCAAATATAAAGCGCAGTAGTCAGAAGAAATGCTAGTAAAAGCTAATGTATGTAGCTGGCTTTCCATGCATGCCAGGCACAGTGCTAGGCATTTGACACTGAGCTCACTTAACTCCTACAATAACCTTATGAGGTTGGTGCTATTATTTCCCCATCTTGCAGACGAGGGTGCTGAGGCATAGAAAGATGAGACCTATCTCCCAAGTCACAGGCCAAAAAGCAGCAAAGCTGATTTGAACTCAGGATGTCTGCCTTCAGAATCTGTCTGTATAAGCATTATCCTTTACCATTTATTCAGTTTTCCACTCACTCAAGCCACAGCCTGAGAACAGGTACCAGTATCCTCAGCATCACATTTCTAAGTAACCTGGAACACAGTAATCCAGAACACAGTAATCCAAAACTCGGTGGTAGTTCCAAACTCTTCTCTAGAACTGAACTGACCTCTTGAAATTCCATCCTGTCCTGACCCCAGGTTATCTCTGGCTTACTGATATGGACTTACTCCTCCTTTCTCAATACTCTAAGCCCTGAAACTCATCTGATCAATGTCACACACACTGTAGTAAGGGAGGTTACTCAAATACTGGCTAAGTGTTCAAAGTTCCTGCCACTTATCATCTTCCTGAACTTGTCATGAATATGACTTTGGTCCTTAGGCATAAAGTTTATCACAAAAAAGGGTTAGCATGATCCAAAATATGGCAACCGCTCTTGCAGTGTGGGACCGCTTAGAAGACACAGAATAAGCTGAAGTCGCGCACACTATTTTCAGCTGTTTTTGCTGCAGCTGTCATGAAGTGAACCAGCTCTGAAATGGGTTGAACTTCCACACATGTTGGAGTGTTGACTGAGCCTCCAGATGTTAGATCTTGGAGGGAGTCCTGAGGATCAGACTGGGCTGCCCAGGTACCTCTCCTACCCAGAACCCCGATCTCCTGGGGGAAATCCACACCTGCTAGCTCTTTCTTCAGCTCCAAGAAGTCAGCCAGAATGGTCCTGTTAAACCTAAGTCACATCCAGCCACTCACAGCCCTCCAGTGGCTCCTCATCTCATTCAGAGTACAATCCTCAACGACTTCCTGGTAGACTGAACGGGATCTAGGACCAACACCTCCCACCCCCACCCCGCACCCCCAACCATGACTGCTTTGAACAATTTGAGACATTTTTGAGCATGAAAGGGGAGCCTACTAAGAATTACTCTGGAACAAATGACAGGTGTAAACCTGGACTGTCCTAGGCAAATAGGGGTGTCTTTCATGGAATGAAAGTCATAGACCTTCCCTTGAGTGCCCCCATTATTTCTATCTTATCTTCATGGATTCATTCGTTAAGCCATCCAACCGGTTTCTAACCCTGGGGTCACAGAAGAGGTTGACCTCAGATCCAGGGATTTTGCTGAGGAGTCCACTGTCCCTGAAGACAGGAGGCCCAGAGAGGCTGTGAAGTTCAGTCTAAACTCAGGCAGCACATGCTGAACTCACCTGCACTCCCAGCTGCCCTGTTTTCACATCTTGTTGCATCTCAGGTCTTTCTGGGGCCATACTGCTCTTTCTTGAAACAGCAGTTTTAGAAATTCCTTTCATTATTGTCTGTTTGTGGTAAAATCTCTCTGTTTTCACTTTAACTCTCTTTATTTAATCCCCATCCTTGAAAGATCATTTCGCTAGTGACTCAAGGTTAGTTTATTCTCAGCACATTAAAGATGTTATTTCAATGTCTTTGGTCTCCAGCATTGCTGCTGGACATTCTACTGCTGGTCTGATTTTCATTCCTCTGTACATGTCTTTTCACTCTCTTACAATTGCATCCCCAGTATCTCATACAAAATTAACATTTGTGCCACTTATAGAGCACTTACCAAGTTCCAGGCATAGTTTTAAGTGCTTTGCATCATTTCATCTTTATTTTTTATAATTACAAATAATATTATCTTTCTAATTTTTTGTAATTATAAAAATTATAATTATATGTAATATAATTATTTTTATAATTACAGAAATGTACAAAACTAAAAATTTACCATTTTAAGTACTTTTGAGTATATAATTCAGTAGCATTAAGTAGGTTCACAATTTTGTGCAGTAGTCATCATGACTAATCCCAGAAACTTTTCATCATCTCAAACAGAGACTCTATATTCAATAAGGGATAGCCCTCCCTTTAACTCCTTCCCTCAGATTCCCTGACAAATTCTACTTTGTGTCTCTCTGAATTTGCCCATTCTAAATACTGCATATAGGTGGAATCATGCAATCTTTTTTTTACCTAGAATACTGTTTCCAAAGGAGAAGGCAATGGCACCCACTCTAGCACTCTTGCCTGGAAAATCCCATGGACAGAGGAGCCTGGTAGGCTGCAGTCCATGGGGTCACTAGGAGTTGGACACAACTGAGCAACTTCACTTTCACTTTTCACTTTCATGCATTGGAGAAGGAAATGGCAACCCACTCCAGTGTTCTTGCCTAGAGAATCCCATGGATGGGCAAGCCTGGTGGGCTGCTGTCTATGGGGTTGCACAGAGTCAGACACAACTGAAGTGACTTAGCAGCAGCAGCAGCAGCAGCAGCTGTTTCCAAGGTCCATTCATGTTGTAACAAACATCAAAATTTCATTCCTTTTTATAGCTGAGTAATATTCCATTGTATAGATATACCACATTATGACTATCCAGTCAGCAATTAATGACACTGGGTTACTTCTACATTTTTACTATTGTGAATAATGTTGCTATGGACACTAGCTTAACTGTATCTGTTTGAGTCTCTGTTTTCAGTTCTATAACCTACAGTGGCTATTTCATTTTACATTCCCACTAGCAGTGCAACAGTCCATCATATATATATGCTGCAATGTATTTATCCATTCTCCTGTTAATAGACAGATATGTCTTTTCAGTTTGTCATTACCAAAAATTAAGGCAACAAAAACATTCTTCAGTGTGTATCCCTGAGTACACATAGTCTCTAAATTCACAGATTATGGGAATTGTTAGGACAAATGTTTGCATTCTATTATTGTGTTAGCTCATGAACATGCTCTCCAAAGTGATTCTACAGCAGTGAGTACAAGACTTCTTATTTCTCTATACATTTGCCAAGAGTTGTTAACTTAAAATCTTATCATTTATGTCAACTGATGGATACAAGTAAACCTAAACATCAATTAGCACATTTATTGGATATTCAGCTTTCCTGTTTGTGAATTGTCAGTTTCTATTCTGCACTCATTTTTCTACCCCATTACTTATCTTTTTCTTACCAACTGCTATGAATTCTCTAGATATTCAAGATACCAATCCTTTGTTAGTATTTACTGTCCGAATATTTACTGTTAACTCATCTTTCCAGAATGAGTGAAAAAAATCTTGTAAAAAAAAGTTCTAATTTTAATGTAGAAAAATTTATCATCATACTGTTTTATTTTTTAATTTATTTATTTTTTAATTGAAGGATAATTGTTTTACAATATTGTACTGACTTCTGCCATACATCAGCATGTATCAACATAATTTCAAAGTTTGTGATTTACATTCCTTGCTGAAGAAAGCTTTTTTAAACATTTAATATCGCAAAAATATTTTTATTTTTTTCTAAAAGTTATTCCTTTCATATGTGGGTCATAAAATCACCCAAGATTTACTTTTTTATATGCTATGGGAGATGATCACTGGAAAAGACCCTGATGCTGGGAAAGATTGAAGGCAGAAAGAGAAGGGGACAACAGAGGATGAGATGGTTGGATAGCATCACCAGCTCAATGGACATGAGTTTGAGCAAGATCCAGGAGTTAGTGATGGACAGGGAAGCCTGATGTGCTGCAATCCATGGGGTCGCAAAGAGTTGGACATGACTGAGTGAATGACCTGAACCGAACTGACGAGAGAGGCATTAGGGAATTCTTCCTTTCCCCACCAGTATCTAATGTCCCTTCTCATATATAAGATTTACATATTCTATTCTGTTCCATTGGTCTATACTTGATCCAATAGCTCATTGTCTTGTATCTTTATGAAAAGTGTTTATAGCTGATACAAGTTCCCATATGTTCTTCTTCATAACTTTTTTATTTATACTTAGTCTTTGACCTTCCAAACAACTTGTAGGATCAGCTATTTAGTTTCACCAAAAACACTGTGATTATCTCTCATTCCTTAGCCTAGTGTGTCTCTTCCTTAATCCAGGTCCTTCTTTGATCATCAAGTATTTAATAACATTTTGTACTTCTCTCCACATGTGTCTCAAAAATATTTTGTTACATTTTTTCCAAGCTAATTGGTAGCTTTGGTTTTAATAATTTGGAGATAATTTTCAAAGTATATAATCAATATTGTCCTTTTTCTCCAATGCTTGTACCTCTCACTCACTCAACTGCTATGAACCTAGTCCCAACCACCACTGGAGTATTCTAGTAACTTTCTGCTGGGACTCAAGGTCTCTTATTTCCCCAACACTTCATCATATACAAATAGCCAGAGAAACTTAAAAAGCAAATCAGATCATTGCATCCCCAGCCATAAAATAAATTCTCATATGGCTTCTGCCTTACAAGCATAAAAAAGTACAAGCTCCCTTCATTGGCCACAATTCATCACACAAGTTCCTGTATAATCTGGCCCCTGCCCACTACTCCACCTGCTTCCAGCTGCACTGGAAGAACTCCAGGATGTTCTTTCTGCTAGGTGCAGTCTGCCTCCAAGGACTTTCTGCCAACCAGAGCTTTACCTGAGTGCCTTCCTCTTATAGACTGCCTCTTCAGAAAGGGCCTCTCTGGCCACCTCACCCTAGCTAAAGCAGCAACCGCCTGCCACCATGAGTCACCCTCAATGTCAGTACCCCAACTTACCTTCTTTACACCATTGCAGTTTTCATTACTTTATGTTTCAATTGCCTTATGTATTTGTGCTGCTTATTTTCCACTATTTCTGTTTCTCACTTTATGATGGGTTTCTAGAAGGAAAAGATGTTTCTTTTACTGTTGCTTTTAGAACAGCCAGCTGATCCCCACTGGTGTCGGTAAATAGAATACAACATATAATGTATAATATTGGAACACACATCATATAATTATTTGAGGTATAATTGTTGTTGTTGTTTAGTCATTAAGTTGTGTCCAACTGTTTGGCAACCCTGTGGACTGTGGCCTGCCAGGCTCCGCTGTCCATGGAATTCTCCAGACAAGAATATGGGAGTGGATAACCGTTCCCTTCCCAAGGGTCACACCCATGTCTCCTGAATTGCAGGCAGATTCTTTATCATCTGAGCCACTAGGGAAGCCCATAATACATGGTAGTATTATATATGACGTCTAATATATTACATAAAATATGTTCTATATACAATAATATACAATGTACCACACATAATACACAATGTATAATATATACTATGTAATAAAATGTATAGCAGTCAATCTACTACAAACAATGACAAGTAATATGAAAGCCTTTGAAAGATGTACATCTTAAAATTTTGTATTCCTACTTCTATAATTCCTCCAAAGTCACACACATAGAGAATGAGAAAGAAGAGGAGCAGAAAGGGGGAGAATGGAGGAGAAAAGGGAGGAGATTTCAACAATTTGAAAGAGGATCCAGCTGATGCTGATGCTTTCATAGGACTCTACTTGTTTCCCAATCCTTGCCATGAGGAAAGGGGTGATGGGTATCCATGTGGCACCTGTCTGTAATCCTGAGAGGTTGTATATGGCTGTAGCAAAAGCTAATTACAATGTATGGTTCTCACTGTCACCTGCACCACTTTCTGCCAAGTGGACGGGCCTGTGGTCCCTTCTTATAAAGCCTTGACCTCTTGGGGCCTGTGCATGAAGAGTGGAATGGCAAAAATCAGGGGAATTTGCTGGAGTCTGTTTCCTCCACAACACAGTCCATGCTGGGAGTCATGGAACCCCTTCAGTTACTCAAAGTCCAAACGGAAAAATAACTAATGAAACAGCATATCGTAGATGCCTTATTTAGATATATTCCTGGGTTTTAGCAATTAGAAAACCAGGTCATGCTTTTTAACCAGGTCATGTTTTGCATCTTCCCTCAGCTGGCCTTTTACTTTCATCTTTAAACATGTGATTTTCCACATCACTTGATTTCTACTCTTGATTTCTATTTCCAGTCACCATATGCTACTTTTCAGCAAGCAGTAACTTGGAGCAATTTGGCCCACAATTTTTGGAAAGTGGAAACAATTGATGATAAAACTAGAACTGCCTCCTCCCCTAAGGTTTGGGACTTTATGATTTCATCAGTGTCTCTGAGATCTCTAAGTAAGTAAGTGAAAGTCACTCAGTCATGTCCAACTCTTTGCGACCCCATGGACCATGAAGTCCATGGAATTCTCCAGGTCAGAATACTGGAGTGCGTAGCCTTTCCCTTCTCCAGGGGATCTTCCCAACTCAGAGATCGAACACAGGTCTCCCGCATTGCAGGCAGATTCTTTACCAGCTAAACCACCAGGGAAGCCCTTGAGGTCATCTCTAAAGCCCCCTGAGCTCTGTGGTCATCTCTAAAGAACATTACCTTTCTCTTCATGGTAAACAGGAAGGAAATGAAGGCAATTAGAGCCCTTAGGATGTAAATTTCAGTGTTGGTTGAAAGGTTCTTTTTTCCCCCTGGTCCTGCTTTTATTTAAAAAAAAAAAAAAAAGAAAGCTCTAGTAGGACTAAACCTAGGAGCTACCAAAGCTCCACGCCAACTGGCTGGGCCAGCTATGGCGACCATCTCCATGTGCACATCACAGCCACTTACAGGCATGCATATGCACGCTGCAGGACAAACAGTCACTTATGCTCTCCCCAAGAGGGGATCACTAGCAACGTGTGAGTACAAGATAGGCTGGGGAGAACACTACTAATACGTCAGCCTTTTGCTTGATGAACTCAGTTGTTTCTTTTTATTGATTATACTAAGATAACATCATTATCCTCTTTTCTGCATGTTATACCAATACAAGTACTGCCTTTCTATTCTTGCTCATCAGATTGATTAATGATACATGTTGTTTTTTCCCCCCTCACTGCACATATCTGTGTGTAAAGGAAAAAGGGGTAGAATGATTTTCAAACAGGGATCCAAAGTACTATGGGAAATGTCTTTTAGCATTCTCCTTATTTTTAAATCTAAAAAATAAATCTTTCTCCAGTTATACATTTTTTAAGTGAAGGAACAAATCCTTTTATGTACTGAGAAATGGACTATTTCCTGCCATATTAGTAAACAAGGATGCCACAGTCATCAGAGATTGCAGCCCTCCAATGTGAGCTGGTGAGCCTTCAGGGTTCAGGAAGGAGAAGAATACCTGTGATCCAACAGGTATCAGGCTGCAGCCACTCCGTATGGTGAGCCCCCAAGGAGCTCAGGATGTGAAAAAGCACAGGATAGCAGCTCAGGATAGCTGAGATGCATATGAAAGGAATGATTTTACTGAGCCCAGACTCTTGCATCTTCCCATACACAGAAAAGCACAAAATTCTTTAACTTGGTATGTCTGGTTTTCTATAATTTACAATAATCTTTTGATGTTCAGACTATCTGCCCTTTGTTGCAAAACTTCTATATAACCTGGCTGCTCCCCCTCCTCACCTTCTCAGAACAGTTCTCTCAAGATTACTTGAGATGCTGTTTCCCAGGCTTGAGGTCTTAAAAATTCCCACCAAATAAAACATAACTCTTAACTTTTAGGTTGTGACTATTTTTTAAGTCAACAGTATCAAGCGACTGAACTCCAAACGATGACACAATGGATACAGTCCTGCCAAGGACATCCTGCTTACTCACCTGTGCATGGGACACCCTGTTCTCTCAGAGTTGCACTTCTCACAGTGGGAATATAGCTGGAGGATTTCTGAAAAAATTTGAAACACTTTAATAATTCTTATAAAACTATATTTCCATTCCTGAGTTAAATTGGGGGAAGATCAGAAGCCATTTCTCTTTTTTTTTAATGGAATATTACCCAGTGATGAAGGAAATGGCAACCCACTCCAGTATTCTTGCCTAGAGAATCCCATGAACAGAGGAGCCTGGCAGGCTACAGTCCATGGGGTCACAAAGAGTCAGACACGACTGAGCGAGTTCACTTCACTTCACCCAGTGATGAAGAAGAATGAAATTCTGCCATCTTCAGTGATGTGGATGGACCTAGAGAATACTGTGCTTAGTAAGTCAGATAAAGACAAATACTATATATCACTTACATGTAGAATCTATAAAAATAATATAAATGAATGCATATGCAAAACAGAAACAGATTCATAAATATAGAAAACAAACTAGCAGTTACCAACAGGGAGAAGGAATGGGGAGGGGCAAATTAGTCATACAGGATTAAGACATACAAACTACTATGTGTAAAATGATAAGCAACAGGAATATGGCACAGGGAATTATAGACATCATCTCAATAACTTTTAGTGGATTATAAAGTGTAAAGATACTGAATCCCTATGTTGTAGACCTGAAATTAATATAATATTGTAAATCAATTATTCTTCAATTTAAAAATTCAGACAATGGCTATTTACTCACTCAGTGTCTGACACTGGCCAGGACATTGCCCAGGGTGCTAAGGAAGCAATGGTGAGGCCAAACAGACACAATTCCTACCATCAAGAGTCCAGAGGAAGACACGGGTAGTAATTAAGAATTATATAAATAAATGTAAATTTTCAACAATGACAGATATTATGAATGAGAGAGACTAAGAGTTTTGGGAGCACAGTGATGTATTAGGATGAAATAGAATTATACATGTATACCCTTTGCCATGTGACTTTGAAGTATCTCCCACTTGAGTAAATGAAGTATGTTTCATTGTCCCACTGGTGCTGACAAAGTCCCCATGACTTGTTTCAGCCAATGACATGTTTGTAAGCATGACATGAGAAGAGGTTTTAAATATATGTGCAGGGTTGGGCTCCGCCTCTTGCAGTTGTATGTTGACAAGAGAAAAAAAAAAAATGCCCTAGGCAGCTACAGGTCCCAGATAGGAGGAGACAAGTGTAACAGATTCAAACCTAACCCGCAGCCTAAAGCTAATCCCAGATGTGGCTAGAAGAGACAAAGCCAACCCACAGACCTGCAAACATGAATTAAAAATGGCTGCTGATGATGGTAAGCTACTGATTTAGGTGCTTATTATGCAGAACCATTATTGCAGAAATATAACTGAAACAGATATACAATAGATACAGCAAGTTCATTCATGGAGGTCAGGAAAGGCACCCATGAGTATGTGACAATGGTAAGGAGCCTTGTAGTTTTACTTAAAATACCAAACCTTAAAAAGACCATCTCAGGATTTATTTTCATATTTCTGTTTTTCAACTTGCTGCTTTTTTGTTTGGTTAGCCAGTCCTCAAAGTCTTTGGCTTTTTGTTGTTCAATGTTTGTTAATATTGTGCCTCAGCCTTTTATTGGCCCAAATAACCTGGCGTTAAGAAGGAGAGACCCCAACCGAGCTATGACCAGGACATAAGCATATGACAAAATACCAAAGAAGGCAACTGTGACTCCACCACTTCCTCTCCTCAAGGTGATTAGAGTCCAAAGCAGAAGATGGTAGGCAAAAGAATCACATAAATAAAGGCAAATTTTCAATGATACTAAATGTTATAAATGAGAGATACATGGGATCCAGGCATGTGGGGAGCCAAGGAGAACAGATTATGTTGACTTAGACAAAACTGGAAGAAGGAACATCTTACAGTGGCATCTATGAAATCAAAGTAACCAAGACTGAAAGAGTATGACAAGAGAAGAAGGAGTTTCCAGGTGGAAGAAGAACAGTAAAATGACAGGAGGAAACCATTGAGGGAGTGGGAGGTGCCTAAAAAGCTGTCAGAGCACTGAGATTCAGTGGTACCATAAACATACCCCACTGGATACAGCCTAGCAGGTGCAGCTGGAGGCATTTAAACCACTTATTTGTCTCTTCATGAGGTCAGAAAATGTGTTTTTTACACAGTAAAGGAAGAATCTACTTTTACAAAGTAAAAAAAGAACCAGAGATTGGAGTTATCTGTTCCTTGGCATCAACTTTGTGCTGGGCACCAGGTAAGCATCCTATCAATGTATTTAAAGAACACAGGTGGATCCTCCCATGATCCTAAAAGAATACAGGTGAACTCTGTCATGATCCTCTCCCGTGTATTAAAGAATCTAGAGTGTAAGAACTGTAAGATATCCTAAATCACCAACATTCTCATTGAATAGATGAGAAAAATGCTCAAAACCACGCACACATGCAATGACAAGCCAGCAGTCAAATTTCAAAGTCTGGATTCCCAGGTCTATCCCATAGTCCTATATTCAGTTATGAGCACATCTGGTCTTCAAAGTCCAGCTATTAGGGTTGATTGAGAAAGCAACACCTTGTCTTCAGGAAGGAGCGGGAATCTCAGTTACAAAGCAAGAATCACCAGATGGAGAGTTAGGCTCAGTTCCATAACTTCCATCTCAATCCTCTTCAGTGAACTTCCTGCTACTCACTCCAACCACATTGCTTCACACATCTGCTTGTCTTCTGAGTAGGTAACTCTTGCCGAGGGCAGTCAGCACTAAGAACTGGATGCTGTCCCAAACTACACTGCTCTTAAATCAATGAAGATTTCTCAACACCACTACTCAGAGCTCTGCCTGTTGTAGATGGAAGAACTGAGTACTATCATTCACAGAGTGTGCGATACAAACAATGCATCCCTTTGGTTGTTCAGTGCACCACCTGAACATCTATACACAGCCATCCTGAGACTTCTGCTCTCCAAACAATAAGCCATCATGGTAGCCAACAGTCCAAGGAAATCCTGTGCATTCTGTTTCATTTTAATAGGAGACTCTCTCTAAAGGGTAAAGGCAGCTGTAAGAAGAGAGAAGACTTAGAGATGGGCTTATCTAATTCCTTAGAAAAGCTCCATCCTGAACTTTTAAGCAAGCCTAGAATGCAGGTAGACTTTTCTGATAAACAAAAAAGCTATTGTAATCAACAAGCAAAAAAAAAAAAAAAAAAGGCTTGAAAGAATAAAGTAGCTGGGATATTCATTGCCAGTCATTAACCTGATTTTCTAATGAATATGGCATTAGGCATTCATTAACAATCATTTGTGTTTATGTTGAACAGTGGATGTATAATGAAGGTTGGTAAATGAAAGCAAAATTAAACCAGGGGATTTTGGACACTTATAAAGCAATTAACTTGTTTGGCAGTAATTACACATTGAAAGCTAAATCAAGTGCATTTAGAAAGCCACAAGAGTCGCCACATAAACCAGAGGTGCTTTGCTCTAAAATAATAGAAGAAGCTCCCTTTCTTTCAGAATGAAAGAGAAAGGCAAAAGTATGGTGTAAATGACAAATAAGGCCCAGGTCTAATGAAAAGAAATACGGTTATAGCCCATATGTTAGAGAAGAGGCAAGTTACTGAAAAATAGGACAGCTCAGCTAATTAAAAAAGAGAAAGAATGAGAAAAAAAAACCCCTTTGTGACCACAATGATGTGAAAACAGGTGGTCTGTGACAGAGAGTTCAAGTTTTTGTTCTGCTTATGAACACAGGCGTGCACACACTTGCACACACACACAGATTCTACATTCTTGAGATACCTATTAGATGTGTGAAGCATAAAAGCTGAACCCTCAGTGAAGTCCTTAGCCAACCCCTGCATCTCAGCTTGTAGTTACCAGGTCTCTGTCACTGGCAGTTCTGTTAACTCGAGTTTCCAAATCAGTGCTGGACTACAGCTTTTTACTCAAGTTAGCACACGGCATGAAGCAGTGTGTGTGCTCAGTTGTTTCAGTTGTGTCCGACTTTTTGTGCCCCCACGTACTACAGCCCACTAGGCTCCTCTGCCCACGGGATTTTCCAGGCAAGAATACTGGAGTGGGTTGCCATGCCCTCCTCCAGGGGATCTTCTTGACCCAGGAATCAAACCCATATCTCCTACACTGCAGGTGGATTCTTTACCACTGAGCCACTGTGGAAGCCCATGGCATGAAAGGTCAGCCATTAAATGCGTGCAAGGCTCCTTTCAAAAAGGAGGGAAAAAGGGTAGTGGTAGGGAAAACAAAGGTGACCTGCCCCGGGAAAACTCTATCCTGGAACTGGTTAGAGAGCAAGGGGAAAAGACAAAATTCCAAGTGGTCCCAGCATTCATCAACAGAAACATTGCTCCAAAAATACACTCATAATCCAACGAAGCCTTCAAAGTGAAAAGCACTTCAGAATTTTCAACCCAGCAATTGTCATTCATGAAATATTACAGAGGCGCTGGCTGGATGTGTTTATTTATTTTGCTTTCCTCAGGCTGCAAGAGGATGGCTGGGCTGGAGTCTTCAGATGAGCCCAAAGGTCTAAGAGGGGACAAAGTCTTCCAAACAGGAGTCTTGAGTGTCCTCCTCAAAAAGAGCTGAAGACACATAAGCCCTCCCCATCTGACAAATACCTTTGCAAATGGGGGTTGTAGGCACTTGACGGTTAGTAACCGAAACAATGGTTCCCAGGGGGATCCTTAAGGGGCAGCTGGCTTTGTGGAAACATTTCCCAAGAACTTGGATGTCCACTATGGTAAAAGCAAACACTTGCTTTGCCCTGGGATTGGAACAGAAAACGGAAACCAGGAGTAGCTTTTGAAATCCTTACATAGTCATCTAACTGACACCAAATTTAAAAATGTGTTTGCCCTGACATGGTGTGTACATATCTTTCAAGACATGTGGTCTCACTTTTAAAAGATAAATGTTTGGTTGGGTCCTAAGATGGCAGAGGAATAGGATGGGGAGGCCACCTTCTCCCCAACAAATTCATCAAAAGAACATTTAAACGCTGAGTAAATTCCACAAAACGACTTCTGAAGGCCGGCAGAGGACATCAGACACCCAGAAAAGCAGCCCATTGTCTTCAAAAGGAGGTAGGAAAAAATATAAAAGACAAAAAAAGAGACAAAAGAGGTAGGGATGGAGCTCTGTCCTGGGAAGGGAGTCTTAAAAAGAGAGAAGTTTCCAAACACCAGGAAACATACTCACTGCCGAATCTGTGGCAAGCCTTGGAACCAGAGAGGGCAACATAACTGGGAGGAAAAATAAATAAATAATTAAAACCCATAGACCACGTGCCCAATGGTAACTCCCCCAGCAGAGAAGCAGCTCAGATGCCTGCACCCGCCACTAGCAAGCGGGGACTGGGCAGGGAGGTGCGGGCTGCATTGCTTAGAGTAAGGATCGGGCCTGAATGCCCCGAGGGCAATCTGAGAGAACTAACTTGGGCTAGCAAACCAGACTGTGGGCCATGCGAAAAGCCGTAACTTAAGACACCGCCAGGCCCGCTCACAGAACAAAGAACTGTACAGAGCTAGTCGGCTGCACACCAACCCCCTCCAGGGACAGGCAGGCAGAGCCGGAAGGGGGCAATCACAGCCCCAGAGAGACATTATCTACCAAACCGGAAACAGGCTTCTTTGCTAACTAAGACTTCTTGGGGTTTTGGACGGTCAACATCCGCCTGAGAAGGCGTGCCAGTTGTACACCCAGAAAACCGAGCGGCAGGGACGGGGGAGGTGATAAGTCGCAGTGACTGCGCTCGCCAAACACCTCATCACCTGAGCTGCTTGGACCTGGGAAGGGCACAAAACACGGGCCCAACTGAGTCTGCACCTCTGAGGACTACCCAAGTGCCTGAACCTGAGTGGCTTAGACCTGGGAGGTGCATGCAGCTCAGGGCCAGCCTTGGACGGTTCCTGGTGGAGCAACCTAGAGCCTGAGCAGTATGGGCATGGAGGGCACACGTGCCATGAGCAGGGGCAGGCCCAGTGTGGCTGAGACACTGCGAGCACACGCCAGTGTTATTTGCTTGCAGCATCCCTCCCTCCCCACAGCATGACTGAACAAGTGAACCTAAAAAAGTGTCCACCACCACCCCACTTGTGTCAGGGCGGAAATCAGACACTGAAGACCAGCAAACAGAAGCTAAAACAGAGGGAACCGCCTTAGAAGTGACAGGTACAATAGATTAAAACCCTGTAGTTAGTACCGACTACATGGCTCAGATGGTAAAGCGTCTGTCTACAACGCGGGAGACCTGGGTTCAATCCCTGGGTTGGGAAGATCCCTTGGAGAAGGAAATGGCAATCCACTCCAGTACTCTTGCCTGGAAAATCCAATGGACAGAGGAGCCTGGTAGACTACAGTCCCTAGGGTCGCAAAGAGTCGGACACGACTAAGAGACTTCACTTTCACTTCACTACATAGGAAGGGGCCTATAGATCTTGAGAAATATGTAAGCCAGACCAAGGAACTATCCAAAAATGAACTGACCCCACACTGCCCACAACAACACCAGAGAAAGTCCTAGATATATTTTTACTATTTTTACGATCATTCTTTTTTTTAATTTTTAAGTCCTCTATTACTCCTTTAATTTTCTTTTTTATAACCTATTATTATTTTGCAAAAAAAGACCCTATTTTTTAAAGCAAACTTCATATATATTTTTTAAAATAATTTTTGTGACTTTTTTTTCTTTTCTTTAATATTGTATTTTTGAAAATTCAACCTCTACTCTAGATTTTTAATCTTTGCTTTTTGGTATTTGTTATCAATTTTGTAACTCTAAGAACCCAATCTTCCGTACCCATTTTTACTTGGGAGCGAGATTACTGGCTTGACTGCTCTGTCCCTCTTTGAGCTCTCCTTTTTCTCCACCAGGTTGCCTCTATCTCCTCCCTCCCCCTTCTCTTCTCTAACCAACTCTGTGAATCTCTGTGTGTTCCAGACAGTGGAGAACACTTAAGGAACTGATTACTGGCTGGATCTGTCTCTCTCCTTTTGATTCCTCCCTTTATACTCCAGGTCACCTGTCTCCTTCCTCCTTCTTCTCTTCTCTGTATAACTCCATGAACATCTCTGAGTGGTCCAGACTGTGGAGCCCACATAAGGAAGTGATTACTGGCTAGCTTGCTCTCTCCTCTTTTGATTCCACCTCATCTCATTCGGGTCACCTCTAACTACCTCCTCCCTCTTCTCTTCTCCATGTAACTCTGTGAACCTGTTGGGTGTCCCTCACTGTGGAGAAACTTTTCATCTTTAACTTAGATGTTTTATCAATGGTGCTGTATAGATAGAGAAGTCTTGAGACTACTGTAAAAATAAGACTGGAAACCAGAAGCAGGAGGCTTAAGTCCAAATCCTGAGAACACCAGAGAACTCCTGACTCCAGGGAACATTAATTGACAGGAGCTCATCAAATGCCTCCATACCTACACTGAAACCAAGCACCACCCAAGGGCCAACAAGTTCCAGAGCAAGACATACCACGCAAATTCTCCAGCAACACAGGAACACATCCCTGAGCTTCAATATACAGGCTGCCCAAAGTTACTCCAAACCCAGTGACATCTCATAACTCATTACTGGACACTTCATTGCACTCCAGAGAGAAGAAATCCAGCTCCACCCACCAGAACACCGACACAAGCTTCCCTAACCTGGAAACCTTGACAAGCCACCGTCCAACCCCACCCACAACAAGGAAGTGCCACAATAAAGAGAACTCCACAAACTACCAGAATACAGAAAGGCCACCCCAAATGCAGCAATATAAACAGGATGAAGAGACAGAGGAATATCCAGCAGGTAAAGGAACAGGATAAATGCCCACCAAACCAAACAAGGAGGAAGAGATAGGGAATCTACCTGATAAAGAATTCTGAATAATGATAGTGAAAATTATCCAAAATCTTGAAATAAAAATGGAATCATAGATAAATAGCCTGGAGACAAGGATTGAGAAGATACAAGAAAGGCTTAACAAGGATGTAGAAGAAATAAAAAAGAGTCAATATATAATGAATAATGCAATAAATGAGATCAAAAACACTCTGGAGGCAACAAATAGAATAACGGAGGCAGAAGATAGGATTAGTGAAGTAGAAGATAGAATGGTAGAAATAAATGAATCAGAGAGGAAAAAAGAAAAATGAATTGAAAGAAATGAGGACAATCTCAGAGACCTCCAGGACAATATTAAACACCCCAACATTCGAATCATAGGAGTCCCAGAATAAGAAGACAAAAAGAAAGACCATGAGAAAATACTTGGGGAGATAATAGTTGAAAACTTCCCTAAAATAGGGAAGGAAATAATCACCCATGTCCAAGAAACCCAGAGAGTCCCAAACAGGATAAACCCAAGGCGAAACACCCCAAGACACATACTAATCAAATTAACAAAGATCAAACACAAAGAACAAATATTAAAAGCAACAAGGGAAAAACAACAAATAACACACAAGAGGATTCCCATTAGGATAACAGCTGATCTTTCAATAGAAACTCTTCAGGCCAGGAGGGAATGGCAAGACATACTTGAAGTGATGAAAGAGAATGATCTACAGCCCAGATTACTGTACCCAGCAAGGATCTCATTCAAATACGAAGGAGAAATCAAAAGGTTCACAGACAAGCAAAAGCTGAAAGAATTCAGCACCACCAAACCAGCTCTCCAACAAATGCTAAAGGATATTCTCTAGACAGGAAACACAAAAAGGGTATATAAACTCAAACCCAAAACAATAAAGTAAATGGTAGTGGGATCATACTTATCAACAATTACCTTAAATGTAAATGGGTTGAATGCCCCAACCAAAAGACAAAGACTGGCTGAATGGATACAAAAACAAGACCCCTATAAATGTTGTCTACAAGAGACCCACCTCAAAACAGGGGACACATACAGACTGAAAGTGAAGGGCTGGAAAAAGATATTCCATGCAAATAGAGACCAAAAGAAAGCAAGAGTAGCAATGCTCATATCAGATAAAATAGACTTTAAAACAAAGGCTGTGAAAAGAGACAAAGAAGGACACTACATAATGATCAAGGATCAATCCAAGAAGAAGACATAACAATTATAAATATATATGCACCCAACATAGGAGCACCACAATATGTAAGACAAATGCTAACAAATATGAAAGGGGAAATTAACAATAACACAATAATAGTGGGAGACTTTAATACCCCACTCACACCTATGGATAGATCAACTAAACAGAAAATTAACAAGGAAACACAAACTTTAAATGATACAATAAACCAGTTAGGCCTAATTGATATCTGTAGGACATTTCACCCCAAAATAATGAATTTCACCTTTTTCTCAAGCACACACAGAACCTTCTCCAGGATAGATCACATCCTGGGCCATAAATCTAGCCTTGGAAATTCAAAAAAATTGAAATTATTCCAACCATCTTTTCTGACCACAACGCAGTACATAAAAATAAACTCAAAACTATAAAACTCCTAGAGGAGAATATAGGCAAAACACTCTCCGACATAAATCACAGTAGGATCCTCTATGACCCACCTCCCAGAATATTGAAACTAAAAGCAAAAATAAACAAATGGGACCCAATTAAACTTAAAAGCTTCTGCACAACAAAGGAAACTATAAGCAAGGTGAAAAGACAGCCTTCAGAATGGGAGAAAATAATAGTAAATGAAGCAACTAACAAACAACTAATCTCAAAAATACACAAGAAACTCCTGCAGCTCAATTCCAGAAAAATAAATGACCCAATCAAAAAATAGGCCAAAGAACTAAATAGACATTTCTCCAAAGAAGACATACAGATGGCCTACAAACACATGAAAAGATGCTCAACGTCACTCATTATCAGAGAAATGCAATCAAAACCACAATGAGGTACCATTTTATGCCAGTCAGAATGGCTGCAATCCAAAAGTCTACAAGCAATAAATGCTGGAGAGGGTGTGGAGAAAAGGGAACCCACTTACACTGTTGGTGGGAATGCAAACTAGTACAGCCTCTATGGAGAACAGTGTGGTGATTCCTTAAAAAACTGGAAATAGAACTGCCTTATGTCCCAGCAATCCCACTGCTGGGCATACACAGCGAGGAAACCAGAATTGAAAGAGACACATGTACCCCAATGTTCATAACAGCACTGTTTATCATAGCCAGGATGTGGAAGCAACCTAGATGTCCATCAGCAGATGAATGGATAAGAAAGCTGTGGTACATATACACAATGGAGTATTACTCAGCCATTAAAAAGAATACATTTGAATCCGTTCTAATGAAATGGATGAAACTGGAGCCTATTATACAGAGTGAAGTAAGCCAGAAAGAAAAACACCAATACAGTATACTAACACATATATATGGAATTTAGAAAGATGGTAACGATAACCCTGTATGCGAGACAGCAAAAGAGACACAGATGTATAGAACAGTCTTTTGGACTCTGCGGGAGAGGGCGAGGGTGGGATGATTTGGGAAAATGGCACTGAAACATGTAAAACAGCATATATGAAATGAATCACCAGTCCAGGTTCAATGCAGGATACAGGATGCTTGGGGCTGGTACACTGGGATGACCCAGAGGGATGCTATAGGGAGGGAGGTGGGAGGGGGGTTCAGGATTGGGAACACGTATACACCTGTGGTGGATTCATGTTGATGTATGGGAAAACCAATACAATATTGTAAAGTAATTAGCCTCCAATTAAAATAAATTTAAATTAAAAAGAAATAAAAGATAAATGTTTTATTTCCAAGCAGAGGATCAAGGTGTTATACTGAAAAACATTTTTCTCCCTTGTTTAAAACCGTTTTGAATATTTAGATCATCTACCTAGTTCTAATCTAATGTGGAGTGTTTCATTCGAGATTTTCTTCATCTGAAAATTACTTTCTGGTTTTGACCAAGACCTCATCAATATTTCATTCTCTTTGCAACAGTCCCAATATCATTTGCTGAGTCTTCATAAACAAACATGTTTCTTTATATATCAGGAGAGTCAGGGAATAGACTAATCTTTAAGGCACCTGCTACTAATCCAGTGCTTCTCACATTTTATAAGGCATTCACATCACCTTGGAAACTAGTTAAAATGCAGATCCTGATTCAGAAGGTCCCAAGTGGGACCTGAGATTCTGTTTTTAATATAACAAGCTCCCAGGTGACACTGGTTTCCACACAGCAAGGTAGTAATCTACTAATCTTTGTAGCTGGTGACTGGTTTTAAAAGGTTGTACTATCAGGACTCGGGCTTCTTCAGTGGCTCAGTGGTAAAGAATCCATCTGCCAATTCAGGAGATGTGGGTTCAATCCCTGAGTCTGAAAGATCTCCTGGAGGAGGAAATGGCAACCCACTTCAGTGTTTCTGTCTGGGAAATCCCATGGACAGAGGAGCCTGGTGGGCTACAGTTCATGGGATCAAAAAGGAGTGAGACGTGACTTAGTGACTGAAACAACATGGAAAAATCCCAAAGGAAGCGGTGGCACTGAGTTCAGTTCAGTTCAGTCGCTCAGTCGTGTCCGACTCTTTGCGATCCCATGGACTGCGGCGCACCAGGCTTTCCTGTTCATCACCAACTCCTGGGGCTTACACAAACTCATGTCCTTCAAGTCAGTGATGCCATCCAACCATCTCATCCTCTGTCATCCCCTTCTCCTCCTGCCTTCAATCTTTCCCAGCGTTCCCATGTCTCTTTTCCAATGAGTCAGTTCTTCGCATCAGGTGGCCAAAGTATTGGAGTTTCAGCTTCAGAATCAGTCCTTCCAATGAATATTCAGGAGGCGGTGGAGCTAGAGTCCAATACAAACCTGCCTAGTAGCTACGCCTGTGTTAGTTCTCTGTGTTCTGGAGATTTTCGTGAATATTTCAGTGCGACCGGGCTAAGGAGTGTGAGGCAGAGACTGATCTGGTAAGATGCTTACATTAATTTCTCATAAGGATTCCAGCTTTGAATTTTCCTTCCTTCAACTAGCATTTTGCTATTCATCCCAACCCCATAGTGATTTAAGATTTTAACTGTCTTGGGCAGACACCAATTGGCAAAGAATTGTGGACTCTTTAAAAACTAATGATTTCCCTCTTGACTGCATGCTTATTTATTATCTTTTAAAAGGTCTAGATTTTGAAGAATAAGATCAGGGAGCAAAGGCTGAGACTGGACCAAGAATACCATCAGAGAAGCTACAGCTAACCCAATGGAGACTTTGGGGAAACTGAAAGAAAAAAAAAAACCCTGCCCCATCTGGGCAGATACAGTCCCAAGACAGGACTTGGTTTCACCAGCAAATGGGGCTGAATTTTAGCCTGATTTTTATCCCCTTGGACTGGAGCCCTTGAGTAGGGTACACCCTTCCTGCCTTCTTACATGGTGGCCTTGATGCTGGTGACTTCATCTGGAGTACACAGCACACGACACAGGGGTGAACATAAAAACTAGATTTCCAAAAGATAGCGAAGCAGACACAAGAGCCGTTAAGTGCAGAACACTCAGCCCTTAGGAGTTTAGCCATGAATAGAAGACAGGAGATGAGACCAAAACCAGACAGGGCAACAGGGTCAAGTGTTGACTTTCCCCCCTAAATAATTAGAGACCTGGGAAAGCTTAGAAATAGAGGGAAAGGGTGTGGAGGTGAGGAAGCAGGCTTCACACACACAATAGTCAACTTTAAATTCAAAAGCATCGATTCCTTTTTCTAATCCTCTCTTCAAGGAAAACAAAATCATCTCAGGATTAAAAGGTTCTTTGAATTGAAGAAGATGTAAACTTAATTCCTCCTAAAATAGGCGTTAAGACTTAAACTTGAATAAAATAACCTATTCTCTCCATATGTCACCATAATAAAATTGATTCCTCAGTTTCTAAGAGTCAGCTACTGATTTCAGAAGCCCAAGAATAATAATGGGAAAATGGATTTCTAATCCGCATATTTGTGTAATTATTGTTTTTTTTTAATCAAATTGTAACTTAGGCTTCATATTTAACAATATGCATAATAATAAATGGTTCATAACCAAAAACTGTATATTCTTTGTCAACACTTCTTGTTATAGTTTCCAAAAAAGAGCACTAAAACTACATCTGCTGCCAGTTCTCTTCCTCTGGTGACCAGAGATTCCTGGAGATGGACAAGTTTTATTTTGTGTGGTCAAATATTAGGAACCTCCTTATAAATCTATAATCCTAATTTCTACTTGAGGACAAATAAATATAGTAAACTCTTTAAAAAATATTAGCCTTAACAATAATTATCAGGAATAAGAAAAGTTAGGCTTTTAGTCAGTTATATTCCCTCTTTTATTGTGGGTACCATTTCAGAAGTCTCATTGAATTTTTAGGAACCTGCCAGTCCAGTCAAAAGAAATCACAAATCCTTAACTAACGTATGCTAACTTTTCTTTGAGGAACAAAAGAAGCGTCTTTGTTTGTTCCTCACCAGCAAACACCAAGCCATCTAAAAGGAGTCCTTTCAGTGGCAGTGTTAGCAGGGAAATTCAATTGTATTTAATTAAGTTCTTCCCCCAAAAACTGCACACAGAAGCACCAAAGAGGTTATCAGAGGTCAGATGCCTGTCATGACTTTCTGACCCTCCCAAAATGCAAAATAAAAGATAGAGGTAGCCCCGCTGGTAGGATGGCCTTCCACATTTGTGTCTCTCCCTTTCTGCTTTAATTTAATAGCAATCAGCACAATATGTCTGCTTTTTTCTGAACAATGGGACAGGCAGAAGTTAGATTTACAGCTCTGCAAGGGGAAGGCAGGAGACAAGAGAGGCTTACTATGGCTTTTAACGTTCAATAAGAACATCACTTTGATACCCATTAAAAAGAAAAAAAACTTGAAATCTACTTAACATTCATTGCTGTCAGAAGTGGACAGATGTGCACTTTTTGAAATTTCGTATTCTAGAATTATCTTAAATTATCAACTCTCTTACAGATTCTTTTTTAAAAGGATGCTCAGATGAATAAGATTTCTTTCCTACTGAAAAAAATAGACGTGATATCTAGCCATGCATTTAGGAGTGCCTTGACTTTAAAATATTAGGTATTTATGTAACGATCCTTATTTTCCAAATTTCGCAATTTTTACAAGTCTACTGATAACCTTATAATCAGCAAATGTACCGACATGATCAAAAGCGCTAAGTGTGTTGTATGAAACCAGACAAAACTTAATTAACCGAAATGTCATTTAGGGTCTTGAATGTCTAGTAACAAATGAGCGCCAGACATGGAACTTACTTCCTGAAATATCTGAAGTTCAGGAAATTGCATTCTTGAGTGACATCATAAGGAGAATCTTAGAATCAGGGCCCCAGAAGACATCTTAAAGATGATTTAATCTGACATCCCAGTGGATGTGTGAATGGCTGCATCCCATTCCCACCCCACTGTCACCCAGTCTGTGGCTGGATAATTCCACGAAGACTTCAAACTCACTGTTTCCTGCAGCCACCCATTTCCAGGGAAACAACCCTTTCTTTCAGAAGTGAAAATCGAACACCTAGACTAAAAGGAGGCTTAATTTTGAGGTCAAGAACCCCAAATTTTAATCCTGGCTCTGAACCCAAAATAGGATCTTGAGTAACATTTAATCTCTCTGTGCTCGTGTAAAAAGGAAGGTAAAAATATTTGTGGGATCATCTTTGGGTCAAGTTCTTTGCATTCAAATCTGTGTGCTATAAATTTTCTTCCTCTAGAGCTATTAGGTCAGGATAGAGAATTGGCTTCAACTTGGATACCAACTCAGATCCATTGGTGGCAGCTATCTGGACGCTGCATTGAGAAGGATGTTGAGACCATCCAGGTTTCATGGGAAAGAGCATCCTGTCTCAGGGTGAGGGAGGAACGTGCCCATATTGGCCACCTTTGCTCTGAGTAATGCCTAGGAAAGGGCTAGAAGAAGGACACTTGAGACCAAAACTTTGCTTCAGCAAGAACAGCTGGGAGATTGGGGCAGGTGAGAACGTAGGAACTAGTTCCAAAATGATTCCAGTCTTGGGGATCAGAGGAGACTGACCTCTGTCCTTTCAGCTCAGCAAATCAGGTTAAAGAAAATAGACTGTAAGTTCAGGTCCATCCACTGTCTTGAAAAATCAAGCACAGGGTCGGGAGAAAGAAGTTACTGAGCATATCTCAACAGCTCTGAAGAGGAGTTCGTCTCTATTCAGGCGAGAAAGCTGCCTGGAAGATTAAATGATAGTCCCAAGGATACTTGGCGCTACTAAACAAGGGAGATTTGAATTAAATCTGTCCCCAGAATGCTGCCAAATGCACGCCAATAACTTTTACCATTATTCTAACTCCCTTCAAATAAGGAGTACAGAAAAAAAGACTATCCTCCAGTGATTTCCATCCTCCCCGACACTTCTGACACAATGCACACCTGCAAATTTGCTTGTCAGCTTTCTGCATTACATCAAGCTAATAGGCAACTAATTTGCTATATGTATATATATATATATATATATATATATATATATATATATATATATATTCTAAAAAAAATCATTAACCTTCTATTGTAATAACATCATTCTAATGGGGTCATCTCACATGCTAGTAAAGTAATGCTCAAAATTCTCCAAGCCATGCTTCAGCAATATGTGAACTGTGAACTTCCAGATGTTCAAGCTGGTTTTAGAAAAGGCAGAGGAACCAGAGATCAAATTGCCAACATTCGCTGGATCATCAAAAAAGCAAGAGAGTTCCAGAAAAACATCTTTTTCTGCTTTATTGACTATGCTAAAGCCTTTGACTATGTGGATCACAATAAACTGTGGAAAATTCTTCAAGAGATGGGAATACCAGACCACCTGACCTGCCGCTTGACAAACCTGTATGCAGGTCAGGAAGCAACAGGTAGAACTGGACATGGAACAACAGACTGGTTCCAAATAGGAAAAGGAGTACATCAAGGCTGTATACTGTCGCCCTGCTTATTTAACTTCTATGCAGAGTACATCATGAGAAACGCTGGGCTGGAGGAAGCACAAGCTGGAATCAAGATTGCCAGGAGAAATATCAATAACCTCAGATATGCAGATGACACCACCCTTATGGCAGAAAGTGAAGAGGAATTCAAAAGCCTCTTGATGAAAGTGAAAGAGGAGAGTGGAAAAAGTTGGCTTAAAGCGAAACATTTAGAAAACTAAGATCATGGCATCCGGTCCCATCACTTCATGGGAAATAGATGGGGAAACAGTGGCAGACTTTATTTCTTTGGATTCCAAAATCACTGCAGATGGTAATTGCAGCCATGAAATTAAAAGATGTTTACTCCTTGGAAGGAAAGTTATGACTAACCTAGATAATATATTAAAAAGCAGAGACATTACTTTGCCAACAAAAGTCCATCTAGTCAAGGCTATGGTTTTTCTAGTGGTCATGTATGGATGTGAAAGTTGGACTATGAAGAAAGCTGAGTACAGAAGAACTGATGGTTTTGAACTGTGGTGTTGGAGAAGACTCTTGAGAGTCCCTTGGACTGCAAGGAGATCCAACCAGTCCATCCTAAAGGAGATCAGTCCTGGGTGTTCATTGGAAGGAATGATGCTGAAGCTGAAACTCCAATACTTTGGCCACCTCATGCAAAGATTTGACTCACTGGAAAAGACCCTGATGCTGGGAGGGATTGGGGGCAGGAAGAGAGGGGGACGACAGAGGATAAGATGGATGGATGACATCACCGACTCAATGGTTGTGAGTTTGAGTGAACTCCGGGAGTTGGTGATGGACAGGGAGGCCTGGCATGCTGTGACTCATAGGGTTGCAAAGAGTCGGACATGACTGAGCGACTGAACTGAACTGAACTGAACTGAACTGAGTGGGGTTATATATTTAACCCCATTAACGTTTCTTAATATGCAAAAGTTTTAACCTAAGTAATGATCAAGGAGGAGTTCGTGTTAATTTTATTATGAAAAACTGTAGCAACCTAAGCTTTTTGCAGCTCTCTATTTCTATTTTATATAGTATCATTGGGTATTCAGAGAAGGCAGTGGCAACCCATTCCAGTACTCTTGCCTGGAAAATCCCATGGATGGAGGAGCCTGGTAGGCTGCAGTCCATGGGGTTGCTAGGAGTTGGACACGACTGAGCAACCTCACTTTCACTTTTCACTTTCATGCATTGGAGAAGGAAATGGCAACCCACTCCAGTATTCTTGCCTAGAGAATCTCAGGGATGGGGGAGCATGGTGGGCTGCCGTTTATGCGGTTGCACAGAGTTGGACATGACTGAAGCAACTTAGCAGTAGCAGCAGCAGCATTGGGTATTATAAAATACAGTTATTCAAAAGTGAAACCACTGAAAGAAAATCTGAAATAGGGACAATTAGAGAAAGACAGAGAAAGAGAGAGCAAGAAACTTAAAACGGATGACTTGAATTCCCCACCTCAACCCCACTCTAAAAATAAGTCATAAAGAGCCCTGGGAACAGGCTGAATGACAGATGAGTGCCAGTGAGTACTGGCAGCTAACTCCAGTGCTCTGAGTTTGTAGATGCAATTAAATAGACGCTGCAAACACATAGGTGCCACATCTGGACTGGTTACCAAGGCAGTGCAACACCATCTGATACCCCAGCATTAGGCATATGTTCCGGAGCTTATCCTGCTAACTAACATTTTCACCGGGTCCAAAGTTTTAACATTTGAAACAGCACAAGTGGAATGTCAGATTTTGGAATCAAAATGAGAAATACATTGAACACTGGGTCCTTTATTAATGAACAGGCTTTCAGGTGAACATGAAGATTATTAGACCTCCACTAAATGGTAATAACCAGATAGAATTGTAACACAAACATATGTATGGTGTTTATCAAATGAACTGGAATTAAACGGTAGAGAGAGAGACTCATCTCCCATACCAAAGAGCGAATTTGGCTTGGAAGGATGTGCCATGAATGAGGCGGGTGACATGTGGGCTCTGCAGCCTGGGTTGCTGTGCCTATCCCTCCTCTGCTAGCTCCAGGACCTGGGGAGATAATCATGAAAGCAATCATTTATCAAACACCTACCTGCACCAGGCATCTTACCTGTGTTAGCTCTTCTAATACCAGCCTAATGAAGTATCAATTGATAATAGAGGACTCAAATGGTGAGTAAAACTTATGATGTGATATAAAGATACCTATACATATACATAAATATAATCAAATTATATGGGCTTCCCTAGTTGTTCAGATGGTGAGGAATCTGCCTGCAGTACAGGACATCTAGGTTCAATCCTTGGGTCGGAAATTTCCCCTGGAGAAGGGAATGGCTACCCACAGAGAAACCTGGTGGGCTACAGTCCATGAGGTCGAAAGAGTTGAACCAACTGAGTGACTAGTACTGTCACCTTTCACTTAATTGTTTTATATATATATGGTTTCTCTGATAGCTCAGTTGCTAAAGAATCTGCCTGCAATGCAGGAGACCCCGGTTCAATTCCTGGGCTGGGAAGATTCCCTGGAGAAGGGATAGGCTACCCACTTCGGTATTCTTGGGCTTCCCTGGTGGCTCAGCTGGTAAAGAATCCGCCTGCAATGTGGGAGACCTGGGTTTGATCCCTGGGTTGGGAAGAGCCCCTAAAGAAGGCAAAGGCTACCAACTCCAGTATTCTGGCCTGGAGAATTCCATGGCCTGTATAGTCCATTGGTTGCAAAGAGTCAGACACTCACTACTGAGCAACTTTCACTTTCATATATATGGTGTTCATATATATAGTCAAGAAAAGTTGTAGTTTAGAAATAAACTAGTTTAACTATCTGAGGAAGAGCCAGCCTTCACCAAACATGAGAACCAAACATAAAAGGACAGTGGAAACCTATGAATGTCAGCTTACTGCCGAATGGGTCTATAACACATTATGAATTAAGGTGATGATTGTTGCAAGATCTCGACCACAGAGGCGTGGTAGGGCCGTGTGTGCTTGGTTATAGCTGAGTCAGGACGGCATGGCCCATGATGGGCTAGCATGCTGTAATGACATGGTTATATAGGTGGTGATAGATAAGCCCACTGTGGTCAGAGAGTGAGGAAGCCCTGTGAGACTCCCCTGGATGTGGCACACAGTGCCTTGTGGGAATCAAAAGAAGCAAAAAAGAAAAGTAAATATTTAGAGGAGGGTGACTTGTTTAAATTGTCAATTCAAACATGAGCGTCTGAAAACTTCTGGGTACCAGAGACTCCTTCCTTTTCTTGTGGATTCTGGGCAAGTCAATGAAATTAATACACTATCCATCTAGACAGTCAGGCTTCCCTGGCTGCTCAGTGGTAAAGAATTGCCTGAAATGCAGGAGACACAAGAGACGCAAGTTCAGTCCCTGGGTGGGGAAGATATCCTGGAGAAGGAAATGGCAGTCCGCTCAGTCTTCTCGCCTGGGAAATCCCGTGGGCAGAGGAGCCTGGCAGACTACGGTCCATGGGGTCGCAAGAGTCGGACACGGCTTAGTGACTAAACTACCGCAACCTATACATTCACATAGTCTCACCTGTCCCTCAAATTACTCAACCTGCTACTGGGAGAAAGCCACAGAGTGACATCATACCTAAGGCAGCCTGTTCGTAGGGCTTTCCCTTCACCTTGCACCACCCAGGGGTGTAGGGCCTGCCCAGAGGCAGCTCGGCCACACTGGCTCTTGCCTGCATTTTCTGAACAGTGATGCTGTCCCCCGTCAGGTCAGCTCTTCAGGTAAGAGGTGATACTGTGAGTTCCAGTCCTCAAGCCCTTGAATGCAAAGCTTATGCCTCGCCCACCACCCTCCCTGAATCAGTCCACAAATCCATTAATACAGCCTCTGCCACGTGATTAGCATTTAGTCGAGGTACCTCTTTGCTCTTTAATTTTTAAGACAGCTGCTGAATAATCTGCAAAATATGACAACAGTCTGTGACTCGAGCTTTATAGTAACATATGCTTTCAGAGTTTCATTTCACTTTGAGCAGAATTAAATGTGCTGAAAATTAGACTGCAAGATATTCATAATGAGGGACAGCATACAATAGTCACCTTACACAAAGAGCAATTATTTAACATGAATTCACGGATTGCATGATGGTGCTTTCTTGTGAAGACAGGCACAGCTGCTACACTGAGAAAGGGCCAAATTTTATTCATTTCCCCCCATTTCCAGGAAGAGAAAAGCCCTTGGCCTTCTTATGCAGTCTCCCCCTCATCTGAGATGGGTCCACATGACCAAGCAGTGAAGACTGAGGCCCCCTTGCCTTTGTTTCCAAGTGTTTCTCACTTGCCTTTTTGCAACTCAGTGTGTGTGCACGCATGTGGTATGGTGTCGCTTTGGTTCCTTTTGTATTATAATTAAAATATATGTTATTCAACAGGGGCATGTGCATTTACATAAAATAATACAGAAAGTGATACACAAGAAAGGTAGAAAAAGGTATCGACTCCCAGAACTTTTCAGTTGATCTGAAGAGCTGAAGTTCTCAAAATCCGACAGTACTCTCTGAACCAAAAGGTTTACTTTTGGGGGAAAGGGGAGCTGACAGTGTGGGGCCCTGGGCAGAGCTCCACAGACCAGGGAAACAGGCACATTTTCTTGGGAGGCTGGAAACCTAGTGGTAACCAAGGCACATTTCTGCAATGAAGTTTTAGGTTGGTTGGTTGTTTTTAAACAAGGCTCAGCAGGAATGATCAACGGGTAGGGACATGATATTCTCTTAAAATGGAAGAAAGCATTAAAGCAGCCCACTCCCCCAAAATGAAGGAGTTTATTTGTATCTGTGCTCTGATTACAACTGCATGCAGGCAGGTAAAACAGAGCTTACTTCAGAGAGAACAGAGATTCTTGCCCTTAAGCAACTGGTGGCTCAGATGGTAAAGAATCCGCCTGGAATGCAGGAGACCCAGGTTCGAGATCTGGGTCAGGAAGATCCCCTGGAGAAGGGAATGGCTACCCACTCCAGTATTCTTGACTAGAGGATTCCATGGACAGAGGAGCCTGAAGGGCTACAGGCTATGGGGTCAAAAAGAGTCAGGCATGATTTAGCAACTAAATAGCAACAACAGCTAACAACTTTGCAAACACTCTATCCACTCTGTAAGAAAGGAATAGACTGTTCATACTTTGCATGATTCTAACTTTGTTTCCTTTGAAATTGGTGGCCTTGAGAACAGAATTAGAATTCTTCATCTGTCTTAGTCTTCCATATCCCCAGCATTGGTTTCAAAGCAAGCTATATCACCAATGAGTCAAATATTTGTTTTCACGGTAGTTACACAAAAGATATCACAACCAGTACCTGTAGGACAAAGGTTTCTAATGCTGATGTTATTTTACTAAGAGAAGAGGCCCCTCTTTCCCCCAATCTCAAACCTAGACTTTGATAATTGTATCTTTTCTCTAAGCCTTCATCTGTCACTCCAACAAAAGCTACCTGAAGGTTTCAGCTCAAGAACAGTACTTTTCAATGTACAAATTACCCTCCTGAACACTTAGGAGAAAGTCAACATTGGACGTAAACCAAAGAGTCACATAAACATAACTGCTCTCCTCTATTCCTGAAATATGACCAGTACCTGAGGAGTTTTAATGGGAAAGTCCCCTAACTTAACTGTGACACAGTCCATGTGTTGTAAGTGACCCGGATCAGAGCAAACCTAATTATCTCGAAGCACTAACCAGTCTCCCTGCCTCTTATCTCTCTCTTATCCCACTCCTCCAATCCATCTCCCAAATTGACCTGGATTGATCTTCCTAAAGAATAGTTAACCTTCATGTTATTTTCCCTGCTCAGAAATCACCCCAGGTTCTCCACACTCCTTTGTTTGACATTTAAGACCCTCTGCCCCTTTATCCTGGGGAAGGTAATGGCACCCCACTCCAGTACTCTTGCCGGAAAATCCCATGGACAGAGGAGCCTGGTAGGCTGCAGTCCATGAGGTCACTAATAGTTGGACACGACTGAGCAACTTCACTTTGACTTTTTACTTTCATGCACTGGAGAAGGAAATGGCAACCCACTCAGTGTTCTTGCCTGGAGAATCCCAGGGACGGCAGAGCCTGGTGGGCTGCCGTCTATGGGGTTGCACAGAGTGTTCTTGCCTGGAGAATCTCAGGGACGGCAGAGCCTGGTGGGCTGCCGTCTATGGGGTTGCACAGAGTCGGACACGACTAAAAGGACTTAGCAGCAGCAACCCCTTTATCCGAACTGCCTTTCCAACCACAGGCAGTGTTCTCCCCTGGACACACTCAGCTCCTCTTCCACAAACCTCAGGGTCCCCGCCATCCTTCATACTTTTCCAGCTGCATAGCAGCATCACACTCTGTCTTCCTCCTTGGCTCTCTTTCCTCCATATTTAGGTCTTAATTTTAATGCTCTAAGAGACCATTAGAGTCTGGGGCTTCCCTGGTGGCTCAGATGTTAAAGAATCTACCTGCAGTGCAGGAGAGTCAGGTTCGATCCCTGGGTCAGGAAGATCCCCTGGAGAAGGAGATGGCAACCTACTCCAGTATTTTTGCCTGGAGAATTTCATGGACTGAGGAGCCTGATTCCATGGGGTCTCAAAGAGTTGAACATGACTGAGTGACTAACACTTTTACTTTTGCTTTCAAGAGACCATTTTACTAATGGTAAATTAGCACTTTGAGAAGAAAGACTGCCCTGATTATTTCTGAATCCCCTCAGTGACTAAGAAAGCCTAATCCTGGGTAGATGCTTACACAACTTTTACAGGGTAGATAAATGGATGGATGCAGACATAGGTAGGAGAAGAAACAACTGGATTGATGGGTGGAGGGAAGGATGAGGAATGAACAGATAAGTGGATAAATGGATGAATGATTCAACAGTTGAATAAATGAACCAATGAAAGTGAAAAGTGAAGTCACTCAGTCGTGTCCAACTCTTTGCAACCCTATGGATGTAGCCTACCAGGCTCCTCCATCCATGGGATTTTCCAGGCAAGAGTACTGGAGTGGGTTGCCATTTCCTTCTCCAGGGGATCTTCCTGACCCAGGGATTGAACCTGGGTCTCCTGCATTGCAGGCAGATGCTTTACTGTCTGAGCCATCAGGGAAGCCAATGAGGTATATCTTATTATTATGAGATTCAAATAGAAAAACAGTTACAAATAAAATCAATTGCAAAAATTCTGGAAAAGAACATCTGCTGCTGCTGCTGCTGCTAAGTCACTTCAGTCGTGTTCGACTCTGTGCAACCCCATAGACGGCAGCCTACCAGGTTCCCTCATCCTTGGGATTCACCAGGCAAGAACACGAGTGGATTGCCATCCTTCTCCAATGCATGAAAGTGAAAAGTGAAAGTGAAGTCGCTCAATCATGTCCAACTCTTCGTGCCCCATGGACAGCAGCCTACCAGGCTCCTCCGTCCATGGGATTTTCCAGGCAAGAGTACTGGAGTGGGGTGCCATTGCCTTCTCCAAAAGAACATCAGTTGAACTCTGTTTCTAATCTAATCCAACTTTGTTCACAAAGACATTTTTAAAAGATAACTTTGGGGCTCTGATTTACATCCAAGAGCTATTTAGAATAACTATTTATTTCTAAAGCTAGCATGGGAATGATATTTAAATTAATCTTAACCCAGATCTATTTCTAAAGTACTACCTAACCAAATCCTCCTTTCAATGACTGAGAACTTATATTGTTTTCTCAATACAATCATCTTCATCTCTGAAAAATTCAGGTTTCTGGATCCATCAACAGCTAGACATGGGTTTTCTGAGTTTTCAAAACAAGGATAGGAAAAGTCTGACACCAGCAGCCATGTGTCCCTCTTAGATAGAAGTGTGCAGTCTTCACAGAAAGTCCACAGACTCTTACATAACACACAGTGCTGCTGAGATAATTTGATCCCCAACAAGACTGCAAGAAGCTACTTGGATATGGCAAAAAGCTCTGGCATAGACCAGTGTTTTTACTCAAGTAAGAACTAATAATTTGTAGACAGTTGCTAACCAGAGTGTCCAAAAACTGTTTTTGGAAGCTCATTTTTCATATGCAATAGTCCATTAAATTTATTGTTGCTTTCTGTCATTAAGCACGAGAGGGTGGGGTAGGGCAAGTAGAGTTGGTAGCCATATCATACAGCTTACTTATATTGTCTCTACTGTTGACAAAAGTCTGGCATTCTTTACACATGTGCTTCTGGTTCTCTGAGTCTATTGGTGAAACAGAGAATTAAACAGGTGAGTCTCAAACAGCTACACTAGAGGAGGGCCATCCAAGCCAGTCCGGGGATATCACAGAAGGCTTCCTAAGGAAAGCACCATCAAATTTGGTCTTGAATGTTGGATAAGCAGGAAGGCAGCACACACCACACAGCTGGGAAGATGATGGTAACTTCAGAGAACCATGAGTAGTCCAGAGAGATGGCAGCTGAGAGAAGAAAGGGACTTTGGTGGCAGATAAAAGCTGGAGAAGAAACTGAGTTTAGATGGCAAAGGACCTTGCACATTTGTAAAGGAGTTTGGAATTTATTCTGGAGGCAATGGAGCAGGAGGTATAAGAAGGTTTCAAGCCAAGGTGTGATTTTTTTTTAAGTAAAAGTACATTTTAGAAGGGTCACCTTGGCCCCAGGTTGGAGGTTGTGTGGGTTAAAATTGACCAGGGGCAGTGTGATGACAGGGGACCATGCCATTGATGACTGTAAGGATCCCAGGGGGGTTCGAATGGCCCCTCCATGAATTCTCCAGGCTGAACTCCCACATTCTCCAGTTCTGCTCAGTACACACACCAGTCCTTTGGGCCTGTTTGTGTCCATTCCTGTAATTGAACTTGGCTTCTCCAGGTTTTCCAGAGAAGCTCAGGTGAGAATCACCCTTTGGTTCTTTCAATTTTCAATTTCTGTCCCCTCTGGGGATACCATGCTCTGCCACCTAGAACCCAAACCTACCATCTACAGGGGCTTTACACAGATGGTTCTCTGCCATAAAACTGAACTCGTACAGAGTCTTCTGCAACAAAAACTTCCATAATCATTATTAACCATATAAAATTATATACGCATTTCATATAATGTTGCATTTTTTAAATCCAAAGGAAATATTAGAAAGGGGAAAACTCACATTGTCCTGGGCACACACACACATTTTACTGGGTCCTTATCACCATAAACATAAATATAGAGATACAGGGGGAAAAAATCCCCTGAGACTAATAAGAAATGAGAAAAAGAGAGAAGGGAGGAAAAGAAGGTAGAAGGGAGGTAAAGAGGCAATGAGAAGATTAAGACCAAGTAAAGGTAAACTCAAAAATACTTTAGAAAATAAAGTGTACTGATACCAGATTCCCAGGTGGCACTAGCGATAGTAAAAGAAGCCACCTGCCAGTGCAGGAGACATAAGAGGCACGGGGTCAATCCCTGGGTTGGGAAGATCCTTGGAGGAGGGCATGGCAGCCCACTCCAGGATTCTTGCCTGGAGCATCCCACAGACAGAGGAGCCTGGCAGGCTACAGTCCATGGGGTCGCAAAGAGTCAGACACGACTGAAGCAACTTAACACAGAATACACACATACTGATACCAACATGATCTATTGGCCAGAAGTAGCAAAAGAACCAACTAAAATTTGACAGAACTAATATTCTGGTACAGTAGCACTGGCTCAATACTGCTACAAAACAACTGTTCCAATACATACCCTTGGCTCTAATTCCCTCTAGCAACTGCAGGTTGCAGGGCTTCCTGAAGTCTACATTAGTGTTTCTGCAAAAGGTACAAATTAATTGCTAAAATTGCCAGTATAAGAGCCTTCAAGAAGTGACTAATCACAAAACCCTCAGTCCTATTCTCTGGCCCTGTATACTTGGTCTGTTCACTTTCCAAAAAAATTAAATAAAATAAGGTGGTCAGAAAACACACTATTTGTACCTGAAATACATGCCTTAGAGGCAGAGGGAAAAATTCATGTATAATGCACTTGATTAGATTTGGTGTTGAATTATTAAATCATTTCTTTAAAAAGAAAAAAAAAAAAGAAGTGTTGCTCTGAAGCACAAGAATGGAATATGTCTGAGTGAAAGCTCTATTTTTGAACAATCTCTTGTTCTATTCAAATCTCTTTAAATTCACCAAAATGAATTTAAGGTCTGTAAAGGCCATGATTCCAAAAAGAAAAACCCAAAATTGATTTAAAGGGGCTAATCAAGGAGGAGACTTGCAGTACTTTCAAGAAACAACCTTCTGAAATGGAAGAGAATTGGCCAACAATTCCATTTTACTGAGCCACATGTTAATATAACAGCCAATTATTGTTCAACAAAAGCCATATCCCAATTCATTCTTGTTCACAAAGTAACGACTCTGGTCTGTGAGTTGAGAAAATAAAATGATGGGCTAGACACACGCCGCAGAGGAAAAGTGTGGGGTAGGATTTGAGGCTTTTTACGGATGCAGTATATTTCATTAGAGGTTCGGAGTCTCCCGCTGGGCTCTTATTTCTCAGGCTTTTGTGTGGGATTTTCCTTTTAAAATGATACCTCAATGCAAACGTCTACACTAGTGTAAGAAAGCACTTAGCACACGCCTCAGAAACCTGTAGAATGGTCATGGAAAGCACAGAAATTTTGTCAAGGAAAAAAATACAGCGGAAAAAAATGGAATATTTTAGGCTGTGCTAGCAGGTGGGTATTCGGTGGTTATAGAGCAAGTAGGACTGTAACTGTAGCAAAAGACATTGTGTTCCCATATTCCCAGCAAAACAAAATTGCAGACCTGGGAACATTAAAAAGAAAACACACGCACACACACATCACCCTTCAAAAGAAAAATAAAACAATGCTTCCCAAATAGGCCCGATTATGTGGGTCACTGCATACTGTGTATTTCCCCTGTAGCCTTTTCTCGTGGTTACTGTTGCCAGGGGACACTTGATGCTCTCATTATATATGTTTGTCTTTCACATCAGAGCCAGGCTTTTCCTTTGGATGCTCCCAGAACTGTAACAAAAATAAAAATAAGGACTGGACCCCATTCTTACACAAATACCTACAAAGCTGAGGGAGTGACCCCCGTGGGTCACCGTGTTGTCCCTGGAAGCATTGACGCCCTTGCCCCGGGGGCCCCCGGCCTTTTGTCACAGGGTCAAAGCCAGGACCTCGGCTGAGTATCCTCTGTGAAGAATTAACAAGTGTGACAATTTGTGGGCCCTCCCCCCGCAGCCCTCGGTCCGGCCTGCCTGAACGCGGTAAATAGAGACATCTGGATGGAGCCCTTTCACTGCAGTAATTGAAAATGAACACGGATCAAGTTCTGGCCTGTTGTATTCATAAATCTTGAGGCTTAATTACATTAAAGGGAAATCTAGGGCCCAGCGCTATGGAAACTGCAGCTTCTATCAGGCGCTTCAATCATGAATCTTTAAGATAAGTGGGTTTTCTCTCCCCACCCCACCCCCGACTCTTTAGTAGGGTTGAATGGGAAATTTCCAAATCAAGCCCTTCAGTATTAATGCACCAGGAAACTTCTGGGGAGATTTGGGCTCCACTATTCCTACATGTGCCCATTCGATGGGTGACATTTGTGGCATTCCTCCCAGCAGATCAGCATTTCCAGGCTTACAATTAGGCACATTTCTACGAGCAAGGATGACGGACTTGACAGATATTTAAACTACGCTTTTCCCCCCAAGTTGAGCAGAAAGAGTGTGCATCTAGTTAAAATTTAATGAGTTGCCAAAAAAGAACGAGCAAATGAGCACTCCGAATGAAGTCAAAACTCTCAGCAACTCTTCTGAAGATAACAAGTGGAAAATTATATTCCTAGGTAATTCTACTGAGATTTCAAATTTATATTTCTATTTTTTATATGCAAAATTTTTTATCTGCTTAACATAAAAATTCACTCAACTTTATTAACTGAAGATGAATTTAAAAGGAAGTACATGGCACTGGTGGTTTGTCCGGTTTACGCTTCTGTGATAATCTTTGTGTTGTATGACATTGGGGCCATTTGGGAAAATAGATGGATGGAAAGCACTGGCACTTAACTTGCAAGAAACACATCTACATCAGTCTTCACCTAGAAGTGAAGCACTTTGCGGTCAGGCTCCCTATTGACAGGGCCTTTTCCATTTTCTCACACACAGAGAGCACAAGATACATACTGTGGGTATGAACTTATAAATGAATCTACAAACCTGATCTGCAGCTCTGAGGTCAGCTGTAATAATGTAATCTGTTACTAAACCCTCTTTATCTTCATTCCTTTGTGGTAACTACCTATCACCAAATAAGAAAAATCACTGAGCATAGAAACATAGGAAGGATGGTAAGGAGACTGGAAGAGTAGTGATCACCCAGAATCTGATCTTTCAGACATTGTGCTAAGATCTTTGTAGACAGCCTCTCAAATGCTCACAACAATCCATTAAGTCATATTATCATTATTTCCATTTTCTAGGCTGGGAAACTCTGACTCAGAGAAACTAAGGGTCCAAGACTACACAGTGAGGAGTGATGGAGTTGAGAATTAAATAAAGGCCATTTTGACCCTAGAGTCCATGCTATTTGCGCCAAACTGCATTTATATCTAAACTTTTATGAAGGCCAACCATTTATGAAACACTTTCCTAAATATCATGAGTGGTGTAATATTGTAATAAAACCATGAGCTGTGGGTTCACATCTTGCATCCTATACTTAGTCCTTCTGACTGCCCAGATAAGTCAGCATCTCTTACCTCTCAAGTTCCTCTCCCTTAAAAGTTAACTGAGGGTTCTTTTGAAGCTGAAATAACATATGTAAACTACTTAGCCTAATCCACAGTAAGTGCCCAGGAAACAAGAGTTATACTGTTTTCTCCTTCACACAAGCTTTCAATGAATGTTTTCTATTGTGACTTAATTTTCTAGAAACCTCTTACTAGAAATTTACTAGAACTGTATTAGGAATTTATGAGTTATAATAGAAGGTGCCTGCTCCCTAAAAAGGCTTGAAGCTAGTGAAAGAGACAATGCATAAATACTCAGCCTTACCTTATTCTCCTTGGAAGGAATGTTATGACAAACATAGCATATTAAAAAGCAGAAACACCACTTTACCGACAAAGATCCATATGGTGAAAGCTATGGTTTTTCCAGGAGTCATGTACAGGTGTGAGAATTGGACCATAAGGAAAACTGAGTGCCAAAGAATTGATGCTTTCAAACTGTGGTGCTAGAGAAGATTCTTGAGAGTCCCTTGGACTGCAAAGAGATCAAACCAGCCAATCCTAAAGGAAATCAACCCTGAATATTTATCAGAAGGACTGATGCTGGAGCTGAAGCTCCAGAACTTTGGCTACCTAATGTGAAGTGCTGATTCATTGGAAAAGACCCTGATGCTGGGAAAGATTGAAGGCAGGAGGAGAAGGGGACAGCAGAGGATGAGATAGTTATATGACATCACCAACTCAATGAACATGAGTTTGAGCAAACACCAGGAGATAGTAAAGGACAGGGAAGCCTGACATGCTGCAGTCTATGGGCTTGCAAAGAGTTGGACACGATTCAGAGACTGAACAACAACAACTTTATATTATGGGCCGAACTGTGTCCCCACAAAATTCATATGGTGAAGTCCTAGCCTCCATTACCTCAGAATGTGACAGCGTTTGGAGATAATCCCTTTAAAGATATAATTAAGGTTGTGCACTAGCTAAGTTGCTTTAGTCATGTCCAACTCTTTCTGGTCCTACAGACTATAGCCCACCAGGCTCCTCTATCTATGAGATTCTCCATGCAAGAGCACTGGAGTGACTGCCATGCCCTCCTCCAGGGGATCTTCCCCATCCAGGAATTGAACCCTTGTCTCTTATGTCTCCTGCATTAGCAGGAGTGTTCTTTACCACCAGCACCACTTGGGAAGCCCATAATTAAGGTTAAATGAGGTCATAATGGTGGATCCTAATCCAATCTCATTACTGTCCTTTTAAGAATAGATCAGGGCACAAAGAGCTACAAAGGGAAGACCATGTGAGAACACAGCAATAAAGAGCTGAAAGCTTAGAAGAGGGGTGTCAGAAAATAACAACCCTGCTGCACCTAGATATTGGACTTCTAATCTTCAGTATTTTGAGAAAACAAATTTATGTTGTTTAATCCATTCAGTCTATAGTATTTTGTTATAGCAACTCTAACAAATTAATGCACTATAAAAAATAGATTAAAAGCAATAATATAAGACCCAATCCCAGAAGGACTCCCACAGAACCAAGTACTATATAATATTCCACACAATATGGCAATCATTTATTCACTCATCTGCATTACTGGGTTCACAAGCTTCCTAACTGGGTCCAGAGCTTTCCTGCTGGCTCAGATGGTAAAGAATCCACCCGCAGTGCAGGAGACCTGAATTTGATCCTTGGGTTGGGAAGATCCCTTGGGGAAGAGAAGGGCTACCAACTCCAACATTCTGGCCTGGAGAATTCCATGGACTGTATAGTCCATGGGGTTGCAAAGAGTCGGACACAATTGAGCAACTTTCACTTCAGGCTTCCTAACAGTAGAGTGCAGATATGGTTGCTGTTGTGTCCTCAACATTTAACATTATTTCTGGGTCACAATAGATATTCATTAAATGAGTAAAACCAGAGGAAATGTTTTATCCTTCCTTTCCTGTGGTCTTGGATAACCAAATAGTTGATGTCAGAAAGTTCTTATTTATAGGAATATTATAGCCAATAAGTACCAAAGGAATGATAAAATTATGCAATTGCCAGCTTGTTACTCAATGTAAAAATGGGGCTATGCTGATTGCTTTTACGATTAAAGCTAAAATGACTAAAAATGGATGTTAAAATTATTAGTGAATGACTGATGGGGAATTTACAATGATAGGATCATGTTAACACCATCTGTGTTCATTGATCAATCTTAAAATATCTAAAAAGGGGGTGACTAGTATGCCTCATGATATGATATAACAAGGACATAGCACCATCTTTGAAGTACCTTTCCTAAAAAATTGTGCCAATATCTAATGGAACCTCTAGATCTCACCAGCTGTTCCTAAAAATATAGAGGTTGAGAGGACAAGTTAAAAGGTATATCAATGAAGCAATCACTGAAATCCAGGATGTGGGACATTTTACAAATATATGACCTATTTTCTCTAATAAAGCAATGGCGTGGGCTGGAGGGAAGAGGAGAGGGAGGGTGTCACAAAATTAAAGAGAACATAAAAGAAATAACAGCATATTCAGAGTGTACAATTTCTTTGAATCTTGATTCAATCCTATTAAACATAAAATGACACTTTTTAAGACAAGTTGAGAAAAAGAAATGGGAACTAATATTTCATTGTGTTGATGAATTATTGTTAATTTTGTTATGTATGATCATAGTATGGGCTTCCCTGGTGGCTCAGCAGTAAAGAATCTGCCTGCAATGCAGGAGATGTGGGTTTGATCCCTTTGGGAAGATCCCCTGGAGGAGGAAATAGAAACCCATTCCAGTATTGTTGCTGGGAGAACTCCATGGATAGAGGAATCTGGTGGGCTATAGTTCATGCGGTTGCAAAGAGTTTGACTCTACTTAGCTAGCGACTAAATAACACCACCACAAATCATAGTATGGTCTGATGTATAAATGTAGAGAGATATAATTTAGGTATAGATATGGACATCCTAAACAATGAATGATGCACGCTGAAAAATCTATGGATACAATAGCATGAGTTTGAGAATATCCATAACAGTTTTAAAATTAACTTGATTCTCAAGTGCTCTACAGAAGAGGGAAGATGTTATTGTTGTTGAAGCTGAAGACATTGGAAACACAATTTTCTTGGTTAAGAGGTTTGCCAAGATTATTCAGTCAGGTTACCTGCTTCTTCTAAGTCCTACTCCAGCGCACATGGGTGTTTCACAATAGACCTCTAACTACAAAGACTAAGGATCAGTTCAGTTCAGTCGCTCAGTCATGTCTGACTCTTTGCGACCCCATGAATTGCAGCAGGCCAGGCCTCTCTGTCCATCACCAACTCCCGGAGTTCACTCAGACTCACATCCATCGAGTCAGTGATGCCATCCAGTCATCTCATTCTCTGTCGGACCCTTCTCCTCCTGCCCCCAATCCCTCCCAGCATCAAAATCTTTTCCAATGAGTCAACTCTTCGCATGAGGTAGCCAAAGTACTGGAGTTTCAGCTTTAGCATCATTCCTTCCAAGGAAATCCTAGGGTTGATCTCCTTCAGAATGGACTGGTTGGATCTCCTTGCAGTCCAAGGGACTCTCAAGAGTCTTCTCCAACACCACAGTTCAAAAGCATCAGTTCTTCGGTGCTCAGCCTTCTTCATAGTCCAACTCTCACATCCATACATGACTACTGGAAAAACCATAGCCTTGACTAGACGGACCTTAGTCGGCAAAGTAATGTCTCTGCTTTTCAATATGCTATCTAGGTTAGTCATAACTTTCCTTCCAAGGAGTAAGCATCTTTTAATTTCATGGCTGCAATCACCATCTGCAGTGATTTTGGAGCCCCCCAAAATAAAGTCAGCCACTGTTTCCACTGTTTCCCCTTCTATTTCCCATGAAGTGATGGGACCGGATGCCATGATCTTCATTTTCTGAATGTTGAGCTTTAAGCCAACTTTTTCGCTCTCCTCTTTCACTTTCATCAAGAGGCTTTTGAGTTCTTCTTCACTTTCTGCCAGAAGGGTGGTGTCATCTGCATATCTGAGGTTATTGATATTTCTCCCAGCAACCTTGATTCCAGCTTGTGTTTCTTCCAATCCAGCATTTCTCATGATGTACTCTGCATAGAAGTTAAATAAGCAGGGTGACAATATGCAGCCTTGACGTACTCCTTTTCCTATTTGGAACCAGTCTGTTGTTCCATGTCCAGTTCTAACTGTTGCTTCCTGACCTGAATACAGGTTTGTCAAGAGGCAGGTCAGGTGTTCTGGTATTCCCATCTCTTTCAGAATTTTCCACAGTTTATTGTGATCCACACAGTCAAAGGCTTTGGCATAGTCAATAAAGCAGAAAGAGATGTTTTTCTGGAACTCTCTTGCTTTTTCCATGATCCAGCGGATGTTGGCAATTTGATCTCTGGTTCCTCTGCCTTTTCTAAAACCAGCTTGAACATCTGGAAGTTCACGGTTCACATATTGCTGAAGCCTGGCTTGGAGAATTTTGAGCATTACTTTACTAGCATGTGAGATGAGTGCAATTGTGTAGTTTGAGCATTCTTTGGCATTGCCTTTCTTTGGGATTGGAATGAAAACTGACCTTTTCCAGTCCTGTGGCCACTGCTGAGTTTTCCAAATTTGCTGGCATATTAAGTGCAGCACTTTCACAGCATCATCTTTCAGGATTTGAAATAGCTCAACTGGAATGCCATTACCTCCACTAGCTTTGTTTGTAAAGGTATAAATTTTAAATTACCATTTAGCCTCAATGCAATATTCTTGCTGGGTGTTCTATGTGTATTATCTCATTGATATTCACCACAAAACCATTTAACAGGTGCTGTCAGACATATTTTGCAGATGAACCAGAGCTCAAAGAGGTAATGTGAGTTGCCCAGGGTAGCAAAGGATTCCAAGCCAGATTTGTCTGCCTCCAAATCAAATGAAGACTGCAGGTCATTGGTCAGGGAGCCAAATCAGTGTGGCAGCTTCCTTCTTGGTGAGTTGCAATGTACACTGGCTTAGCCAGTGTTGGATTAAACAACAGAAATTTGTTTTCTCAAAGTTCTGAAGGTTAGAAGTGCAAAATCAAGGTGCAGCAGGGTTGTTATTTTCTGAGACCCCTCTTCCTAGCTTTCAGCTCCTGTTGCTCTGTCCTCACATGCTCTTCCCTCTGTACTTCCCTGTGTTCCACTCTATTCTTTTTTTTAATATAAATTTATTTATTTTAATTGGAGGTTAATTACTTTACAATATTGTATTGGTTTTCCATACATCAACATTAATAAGGGACAGCAATGAGATTGTATTAGGATCCACCATTATGACCTCATTTAACCTTAGCCAAACTTTGAACATAGCCCTTTTTTACATTGAACATCTATTAACCTCATGTATGCCCACAAAATACACTTTGAGAAATGCTACACTGATCCATGTTATCAGTGGGTGAAATGTTACTATATTGCTATAATTTTTTAAATTTGAGAATATGAATGCATACCATTAAATGGAAAAGGAATAAATCCATTTCTTTAGCAAGAAAACAGTGGATTATATGTGACCAGTATCATTTTTTGTTGGTAAGCAACTATCTTTACTCTATCGAAAACAGTATTATTTCCTTCCAAGTATTTAGTCTCCAAAGAGCTCGTATGTCTAGGATCTCTTCCCCAACCCAAGCTCATTGGAAAATTTTCTTCCTCGAATGGTAAATAGAAAAGGGAGAAGAAATTTCCATTTTTCAAGATGTCTACACATCTTGATGTCAGTTACTACTAATACAAATTGAAAGATTTTGGCTTACAGAAATGAGCTAATTTTTTTTCTTCAGATGTGAAACCTTTGAACTAAAACTTGATCATGAAAAGGAAATAGGAAATTGGGGCAACAATTTCAAAGTGAACTGTTTTAAGAAATGGTTTCTACACATAACCAAAAACTTATCACCTCTTCCTGCCCCCATATGTCCCTGTGTGTGAGTGTGTGTGTGAGTGTGTGTGTGTGTGTGTGTGTGTGTGTGTGTGCTCAGTAATGTCTGACTCTTTGTGATCCCATGGACTGTAGCCTACCAGGCTCCTCTATCCATGCAATTTTCCAGGCAGGAATATTGGAGTGGGTTGCCATTTCCTCCTCCAGGGAATCTTCCCAACCCAGGGATCGAACCTGAGTCTCTGGGGTCTTCGGCATTGGCAGGGTGATTCTATACCACTCTGCCACCTGGGAAGCCCCCCTATATGTCCCAAGTTTTCATAATCTCAGATTCAGACGTCTTTGTGAACCTGCCCCCCAGGAGCAACAGTTTCTGAGACTGTGAGAAGCCCCAATAAAGCTTCAGTCAGGAATGAATGATTAAACTCATCACAGAAGAGTCCTAAGAAGCAATAGCAGTGGGCTGAGGGCCAGGTGCTATGTCAAGAAACCCCATTTTCAGGACGTACATGGCAGCATCCTTCATCTTTCAGGGCTGGTACAATTTTTAGATGGGCAACTGTGACACCAGGAAATGTCTTCTCTAAAGAAAACCAGAACCTTCTGTTGAGAAAGGGAGAAATGTTATTCCACTTTAAAGGAAATCCAATCATTATAGACAAATTCTTCCCTCTTAAAAATCAAGAATCTGTATGGTAACCTTTAAAACTTCCACTCATATTTTCACATGCTCCTCTTCCCTCACTTTGAAAACTCTTCTCTAACCTCTGTTCCATACTATAAAATCTGGTGTACATATTTTCCCCTAGATTTTTACAAGAAGGTAATGCCAGCCACTATCCATAACAAATGTGCACCCATACTGCCATTTCTCTGCAAAAGCAAGGAGAGAACTGACTGATGATTTCATACCTACTTTTCAGGTCTCACAGTCACACGGGGATGACAACTCTGTGAGCTGTGACATTGGCACGCACTGGACAGCACAGACGGGCAAGTTAACAGATTGCTGGTTGAGACACCCAAGGACTTCAGCAGACAGAGGAAGAGGAGGTTCTCTCAGGAAAACCCTATTGCTGACATTCCAATCTGGCGAATAGAGCCCTAGACTGTTCCATTCTGGCTTCTTCCTGCCAAACTCTATCAGCCCTCCATCCTATAACTATATTTGTCGGTGCACATTTTTTATTTCCATCTTGGTATACATTGAATTTTCATTTTTTAAACAAATCATTCGAATCACAGTGCTTTGTGATTAGAACAATATAGATCAATTTCTTGAATAAACAAATAAACATCTTCTATGTGTCAGACACTGTCCTATATGCTTTTCTTTTAAAAAGAAAAATAAAAAAGAAATGAATTAAGGCATCACGAATACATTAAAGAATAAAAAACAATTTTTCATATAATTCAAAATGGAAATTGCCCTCCTAGTTATATGTGCACTACTTCTCTCCCAGATATATATTTTATGTTTCTACAATTATGTTTAATTATATACTTAAATTCTCTATAACATAAATATATGATAGATTGACTATATTTGATATTTGATTTTGTATAATTTTATATTTAATTTTATATAATTACCAGATAATATTTAATGATATATTATAATTATATGTGCATAATTATCTGTGTCTCTATATATAATTATCTCCTTTCATATAATCATTCATTCAGCAAATATGTACTTAATTCCTATTAGTGCATGTGTTGCCCTAAGTACTAAGAACAAGAGTAAACAGGGCAGGTGTTAAATCTGACTAAAAAGAGTTCACAGTCCATGGAGAGAGGTGCCAAGTGAAGACAAGGAGCCTGTAAAAAGAAACTGAAGTTTTGAGTTTGTTTACAGGCTGTTGAGAAGGTGCTAGCTAGCACTTCTGTATTTTAGAGTGAACTGACATCAAACATCTAAGCAGAGAATGTTGGTTATTACTGAACATGTTGTCAAGATAACTGTATTGCTCACCTTGTTTCTATGACTGAGTAACAGGTGTCTATTTTATATAATAGAAAAAAAGAACAGAAGGTAAAAGAGGAAACTGATATTTTACTGGACCCTCCAATTCTGCTGGATGTTTCCACATTCATTCTTAGTCGATATCCACTAACCTTAGCAATCATTTTATAAACCTAACATTCTCTCCACTCTACCAAAAAAAAAAAAAACAGAAAACCTACCAGCTCTGGAGTTTAAGTAATTTTCCCAAAACAGCCCTGCTGGTGGAACAGAGTTAGGATTAAAACAAGAACTGCAGCAAATGGAAGAGCATGGACCCCATCTAATCCTCAGCTATGCCAGAAATATGGATTTCTAAGTGAAATCCCTTGAACTATTTTTAAAATTGGCAATAATTCAAAAACTTTTAAAACACTATGTGGGTAAAACTAAATACATCTGTATCAAATCCTGACATCCATTTGAAACCTCTGTTCTGCAACATTTTGCACATCTGAAATTACCCAACTGGTACCTGGAGAAACAGGTATCCTAAAGACTACTAAGGCAGCATAAGAAGTCATGTTGACTCCTAGAGGAAAACATAGGCAGAACCCTCCTTGACATAAATTAAAGCGATGTTTTTTTGGATCTGTCTCATAAAGCAAAGGAAATAAAAGCAAAATTAAACAAATGGAACTTAATTAAACTTGAAAGTTTATGCACAGCAAAGGAAACTATTGACAAAATAAAAAGACGACATACTGAATGGGAGAAAATATTTGCAAATTATATAAGCAATAAGATCCAATATCCAAAACACATAAACAGCTTATACAACTCAACATCAAAAAACAACCGATTAAAACCTGGGCAGACCTGAATAAACATTTTTCCAAAAAGGATATGCCGCTGGCTAACAGGCACATAAAAAGACGCCCAACATGGTTAATCACCAGAGAAATGCAAATCAAAACCAACATGAGATAGCACCTCACACCTGCTATAATGACTGTAATCAAAGAGAACACAAATAACAAATGCAGTTGAGAATGCAGAGAAAAGGGAACCCTCATACACTGATGGTGGGGACTGATGCGGCTACCACGGAGAACAAAAAACTGAAACTAGAACTTCCATATGAGCCAGCGTTCCCACTCCTGGGCATACAGCTGGAAAGTATCTTTGACTGGGTTGTTTGGGCATATGTATAATGGGCATGTATCTGAAGAAAACTGTAATTCAAAAAGATACATGCACCTGAATATTCATAGCAGCACTATTTACAATAGCCAACACATGGAAGCAGCCTAAATGTCTGTTGACATGTGAATGGATAAAGGAGATGTGGTCACACACATGCATAACACACACACACACACACACACACACACACACACACACGGAATATTACTCAGCCATTAAAAAGAATGAAATAATGGCATTTCCAGCAACATGGGTGGATTTAAGATTATCATACTAACTGAAGTAAGTCAGACAGAGGAAGGCAAATATCATATGGTATCACTTGTATGTGGAATCTAAAAAGAAAAGATTCAAATGAATTCATTTACAAAACAGAAATAAACTCACAGACATATAAAGCAAACTTATGGTTACCAAAGGGGAAATGGGGCAGGGGGATGGGAGTGCTGGAGAGGATAAACTAGAAGTTTGGGATTAACATATACACATGACTATATGTAAACCAGGTAACCAACAAGGACATACTATATAGCACTCAATATTTTGTAATGACCTATATGAGGAAAGAATCTGAAAAAGAATATATATAAACATGAAATAAAATGAAAGTCACTCAACTGTGTCTGACTCTGACTCCATGGACTGTAGCCCACCAGGCTCCTCTGTCCATAGAGTTCTCCAGGCAAGAATACTGGAGTAGGTAGCCATTCCCTTCTCCAGGGGATCTTCCCAACTGTGTATTATATATGTATACGTATGTATGTATATGTATAACTGAATCACTGTGCTATACACATGAAACAAAAAAATTAAGACCTACCTTTTCTGCTCTCCTAGAAGTCTCTGAAGGAGTCTTTTCCTTCAAATAAACTCTCTTTGGCACCTTTCCTCTGTTGCCCTTTCCTCTGGTCCTTGCAACACTGAGAAGTCAAATCTCTCTCCCACTTGTCCCCTCTTAAGCTATGAGAGTCTTCTTCTACTTTCACTGATTTTCCTCTTAAAAATAAACTTTTCTGTCCTTTTCTCTCCTTAGAGAGGAGATCCTGTCAAACTCTGAATAAATAGGAGTTAAACTGGAGACATTTCAAGCATCTACTTGTACAATATTCCTTTTAACTTTCCAATACTAATAACTTCACTTACTAAGAATCCAAGATCTACAGATTCTTCTTTGTCTACTTGATGTTGGTATCAGTGATGTTTCTAGAACAGACCTCCTTTGAGTATGAAGGCTTTTGGCATTTGTAAGACATTTACTGGAAACAAACAGGGTTTTTCAAAAGTCAGTCAAAGACTTTTCAGCCCTGCCTTAGTTCACTAATGTTTGGACTCAAATCTCCAGTTTTAGAACTGCCGTGTTCTCTGGACCAGGAAAAAGTAGACTTTAAACTCAATATCCACAATTCTTGTTATGCAAATAACAGAAACACAGCACATGAGGAAAAAAAAACAAGACCAAAACATAAAATAAGCATTTGGAAATTGAACACTGAATATTTCCTCTGATATCTCCTTGGGTACACAGTACTACATGCATTCCCATAAAAAATAAATTCTTGCTTAAAGGTGGAAGTTTGTCATTAGATCTTTGAAATTCGGTTGCAACTTCCCTCTTCAATCTGAACCCATCAGCGTTTCTTCATTTAAAAATTCCTCACAGATTCAAGGCAGTTTCTAATGTATCTCTTTATCAAATAAATTGGGGCTTCCCTGGTGGCTCAATGGTAAAGAATCTGCCTGCCAATGCAGGAGCTGCAATCCGTGGGTCAGGAAGACCTCTGGAGGAGGGCATAGCAACCCATTCCAGCATTCTTGCCTGGAGAATCCCATGAACAGAGGAGCCTAGTGGGCTACAGTCCATAGGGTTGCAAAAAGTCAGACTCTATTGAGCATTCATACACACACATCGAATAAATTAATAATCTAGGAAAATCCTTTATCCATTCAGATTATTTACATCTTCTTTGATTTCTAAAGTAATATAATCTTCTTTGAAAAGTTCATCAGGATGATGAAAAGATTTCTCAAAGAAAGAGATTGTCTGGTCCAACTGCCAGTTCTGAAAATGCAATTTCTGAGATTAAATAGTCCACACATGACACAGAAGGAAGGACACCTGAGCCTGATGCTTCATCTCCCTCTTGAGATCTTTCCTCAGCTAACTTGATCACCAATATGTGCTGAAGAACTACAATGCTCATAGAATTTCAACCTGTTGGCTATAAGTTACTGGAAACCTTTATTTCTTTCCTACTTTAAACCTACTGCCTCTGATGAGAAGGGGATAATTTGGGGGAATTTGCAGTTCCAAATGAATGTGTGAAGTGAAGTGAAGTGAAGTCACTCAGTCGTGTCCGACTCTTCGTGACCCCATGGACTGTAACCTACCAGGCTCCTCCATCCATGGAATTTTCCAGGCAAGAGTACTGGAGTGGGTTGCCATTTCCTTCTCCAGGGGATCTTCCCAACCCAGGGATCAAACCCAGGTCTCCCGCATTGCAGGCAGATGCTTTACCATCTGAGCCACATAAGACCAAATCTCTGGATCACTTTCCCACCAAAGACTCACTTTGAATATACTTAGGAATAGGAGCCACTGGCAGCGTGCATCCCGTCTTTCTCTGAGAAAATTCACTTCTCTCTTTTCTGTGTTTGCACCCTGGAAATGGTTAGTTTGCACCTCTATCTGTGGTTGACAGGTGCAGAAAAGATGAAGCTAATGGTACCGTTGTACTTGTTTAGCAGAGGGGCTGCAGTCTCATCCAGCTGACCATCTCCCTGAAGGCAGTTAAGAAAATGACAGTCGTGGTACCCAGACTGTCTCCTGGCAGAAGCTGTTGTTCCTTAACCACATTCTTTTGTGTAATCCCTCCAGTTGTCACAGCAATGCCTTACTTCAGTGTCAACCAGGTCAGCTGAATGGGGATCTACTTGTGTCTGTTTTTAAAATATTTTTAGTTCCCATACTTACAAAAACATATAGTTAAGTTGCCCAAATAGCTTGGTCTTCCAGGCTTTTAAATCGGTTGCCATGGTAACAGATGTTCCAGACAGGGACCTACAGTTTTATATTAAACTATGTTTTCCTCAACTTGCCACAAGATTCACATGTACGTGCTTTGTCTTGGGGAAGGAGCTGGTGTCGGGTGGTAAAGGCACAAATAGGATTCAATCTTTATTCCCACTTTGCATTACATCTTTTTAATAAAAAAAAAATATTCCACATTGTCCTTGTAAACTTGGCCATCACATAATGTTATTTCATACCACTCCTGGAGTTTAATAAGATCTGAAAATACTGAAGTAATAGCCATAGTAACTGAGAAGGATAAGGGGAAAAAAGCCTTAGGCTCTGTTGCCTGTTCTCTAACTACACTTCAGATAAAATTAAAACTACACAACTCCATTGACTGGTCATTTTGAAACAAAGAACAAAAGCTTAATCGCATATCTAGACAGGGCAATTAAAGTCAAGACTACAGAAATCTAATTCTCTAAGCACATCCATGCATAATAACCACTTTTGGAAATGGGGTTCATACTGAAAAGCCTCTGTGTCTGTATAGAATCTTTAGTTTTTAATTATGAGACATTGCACAAAAAGAAGACGTAGGGGGCTGGGGAGGGCAACTCCAACAAAATGTGGAAGGAGGCCTTTCCTCCTCCACGGACTCTGAAACTGGTAAGTTTCTAGCACCAGCTTGTAAGAAGAAAGCAGACAGTACTTTTCTAAAACTTCACTGCAAAACTGCTTTCTGAAGAAACATGTGGTCAAGGAGAAAGAATACGCAGGGTTACAGAATAGAGAAGATCTGGGTTCAAATATCAGCTCTGCCTCTTATCAGAACCTCACCTTTTTGTCCCATCTTTGGGATAAAAAGCATCTACTTGAAATGGATTTTCGTTTAATAATCCAGTGAGATCCCAGATGGAAAACATTCAGCCTAGTACGGTTTTAGTGAATCCTTTAGTTCATCATTTTTTGTTTTCCCATCTCTATTAGGAATCCTGGAGTTTAAAAGCAAGTAGCTATCTTCTTAGTGACTTTTGTAACTTGATTTTCTCATTTCTTGCGATCTTTGTAACCATACTTTACCCAAGATTCCATGTACAGCTCAAGGGGAAATACTCATAGTTTATAATGGAATCACACTCAGTCAAGGAACTAAATGAGACAGCCACAAATTCCTTACATTTTAAGAGAATCAGACTTCCAACAAAAAGATGGGAATGATTTCTGGATTAAATTTAGGTCCTCTGAGTAGGGAACACCAGAACAGACTAAACATGAAGAAGTTTATTCAAGGAAATCTCTGTGGGAAAATGGGGCGGGACGAGCCTGACCTCAAGGGAAGGAGGAAAGGAAGGAAGGAAGGAAAGAAGTTTGGGTGGAAGCTTCCTAGATTGCCATGCAATCAAGGAAAGTACATCTAGAACTTCAAGGAGTTCTCAAGCCAAAGTCAGCCAGTCAGTTCAGTTCAGTCACTCAGTCGTGTCCCACTCTTTGCATCCCCATGGACTGCAGCATGCCAGGCCTCCCTGTCAATCACAAATTCCTGGCGTTTACTCAAACTCATGCCCATTGAGTCGCTGACGCCATCCAACCATTTCATCCTCTGTGGTCCCCTTCTCCTGCGTTCAATCTTTACCAGCATCAGGGTCTTTTCAAATGACTCAGTTCTTCGCATTCGGAGGCCAAAGTATTGGAGTTTAAGCTTCGGCGTCAGTCCTTCCAATGAATATTTAGGACTGATTTCCTTTAGGACAGACTGGTTGGATCCCCTTGCTGTCCAAGGGACTCTCAAGAGTCTTCTCCTAACACCACAGTTCAAAAGCATCAACTTCAGTGCTCAGCTTTTTTTATAGTCCAACTCTCATATCCATACATGACTCCTAGAAAAACCGTAGCCTTGACTAAACAGACCTTTGTTGGGTAAGTAATGTCTCTGCTTTTTAATATGCCATCTAGGCTGGTCATAGCTTTTCTTCCAAAGAGTAAGCATCTTTTAATTTTAACCATTAGCCATTGGAGGTCTCTTATTTGCCAGGATGGATCTCAGTATCCTGGCTATATTTGTCCTCATGACATATCTGAGAGGGGAAATCTAATGACTTCTACAGCTCCCTAATTGGGTTTCATATTTTCTCCAGCTGTAGAACAGCCTTAAATTAAAACTTGGATAGTTCAAGAAGGATTACTTAGATATATTTATAAAGCCAATCTCTCAATTAAGAAAGTTTTTGTATGAAGCAAGCTATGCACAAGCAGAGCTGCTGATGACATTGCCTTTGCACTGTCTGGAACACTTGCAACAGCTAGAAGACATTCTTTCATGGCTGAGCAAACACCTACTATTGAGGCCCCTCATACCCTTGCCTTTCTCCATATCTTTTCTGTAAGAAGCCTTCCTCCTCAGCTACCTTGAGAGCTCCTTGTATCCTGAACCTCTTCCTGGCTGCCATCCCATCTTATCAAAGAATTTAGACCAAAGTGATTTATCTTCAAGGACACTGGACTCGTAGCAGTATAAGTTAATCCTCACTGCTATGATAGATAAATTCTTTAAGCTCAGTGGCTTCACACAGTTGAAATTTATTTTTTGTATATCCAGCAATCCATGCAGGTAATTAGCAGGTAGCCTTCAACACAATGAGTCAGGGACCTCTGCTTGGTCAACTCCTAGGGGCTGGGGATCTTCTCTTCCAAACAGTAAATAGAAATTAAGAGAATGTTGGAATCACTGGGGGAAAATTTTTATGGGTTAAGCCTGGACATGGGACCTATCACTTCCATAAATATCTATTGACAAGAAAAAATTCCATACCTACATCCAGCTGCAAGGGAGGCTGGGAATTGTGATTCATCTATATCCTCCAGATCAAGAAGAAGATTTGGTTAGTCCCTAGTCATTTCTGCTAAGGTCCTACACTGGAAACTGAGAACTGGGCTCTCAGCTAACTGAGCTACTATCTATCTGTGCAACAGGACTGAGTTAAAAGGTTTTGCTTTAAAAGATTTCTGAGGTTGGCTTTTCTTTGGGAAGATCCCCTGGAGGAGGAAATGGCAACCCACTCCAGTATTCTTGCCTGGAAAATTCCATGGACAGAGGAGCCTGGTGGGCTACAGTCCCTGGGGTCGCAAAAGACTAAGCAACTGCACATGCAAGAGGTTGGCTTCAGAACCTAACAACAAGACTGTGAGCTGCCTGGGGGCTCAGCCTTGGACACTTAGTAAATGTTGTTAGGTGGAAAATTCCTGTAAGAAAGTGGATTTGGGGTTATAAACAGCCTATTTATCAACAAAACAAGAAAGTCTACCCATAAACTAGGAATTAAATATATGTGTCAGCATCAGTTCAGTTCACTTCAGTCACTCAGTCGTGTCCAACTCTTTGCGACCCCATGAATCGCAGCATGCCAGGCCTCCCTGTCCATCACCAACTCCTGGAGTTCACTCAGATTCACGTCCGTCGAGTCAGTGATGCCATCCAGCCATCTCATCCTCTGTCATCCCCTTCTCCTCCTGTCCCCAATCCCTCCCAGCATCAAAGTCTTTTCCAATGAGTCAACTCTTCGCATGAGGTGGCCAAAGCACTGGAGTTTCAGCTTTAGCATCATTCCTTCCAAAGAAATCCCAGGGCTGATCTCCTTCAGAATGGACTGGTTCGATCTCCTTGCAGTCCAAGGGACTCTTAAGAGTGTTCTCCAACACCACAGTTCAAAAGCATCAATTCTTCGGCGCTCAGTCTTCTTCACAGTCCAACTCTCACATCCATATATGACCACTGGAAAAACCATAGCCCTGACTAGACGGACCTTAGTTGGCAAAGTAATGTCTCTGCTTTTGAATATGCTATCTAGGTTGGTCATAACTTTTCTAAGTATCTATTAGATGTGAATTTGGATACCAGGCAATTGGTTCCCATCCTCTAAAAAGATTAAATTCTTACCATAAGATGAGTGGCTCACAGATATGTTAGGAAGTGACTATCTATGGTCATTTGGGGATTTTCTTGTGCAACATACAATCTGTTAAAAACACCACGACATTGACCTTTAGTGGTCTTTGGAACAATACAGACTGACTAAAAATATTGTCTTCCACTAACCTCCAATGAGGCAACATGTTTTATGAGAATAAAATTTTCGGACCCCATTTATTGCATTATGGTGAAATTTTATTTCATGTCTTTACACATACGCAAATATGCCATTTTGAACATATGCTTGGAGGGAAGGCAAAAGACTGCTGGCAGTCTAGCCACTTAGCTCAGACAACAAACAATAGAATCTTTTTTAAAATCTGAATCAGAGCTTTTTACTTTGAAGATGACAAGCAGCTTTCATAATCTCTGAACAACATAATCCTGCATTGCATTGTCCATTTTATTTTTTAACCCATTTATTTATATTTATTGGAGGATAATTACTTTACAATATTCTGATGGCCTCTGCCATACATCAACATGAACCAGCCATAGGCATACATGTGTCCCCTCCCTCCAGAACTCCCCCTCACTGCCTTGTCCATTTTAGAGGATAGACAATACCGTATGCTTACAAATTAAAATCAGGAAATTTTAGGTCTGCTAAGAAGATGAACAATACAATCCTGATTAGAGAAATATGCAAAGACTGCCTTCCAGATGTACTCTGCATTTACAAAATATTTCCATAACACTTACAGACACATGGACATAAATGATATTGTATTTGCCATGTCTGCATTTATTCTCATGAAACTGGATCAGATATTAATTTCAGGAGGTGGTAGAAAGAGCTCTGATCTAGGAGTCCAGAGTTCTTAAATTCTTGACTCAGCTCTGCACTTACTAGCTGTGTAATTTTGAATAACTTACCTAACTTCTCTGGGCTCTGGTTTCCTCCTTTGTAAAACTGATATTTTAATTAAATCACTTCCCCCACATACAGTATATCTTTAACCTTTCTGAGTCTCCATTTCCACAAATAGAAAACTACATATAAAATTATCTACCCTTTTTCCAGCTTAGGGCTCTCTCAAGAATAAAAGAAAAAATATATGGATAAGAACTTTGAAAACTACAGAGTGATAGGCAAATGTAGAATGTTTTAAAGAAAAATAAGCACATTTGTAATGTCCAAATCTCTTGCAAACTTATTTAGTCTAGACCCAAGGATCGATACAGTGGAGTTTAAGATTCAGCTATGCTGATTCATCTAATCATCATTTCGAAAATCGAGAGTTATTTCCATTTTTGACAAGCTTTTAGTACTTCCAGCCTAAAAGTCCAAAACGGAAATTTTTAAAATTCCTTGAGATAAAGGAAAATGGGGACACCTTGATCCAAAATCTATGCGATGCGGCAAACGCAGTTTTAAGAAGGAAACTTAAGACATAGTCACACATCAGGAAATAAGGAAAATATTAACTAAATAATCTAACCTAACACCTAAAGAAACAAGATTAAAAAAAAAAAAAGCAAAGCCCAGAGTTTAGTACAAGGAAGGAAATAATAAAGATCAGAGCATAAATTAATGAAGACTTTTTTAAAAAAAGAAAGATTAATTAAGCTGAAAGATGATTCTTTGAAAAGACAAAGTTTACAAACCTCTAGCCAAACCTCATTAAGGAAAAAAAAAAGAGAGAGAGAGAGCCCAAATAAATAAAATCAGAAGTGCAACAGAAGTTACAATCTATACCATTAAAATACGACAGATTATAAGAAATTACTATGACTCATACATGCCACAAATAAGACAATGTAGAAGGAGTGGACTTCCCTGGTGACTCAGACGGTAAAGCGTCTGTCTGCAATGTGGGAGACGCAGGTTTGATCCCCGGGTCGGGAAGGTCTCCTGGAGAAGGAAATGACAACCCACTCCAGTATTCTCGCCTGCCTGGAAAATTCCACGGACAGAGGAGCCTCTTAGGCTGCATGGGGTCGCAAAGAGTTGAACAGGACTGAGCGACTTCACTTTCACTTTCACTTTCTTTCAGAAGGAATGGATAAATTCCTAGAAATCTACAGTGATTTTGGAGCCTAAAAATATAAAGTCTGTCACCCTTTCCATTGTTTCCCCATCTGTTTGCCATGAAGTGATGGGACTGGATGCCATAATCTTAGTTTTCTGAATGTTGAGTTTTAAACCAATTTTTACACTCTCCTGTTTCACTTTCATCAAGAGGCTCTTTAGTTCTTCTTCACTTTCTGCCATAAGGGTGGTATCATCTGCATATATGAGGTTATTGATGTTTCTCCCAACAATCTTGATTCCAGCTTGTACTTCATCCAGCCCACTGTTTCTCATGATGTACCCTGCATATAAGTCAAATAAGCAGGGTGACTATATACAGCCTTGACATACTCCTTTCCCTATTTGGAATCAGTCTGTTGTTCCATGTCCAGTTCTAACTGTTGCTTCCTGACCTGCATAAAGTAGAAAGTCAAGAAATGCCTAGAGTAACAGGAAAATTTGACCTTGGAGTACCAAATGATCCAATGTTCCCAAGAGAACGCACTGGTCATAACAAACACCCTCTTCAAACAACACATGAGAAGACTCTACACATGGACATCACCAGATGGTCAATACCAAAATCAGATTGATTATATTCTTTGCAGCCAAAGATGGAGAAACTCTATACAGTCATCAAGAACAAGACCAGGAGCTGACTGTGGCTTAGATCATGAACTCCTTGCTGCCAAACTCAGACTGAAATTGAAGAAAGTAGGGAAAAACACTAGACCATTCAGGTATGACCTAAATCAAATCCCTTATGATTATACAGTGGAAGTGACAAATAGATTCAAGGGATTAGATCTGATACCAAACATGTAAAGAAGTGTTAATACCTCTCTTCTTGAACTATTCCAGAAAACTGAAGAAGGACCATATCCGAACTCATTCTACAAAGCTAGCACCACCCCTGATTCCAAAACTAGTCAATGACACCACAGAAAAGATAATTATAGGCCAATATCACTGATGAACATAGACACAAAAATGCTCAACAAATTATCAGCAAATCAAATTCAATAATATATTCAAAGGATTATTCATCATGATCAAAGAGATGTATCCCAGGGATGCAAGGATGGTTCAATACCTGCAAATCAGTCAATGTGAAACATCACCTTAACAAAATGAAGACTAAAAATCATATGATCATCTCAATGGATATAGAAAAATTTTTCACAAAATTCAACATCTATTTATGAGCTAAAAACTCTCAACAAAGTGTGTATAGAAGGAACATACCTCAACATAATAAAGGTCATATATGAAATACCCACAGCCAACATCATACCCCATGGTCAAAAAGTTAAAGCATTTCCTCTAAGATCAGAAACAAGACAAGGATGACCACTCTCATCACTTTTATTCAGCATAATATTGGAAGTCCTGACTGAGCACTCAGACAAGCAAAAAATTAAAAAGAATGCAAATTGGAAAGGAAGAAATAACTGCTATTATTTGTAGATGACATGACACTACATAGAAAAAATCCTAAAGACACCATGAAAAAACTATTAGAACTAATAAATAAATTCAGTAACTTTTCAGGATACAAAATTAATATACAGAAATCAGTTGTATTTCTATACACTAATAACAAACTATCAGAAAGAAAAATTAAGAAAATAATCCCATTTACAATTGCATCAAAAAAAGTAAATACCTAGGAATAAGCCTAGCCAAGGAGATGAAAAACTTGTGCACTGAAAACTATAAAGCACTGACAAAAGAAACTGAAGATGACATAAACAGGTGGAAAGATACACTGTGTTCATGAATTGGAAGAATTAACATTGTTAAAATGGCCATAATACTCAAGGCAATCTAGAGACTCAGTGCTATCCTTATCAAAATATCAATGGCATTTTTCACAGAACTAGAATCAAGAATCCTAAAGTTGGTAGGGAACCACAAAAGCTCCCAAATATCCAAAACAATCTTAAGAAAAAAGAACAAAGTTGGAGGCATCATACTCTCTGATTTCAAACTATACTCCAAAGCTACAGTAATCAAAAAAATATGTTACACAAAAACAGTCACATAGATCAACAGAATACAATGGCAAGCCCAGGAAGAAACCCGTGCGTATATGATCAGTTAATCTACAATAGGGGCTTCCCAGGTGATGCAGGGTAAAGAATCCACCTGACAATGCAGGAGATGCCAGAGATATGAGTTTGATCCCTGGGCCAGGAAGTTCCCCTGAAGGAGGAAATGGTAACCCGCTCCAGTATTCTTGCCTGGAAAATTTCATGGACAGTGGAGCCTGCCAGGCTACAGTCCATGGGGTCACAAAGAGTCAGACACAATTGAGCACGCACACAAAAACAAATCTGCAATAACAGAGGCAAGAATATACAATAGGGAAAAGACAGCATTTTCAATAAATGGTATAGGGAAAACTATAGAGCTATATGCAAAAAATAAAGAAACTGGACCACCTATACACAAAAAACTCGAAATAGATTAAAGACTTGAAGACCTAAAATCATAAAACTTCTAGAATAAAACAGGCAGTAAGTTCTTTCGGCATCAGTCTTAGCGATATATTTTTGGATCTATCTTCCTTAGGCAAGCAAAACAAAAGCAGAATTAAACAAATGAGACTACATCAAACTAAAAAAATAAATAAATAAAACTTTTGCACAGTGAAGGAAACTATCAACCAAACAAAAAGTCAGACTATTGAATGAGAGGAGATATTTGCAAACAACATATCCTATTGAGGATTGATATACAAAATATACAAAGAACTCATATACCTCAATATTTTAAAAAATCTGATTAAAAAATGACCAGGGTACCTAACCAAATATTTTTCCAAAGAAGACATATGGATGGCCAACAGATACATGTAAAGTTGCTCAACATCACTAACCATCAGGAAAATGAAATCCAAACTACAGTCAGATATCATCTCACATCTGTCAGAATGGCTTTATGATAATGTTTATGAGAATGTAGAAAAAGGGGAACCCTCAACACACTGTTGGTGAGATTATAAATTAGTATGTCCCTATTTGAAAACAGTATGGAGGTGGATGGGAGGTGTCTTCTCCCTGAAATGGGATTTCTGCTAAATGATTGGATGGATATCAATTTCTGTTCACAGTGCATTCTGAGACTGCTCCTCATCTCTGAATATAAAGCGTCTGTCTACAATGTGGGAAACCTGGGTTCGATCCCTGGGTTGGGAAGTTCACTGGAGAAGGAAATGGCAACCCACTCCAGTACCCTTGCCTAGAAAATTCCATGGACGGAGGAGCCTGGTGTCCATGGGGTCGCAAAGAGTCGGACAGGACTGAGCGACATCACTTTCACTTTCACTAACTGCATCCCGAATCAAGCAACTGGAATTCACATGGAGGATTTCTCCCTAACTTGGAGAAATCCAAGACACTGGCTTGTCCTGGCTGAAAAGTAAGCATCCTCTGCTCTGCTTCCTCAGAAGGAGTAACTGTGGGGCCCTCCATGATCAGGGGGGCAAACACTGGATTGAGTAAGTATATTTCAGCATAGCTGCTCTTTTCTGCAACCAAGGGATCATGAGCCTGCAGAGTTCCAATGATAGGATACCTCCTGTATTTCCATTCAGCCATTGCACTGCAAAAAATGACTTCTGTTTTAAAAGTCTAGATGTCATAAGGGCTTAAACTCACATTGTGTATTTGGGCAGGATTGGAGAAAGATATTTTGATACTCAGAGCATCAACACTGCCATATGTAATTCAAAATAATATATGCTTTTTAATGACACAAAATGTCTTGTATGCTGGGATGTTGCTATTCTGATTGTAAACTTCCTGATATAATATTGGGTTGGCCAAATAGTTCATTCAGGTTTTTGCTAAGATGGTATGGAAAAACCCAAATGAACTTTTGGCCAACCCAAATACAAAAAGCCAAACATTTCTGTATTTTAGTGGATTTCTATTTAGTTTTTTTTTTTTTTTCAAGGAAATGAGAGATTGTTTTTCTGTCTACTTTGCTGGTTGCAAAAGCATATATGTAACCCTTGTGTTAAGTAATCTATCTATATGCAGATTAGGGAAAAAAACAGGAAAGATAGATTTTTTTTTTCCTACCTGGCCCTCTCAGTCTGCCTGAGCCAGGTCCACTCATTTTAAAATGAAATCAATACCAACAGCAAACTTGAATTAGTAAATACAAAATGGGTAAAGTTTCATACAATGCGCCTTGGAAAAATAACATTTCTGAATGTGATCACACTGTAAGAACAAAATTGGTAGTTTAAATTCTAATTCTACTATAAGTTCTATAATTGTAACTGGTAATATAAATTCAGTCTATAAATATTTATGTGGAATACTGTATTATTTAATAAACTTGCTAACCACTCTTCTGATTTTAGCCTGCTTTTAAATTTTAACCAGAGATAGGAATGAATCCATTTGCAGTGCAGGAAACATGGGTTCAATCCCTGAGTGGGTAAGGTTTCCCAGAGAAGGGACTAGCAACCCACTCCAGTATTCTTGCCTGGGAAACCTCATAGACGGAGGAGCCTGGCAGGCTACAGTCCATGAGGTGGCAGAGTCAGACAGGACTTAGCGACTAAACAGCAACAACAAAAAAGTGTTCAGACAAACATAAAATGCTAGCATTCAAAGAGTAGTCGATGGACAAAGTACAGTTTTCATCCTCATAAAGGTGGCCTGCCCTTCTAAATCCCCTGTATGCAGTTTCTTAGGACTCTGGTTTAAGACAGGTACTTATTATCCAAGGAACTGCAAACATAATGCATGTGATAGTCACATTTATAGTTTGCTTATGTCATTTTATTACCCAGAAGCTTAAACTGCAAACTGCAAACTGCATACAAATTGTAACCCACAGTTGTTTCCTGGATCAGACTTTTAAAGGTGAAATCCCCATTGTCCCTAATTCAGACTCTTTTACTCTTGACTAGGAGGTAATCTCCTCAGTGTTTAACAGGAGGCAACAGCTTGGGAATTCTCTCCCATTTCAAGTGCACACAGAACTGCTACTGCCTTTTATAAAAGTTGTGCATAAGCCTGGATACAAAACAAGCCCTATAGGAAAAAAGAGTCCAGTGAATTCAAGGAAAGTGCAAATAACCTCAACGCCTAGTCTTTCCTTTTCTGAGAACTAATAAGTGAATTTTATGAATCTGGACAAAAAAATCCCACTGAAGTGAGGCTTTGAGAATCATTTGGGCTGATGATGACAGCATTTTCATGGTAATTCGTCAATGTTCTTGCAAAGCAATGGTAATTTACTCCAGCAAAATCCAGCTAATAGCCCTGTAGATTTGAGGCCTTCTTCCAGGAGGCCACATGCATGCCACCCTGCTGTCTAGTGCCCGCAGACTCCATCACCACTCAAGAATTCCAAGCTGAACTGTGTTGTTCAGTCACTAAGTTGCATCTGACTCTTTGTGACCCCATGGACTACAGCAAGCCAGGCTTCCCTGTCCATCACTATCTCCCGGAGTTTGCTCAAACTCATGTCCATCGAGTCAGGGATGCCATCCAACCATCTCATATTCTGTTGTCCACTTCTCCTCCTTCAATCTTTCCCAGCAACAGGGTCTTTTCTAATGAGTCAGCTCTTCACATCATGTGGCCAAAGTATTGCAGCTTCAGCATCAGTCCTTCCAATAAGTATTCAGGACTGATTTCCTTTAGGAATGACTGGTTTGATCTCCTTGCAGCCCAAGGGACTCTCAAGAGTCTTTTCCAACACCACAGTTTGAAAACATCAGTTCTTCAGTGCTCAGCCCTCTTTATGGTCCAACTGAACACCCGTACGTGACTATTAGAAAAACCATAGCTTCAACTATATGGACATTTGTCGGCAAAGTGATGTCTCTGCTTTTTAATATATTGTCTAGGGCTGAACCCCTGGAACATCCAGGCCTGCTTTTTCCATGTCATAATTTCAAAGCCAGTGCCCAGTATGGGAAGCCCAACTGGGGTTAGAGGGAGTGGTGAGTTGGGGGAGGAAAGGGGCTGAAGACACAGTATTTATGATTGTCAAACTCTGAGAGGCCTTAACCTGACAGCTATATTTCTGAGCAGAAACAAGACTAAAAAAGCAAATTGTAAAAGACATCTATCAGTACCATTCACTTCCTTTTCTGATTCTGAAGAAAATACACGTTCATTATAAATTTTTAAAAAACAGAAAGACTTCAAACGGGACACAATCATCAATAATTTTATCCAGATATATTTACCCAGATATCTTTTATCCAGATACAGTTCCTTCCAGCTTTTCTCAATGCAGATTTTAATTACTCTGTGCAACTTTTTGGGCTTCCCAGGTGGCACTAGGAGTAAAGAACCTGCCTGTCAAGGTAGGAGCCGTAAGAGACACGGGTTCGATCCCTGGGTTGGGAAGATCGCCTGGAGGAGGGCACGGCAATCCACTCCAGTGTTCTTGCCTGGAGAATCCCCTGGACAGAGGAGTCCAGTGGGTCACAAAGAGTTGGGCACGACTGAAGCGACTTAGCACACGTGCAACTTTACTGTGTATAAGTACTTTTTTGAAAATATGATTCTTCTAGTCACAGAATATCACTATCTCTGGGCACCTGTAAGTTACAGAATGTTCATATTACTAGACAATATAGGTGGTTTCAATTACTGCATAATTAAACATAACAATGTAGTGACAATCTTCATACAAAAATCTTGGTCTCACTCTCTATTTTCTTAAGAAAGAGTCTCAGAAGCGATGAAAGGTATCGATGGATATGGACATTTCAATATAATTGATACATAAAATGAGCCAGGAATTCCCTGGCAGTCCAGTGGCTAGAACTCCATGCTTTCATTTTCTGACAGATTCAAACCCAGGTCAGGAAACTAACATTTCACAAATCTCATGGAGTAGCCAAAAGTTTAAAAAATAAATTTTAAAAACTTAAAAGTTGAACGAGATTAAATAAAAAATAATAAAAATTGAGCCAAATTGCTTTCCAGAAAAGCTGTAACAATTAGACAATCTGTTCAACAGCAAAGTAAGAGTCTCATATTAATGTACTTTCATCAACATCGAGCTTTTAATCTGTGGTAATTTCAGGTCAAAACTCACTTTTGTACTTTATGTATACACAATACATTACGTATGGCTTTGGTTTGCTATAAAGTCAACGTGTTTGGAAAGCCACAGGAAACAGAGTGACCTTCAAGAGCATACAATATGCTGAAAGCGAAGCAGCTTGCCAGGGGTCATCCGACCATTTAACCATTAATTTGGGACTAAAAACCAAGAATTCTTCTAATTCCCAACCCAGTTCCTAAGCAGTAGCGACTTTCAGTAAAAATAAAACCAATTTTAAAATGTGGAGAGAATGGGGAGATAGGAGATACTTTTCATTGCTGTTTGGTAAATAATTTTTTTAATTAACTTATTTATTTTAATTGGAGGCAAATTACTTTACAATATTGTGGTGGGTTTTGCCACACATCAACATGAATCAGCCACAGGTGTACATGTGTCCCCCCATCCTGGACCCCCCTCCCTCCTTCCTCCCCACCCTACCCCTCTGGGTTATCCCAGAGGACCAGCTTTGAGTACCCTGCTTCATGCATCGAACTTGCACTGGTCATTTATCTTTACATATGGTAATATACACGTTTCAATGCTGTTCTTGCTTGGTAAATAAACTTTTTCCTCATTGAATTTTCATATCTTAGCAGCACTGCCTCAGACCAGCAAGCCTGCTACCCAGCAGTTCACCAGTCATCACTTTTCAGCTCTCAGAGAGGGTTCTTTGGGAGGAAAGGAGTCACAGAGTGCAAATCTTATGTTTCAGAATTAACCACAGTAGTGTCATTAGGAAACTCAGTCTCGCCTGAAGATACCCCATGACAATCTAAAATCAAATACAAATGAATCTTCTCTGCCTCTGTGTGTGCATGTTCAGTCATGTCCATTTCTTGGTGACCTCATGGATTGTAGCCTGCCAGGCTCTCCTGTCCATGGAATTTTCCAGGCAAGATTACTGGAGTGGGTTGCCATTTCCTTCTCCAGGGGATCTTCCCAGGGATTGAACCCACATCTCTTGCACCATTCTACATTGACTGGCTTGTGTATTAAACAGCTTCAGTCATCTGACTCTTTGCAACCCCATGGACTGTAACCTGCCAGGCTCCTCTGTGAATGAGATTCTCCAGGTGAGAATACTGGAGTGGGTTGCCATGCCCTCCTGATTGGCAGGCAGATTCTTTACCACTGATAAAAGGCTGTGCAGCTTCTTCCTGGTCTGCTGAGAACACTTACTCTTGGAGCCATCATGTAAGAAGCCTGACTGCACAGAACCCCTACTGAGGAAGTCTACATCCTATTGAGAAGCCCCAGGGAGATGCACTGATTGACAGTTCCTGATTAACCCAGTCTTCCAGTCAGACAGGCACCAGGCATGTGAGGGAGGAACTTCCAGACCACTTCAGACCCCAGCCATTTGAGTCAATCACAGTCTTCATGACTTTCTGCTAATGCCCCAGACTTCATGGAGCAGAAGAAAGCCATCTCCACTGTGCTCCGGCTGAATTCCTGACTCACACAACGAGTGTAATAAAATGCCACTTTTATTCATTGTATTAAGGGCAATTGGTTATACAGCAATAAGTCATACCTTATTCCAGTAATCAGATAATTGAGGCTGCTTGCATAGCTCAGTCAGTAAAGTATCTGCCCTCAATGCAGGAGACCTGGGTCAGGAAGTTCCCTTGGAAAAGGAAATGGCAACCTGCTCCAGTATTCTTGCCTGGAGAAACCCAGGGACAGAGAAGCCTGGTGAGATCCAGTTCATGGGATCTCAAGAGTCAGACACCACTTAGTGCTATCTTTTTGCTATCTTTTTTTATTATTCCAGTAATAACCTGGAATACCTCTCCTCCGCTCCCCTATCCCTCATCCTCCCCACCCTCCTGTTCCCTTGCATTATTGCTACCATCTAATCTTTGTGTCCCACCACCACCTTCAAATTACATGTTAAAATTCTAATGCCCCCGATTATGGTTTTAGGATGTGAGGCCTTTGGGGTGATTAAGTCATCAGAATGAAGCTTCATGAATGGCAGTAATGCCCTCATAAAAGAGGTCCCAGAGAGGTCCCCTTCCACCCTGTGGGGACACAGCAAGAAGTAAGCAGTCTACAACCTACAACAGGGCTTTCCCCAGAACCTGACTATGCTGGCACCCTGATCTCTGAATTCCAGGCTCCAGAACTGTGAGAAATAAATTTCTGTTGCTTATAAGCCACCCAGATTATGGTATTTTGTTTAACAGCCTGAATGGACTAAGACAATTATCCTTCATCTTTACCTTTTCCATCTTCAGCCCATGAGCTACCAGGTCTCCTACTTTTCTTTCAAAAGTCTCTGAACATTGGATCAGGGCATTCATAGCAATATTGAATATTAATATTTTTGATGACTGCATTGACAAAGAGACTTGGAAGTCACTGTGGAGCACATGAGAATATCTAGAAATGGACTTTTCAGTTGGCATTTAAGTGTCTGTGATGTTTTCTCTGCTCTTTTCTATTTTGTATCCACTTCCTATCCCAGATCCTGCTGCTGAGCCACATCTTTTTTTAATTAATTTTTGTTAGAGTATAGTTGCTTAGAGGAGCAACCCCACATCCAAGGAGCGGTGGCTGTGCGGGCGCAGGAGGGCCGAGAGGAGCTCCTCCACGTTCAAGGTCAGGAGGGGCGGCAGTGAGGAGACACCCCTCATCCAAGGTAAGAAGCAGTGGCTACGCTTTGCTGGAGCAGCTGTGAAGAGATACCCCACGCCCAAGGTAAGAGAAACGCAAGTAAGACTTTAGGTGTTGCAAGAGGGCATCAGAGGGCAGACACACTGAAATCATAATCACAGAAAACCAGCCAATCTGATCACATGGACCACAGCCTCGTCTAACTCAGTGAAACTAAGCCATTCCCTGTGGGCCCACCCAGAACGGATAGGTCATGGTGGAGAGGTCTGACAGAATGTGGCCCACTGGAGAAAGGAATGGCAAACCACTTCAGCATTCTTGCCTTGAGAACCCCATGAACAGTATGAAAAGGCAAAATGATAGGATACTGAAAGAGGAACTCCCCAGGTCGGTAGGTGCCCAATATGCTACTGGAGATCAGTGGAGAAATAACTCCAGAAAGAATGAAGGGATGGAGCCAAAGCAAAAACAATACCGAGCTATGGATGTGACTGGTGATAGAAGCAAAGTCTGAGCTGTAAAGAGCAATATTGCATAGGAACCTGGAATGTCAGGTCCATGAATCAAGGAAAATTAGAAGTGGTCAAATAGGAGATGGCAAGAGTGAACGTCAACATTCTAGGAATCAGCGAACTAAAATGGACTGGAATGGGTGAATTTAACTCAGATGACCATTATATCTACTACTGCGGGCAGGAATCCCTTAGGAGAAATGGAGTAGCCATCATGCTCAACAAAAGAGTCTGAAATGCAGTACTTGGATGCAATCTCAAAAACGGCAGAATGATCTCTGTTCATTTCCAAGGCAAACCATTCAATATCACAGTTATCCAAGTCTATGCCCCAACCAGTAACGCTGAAGAAACTGATGTTGAACGGTTCTATGAAGACCTACAAGACCTCCTAGACCTAACACCCAAAAAAGATGTCCTTTTCATTATAGGGGACTGGAAAGCAAAAGTAGGAAGTCAAGAAACACCTGGGGTAACAGGCAAATTTGGCCTTGGAATGCGGAATGAAGCAGGGCAAAGGCTAATAGAGTTTGGCCAAGAGAATGCACTGGTCATAGCAAACACCCTCTTCCAACAACACAAGAGAAGACTCTACACATGGACATCACCAGATGGTCAACACTGAAATCAGATTGATTATATTCTTTGCGACCAAAGATGGAGAAGTTCTATACAGTCAGCAAAAACAAGACGAGGAGCTGACTGTGGCTCAGATCATGAACTCCTTATTGCCAAATTCAGACTCAAATTGAAGAAAATAGGGAAAACCACTAGACCATTCAGGTATGACCTAAATCAAATCCCTTATGATTATACAGTGGAAGTGAGAAATAGATTTAAGGGCCTAGATCTGATAGATAGAGTGTGTGATGAACTATGGACGAAGGTTTGTGACATTGTACAGGAGACAGGGATCAAGATCATCCCCAAGAAAAAGAAATGCAAAAAAGCAAAATGGCTGTCTGGGGAGGCCTTACAAATAGCTGTGGAAAGAATTGAAAAGCAAAGGAGAAAAGGAAAGATATAAGCATCTAAATGCAGAGTTCCAAAGAATAGCAAGGAGAGATAAGAAAGCCTTCCTCAGAGATCAATGCAAAGAAATAGAGGAAAACAACAGTATGGGAAAGACTAGAGATCTCTTCAAGAAAATCAGAGATACCAAGGGAAACTCTCATGCAAAGATGGGCTCAATAAAGGACAGAAATGGTATAGACCTAACAGAAACAGAAGATATTAAGAAGAGCTGGCAAGAGTACATAGAAGAACTATACAAAAAAGACCTTCATGACCCAGATAATCATGATGGTGTGATCACTCACCTAGAGCCAGACATCCTGGAATGTGAAGTCAAGTGGGCCTTAGAAAGCATCACTACGAACAAAGCTAATGGAGGTGATGCAATCCCAGTTGAGCTATTTAAAATCCTGAAAGATGATGCTGTGAAAGTGCTGCCTCAATATGCCAGCAAATCTGGAAAACTCAGCAGTGTCCACAGGACTGGAAAAGGTCAGTTTTCATTCCAACCCCAAAACAGGCAATGCCAAAGAATGCTCAAAATACCGCACAATTGCACTCATCTCACATGCTAGTAAAGTTATGCTCAAAATTCTACAAGCCAAGCTTCAGCAATACGTGAACTGTGAAATTCCAGATGTTCAAGCTGATTTTAGGAAAGGCAGAGGAACCAGAGATCAAACTGCAAACATCCGCTGGATCATGGAAAAAGCAAAAGAGTTCCAGAAAAACATCTACTTCTGTTTTATTGACTATGCCAAAGCCTTTGACTATGTGGATCACAATAAACTGTGGAAAATTCTGAAAGAGATGGGAATATCAAGCTACCTCACCTGCCTCTTGAGAAGCCTGTATGCAGGTCAGGAAGCAACAGTTAGAACTGGACATGGAACAACAGACTGGTTCCAAATAGGAAAAGGAGTATTTCAAGGCTGCATATTGTCACCCTGCTTATTTAACTTCTATGCAGAGTACATCATGAGAAATGCTGGACTGGAAGAAACACAAGCTGGAATCAAGATTGCCGGGAGAAATATCAATCACCTCAGATATGCAGATGACACCACCCTTCTGGCAGAAAGTGAAGAGGAACTCAAAAGCCTCTTGATGAAAGTGAAAGAGGAGAGCAAAAAAGTTGGCTTAAAGCTCAATATTCAGAAAACGAAGATCATGACATCTGGTCCCATCACTTCATGGGAAATAGATGGGGGAACAGTGGAAACGGTGGCTGACTTTATTTTTGGGGGTGGGGGGCTCCAAAATCACTGCAGATGGTGATTGCAGCCATGAAATTAAAAGACGCTTACTCCTTGGAAGGAAAGTTATGACCAACTTAGATAGCATATTCAAAAACAGAGATATTACTTTGCCAACAAAGGTCCTTCTAGTCAAGGCTATGGTTTTTCTAGTGTTCATGTACGGATGTGAGAATTGGACTGTGAAGAAGGCTGAGCACCGAAGTATTGATGCTTCTGAACTGTGCTGTTGGAGAAGAGTCTTGAGAGTCCCTTGGACTGCAAGGAGATCCAACCAGTCCATTCTAAAGGAGATCAGCCCTAGGTGTTCTTTGGAAGGAATGATGCTAAAGTTGAAACTCCAATACTTTGTCCACCTCATGCAAAGAGTTGACTTATTGGAAAAGACCCTGATGCTGGGAGGGATTGAGGGCAGGAGGAGAAAGGGGACAACAGAGAATGAGATGGCTGGATGGCATCATCAACTCAATGGACATGAGTCTGAGTAAACTCCACGAGTTGGTGATGGACAGGGAGGCCTGGCGTGCTGCAATTCATGGGGTCGCAAAGAGTCGGACACAACTGAGCGACTGAACTGAACTGAATTGAACTGATAGTTGCTTAACGATGTTGCTTTACTTTCTGCTGCATAGCAAAGTGAATCCACGTGTTGAATGTAAAAAATTCCCAGAAGATTCTATTACTCAATTAAATAAACAGTTAACAGAGGTCAATTTCAGTTAAAATAGTAAAATAAGCTACCATTTGTTGAATGTAATGCTAAGCACTTTAACCACATTTTTTTTTAGCATCATAACCATATGAGGTAAGTCTTATTAAACCCATTTTACTGAAGGGGAAACTGTGACTTAAAAGAGTAACATGGCTCCTGCATGTTAAAGCTAGAATTTGAATCCAGGGTCATATGACTTCAAATCCATTTCTCAGCTACTGCATGAGTAGCTTTCAAGCCTTTTGGCCATGCCCCATGGTGAAAAAAAAAAATGCATCTTACATCATAGCCAATGAACGCTGAAACACATGAATTAGAAGTGTCAGGAAAGCAATAAATACCTTACCAGGTATACAACATATTGATCTTCTCTATTCTTTTTGGTCTAGTTCTTATTTTTAAAATTTAGTTGTGTGTCTTCGTTGCTCAGTTCAGTTCAGTCGCTCAGTCGTGTCCCACTCTTTGCAACCCCATGGACTGCAGCACACCAGGCCTCCCTGTCCATCACCAACTCCTGGAGTTTACTCAAACTCATGTCCATTCAGTCGGTGATGCCATCCAACCATCTCATCCTCTGTCATCCCCTTCTCCTCCCGCCTTCAAGTTGCTCAGTCGTGTCCAACTCTTTGCGACCCCATGAACTGGCTCCTCTGTCCATGAGGATTCTCCAGGCAAGAATACTGGAGTGGATTGCCACTCCCTTCTCCAGGGAATCTTCCTGACCTAGAGACTGAACCCAGGTCTCCTGCATTGCACGCAAATTCTTTACCATCTGAGCTACCAGGGAAGCTCAAGGTGTGTGTGTGTGTTTGTGTTAGTCACTCAGTCATATCCAACTCTTTGTGACAAAATGTACTTAGTAGTCCATCAAATTGATTGCATAACTTCTTGCTAATTGATCATAATACAGAGACTAAAAAAATCACTACATTCCTTATCCAACTTGACTTAAAATCTGGGAGGTCATTACTCCAAAACCCTTTTCTACTTTAAAGATTACTCACCACAGGGAAGTCTTCTACCTAATGTCCTTTTTCTGTCCTGGGATCTTAGATAGAAGACTTCCCTGTGGTCTAGTGGTTGAGAATCCACCCTCCAATTCAGGGAATGTGGCTTTGAGCCCTGGTTGGGAACTAAGATCCCAAATGCTGTGGAGTGTGACCAAAAATAAAAAGAAAAAGGACATTAGGTAAAAACTAAGGAAATCTGAATGATATATGAACTTTAGTTAACAAGAATGCATTAATATTGGCTCTTTAATTGCAACAAGCATACCATATGACAGTAGGATATTAACAATAGTAGGAAATTGGATATTTGGGTACTTGGGAACTCTGTATGATCTTGGCAACTTTTATTAAATGTAAACTGTTCTAAAATAAAGTTGGATTAAAAAAAATTATAAAAAAATAAAAAAATAAAGATTACTCACCAAAGAGCTAAACACAAAATGTTTTAATACAACCTTTTTTAAAATTAAAAAGAAACTTTATCATTTCTATCAAACCCTTCTCTTTTTTAACATGAGACTATTTAATGAAAAGGTCTATTTGATAAATTTAACAAACTGATATCTCAGTTCCATACTAGATCTGGTTTCTGGACAGCAATAGAAGATACAGGAAAGATATTCACCGTGCATTTGCCTCATTGCTCAAAGCCCTTCCCAAGGGCCACAGCCCCAGCCAGGCACCACAGCACAGTATCCCATTTGCCCCTCTGCTTCTGCTGTTTGGACCATTAGCTGGGTAGAGAATGATGATGTGCCTGACATGAGAAAAGGAGCTGGACCATGTGAGGAATGAAAGTGAGGGCATAATAAGTTTCTTCAGTCATGTCCGACTCTTTGTGACGCTATGGACCATAGCCCGTCAAGCTCCTCTGTCAACGGGATTCTCCAGACAAGAATACTGCAGTGGGTTGCCATGCCCTCCCTGCCACGCAGGGATCCAGGGATCGAACTAGGGATCGCCCCAGGGATTGAACTCACGTCTCTTACATCTCCTCCATTGGCATGTGGGTTCTTTACCACTAGTGCCACCTAGGAAGCCCATGAAAGTGAGAATGATGGGTAAATAATCCAAAGAGTCGAGAGAGTAGACACTGAATGGTCATGTGGCAGGATGGGGCTGGAGAGGCCGTGGTAACGACGGGCATACCCCAGCGATGATGATACCGAGAAGGCCACACAGAGCAGGAGGAAGATGTATGCGTGTGAAGAGGAGCACACAGACGCCTTGTGCCCCCAGACAAAGAGGAGCTGCTCGCTCTAGGCAGGACAAGTCCCACGGGCTTTCTGGTTTCAAATCCAGTGCTGTGTACTCACAACAAAAACATACATTTTTCTTTCTGGAGATTTGTAAAGCGTTTAGTTCTTTACAACACAAAGTTCCTTAGTTAAATGGGCTCTTGAAATATTCTCACAGCAAGAATCTGAGAGAAGGGCAGAGTGGGACAAACACAGAGTCACAGACAGGAGATTCATGGACATGAGATTTATAGAGGACTATTCCTATGCTTTTGTCTTCTGGAATATTAAAAATCTTCATTACAATGCCTTTTATTTGAGTCATACAATACTTTATAGCCCACAAAATAATCTGTAAAGTGGGATAATAATTTTACCTGTTTCATATTTTTTGTGGAAGGTGAAATAAGCAAACACAAGAAAAGTCCTTAAAGTAAGACTTTCCACATAGTTGATGCTCAGTAAATAGGACTTGATCTTATGACAATACTATGACATGGGAGGGTATTACATATGACAGGTGAAGACATGGGCACACACAGAAACCTCAGGCCATGCCAAAGGTTACACAGCTAAAAAGTGGTAACAGAGGTCTTTGGGTTTTGCATCATCCATAAATATTCCACAGATATTTATGGAGTCCAGAATCAGTGCCAGGTTCACACCATCTCAGTGAATGAGACAGATGCATTTCTTGCCTCCAGCAAAATATTCCTTCCCCACATCTTATGTTTATATAATATAGGCATCAAACTAGAGAGTTGTTCTTTTTTTACACTCTACAAATAAGATTAAATTTAGCTCTAATAAGAAAAAGCCACAAGACTAGAAAGGCATGCATCTTCTGCTATCTTGAGAAATTATAGAGTTTCCTCCCCTGTACCCGTCTATAGCCTCCTAGGGTTACCACACCATGGTGCTAGGCACACTGTATTGTAATTCCTTGAATAGTTTTCAGTCCCCATTCATCACCCAAGACCATCAGCTCCCTAAGGACAGGAGCCCTCCTCAGGGCAGCACAGTGTGCTAGTTGCTCAGTCATGTCCAATGCTTTGCAACCCCATGGACTGTACCTGCCAGGCTCCTCTGTCCATGGGATTCTCCTGGAAAGAATACTGAAGTGAGTTGCCATGCTCTCCTCCAGGGGATCTTCCCAACCCAGGGATTGAACTCGCATCTCTTCTGTCTCCTGCACTGGCACGCAGGCCCTTGACCACTAGCACCACCAGGCTCTTATATCAATGCAAATGCCTTGATTTTTCTTAACATTCAGGTTGGTCTTAGTTTTTAGTTCACTGAGAGATTTTTATTCCTTGTGTTTGTGGGATTCCTCCTCCATGGTGATTTTTTCAGTTTAAGAAATGCATAAGATACAATGAGACCAAGGAACTAAAATGGTTCCTCCCACAACTACCAATAACACTTCAATACATTTTCTAATTAATTATACACATATTTATTAATATAATATTATTCACTATATATATATTAGAGAGAGAAGCAAAGAGAGAGATCAAGAAAGATTAGTGAAAAAATTGGTGTAGAATCCTTTGAAGTCTTTTATTAAAATTAAATGTAATTATAAAGAAAAAATTCAAAGCAATCTATCCACTAAAGACATAGTTCTCACTTTGAGATAAAGCCATCACTTTGGGTCGATTAAACCTTGCCCAATGTGGGTTTTTTTTTTTTTTTTTCATTATTAACATATTTCATTCCTACCAATTCAGAGTAGAGCGATTTTGAGATCAAAATGTCTTTCCACCAAAGCTGGAGTTTACAAAGTCAACAGTGCTAAATGTTAATGGATTCTGCCTTCATGAACCAGGGGTATGGGGAGGTAGCTGGACCATTTAAAAACTTCATAAAGATCAAAGATTGGGAGTTAGCTATGAAGAAGAGAAGGTTTATAGAGACCCTCAAGATAAACTTTCCAAAGTTAGGCTTCTCTCCTGGTTAACCTAAACCAATGGCATCTTGGGGAATACAGTAAACATGAACTTTTGTGTGGCCTTTTTATTCGTATGTGTGTGTTTTTGCAAGCACCACGGAATGGCAGAGGCTTCCTCATCAGTGGAACCATGTAGATTCAGAAAAAGCCATCTTCCATTGAGAAGACAATTGTTTTCTATAGAGACAAGAAACAAATGCCTGTGACCCAGGTCACCTTGTCCCAGCAGGCTTTTGCTGCGGCTTCCTCTGAGCAAACACAACAAAGTCCGGAGCAGTCAATCCTGCCGCCCCACACTGGGCCCCTGCAGTTGTGCTCTGCTATTTACCCTTCCTATTAATCTGTCAGTGTTCTAGTCAAACATGCAAAACAATATGGTGGGTGCATAGTTTGATTGGCCATTGCTAAGTAACTTGGGCCAAAGATGAAGAAATGGAACTTCCAACCCACAAAATGTGAGGCCCAATTTGGCTGTTAGAAAACGTTCAACAATACTGGGGCATGACAATTTTTCAGGGTGGCTGTGATTTAACATCTCTCTCACCAGAAAAGTGGTCTCGTTAATGACATTCCATTCTGGAATCTAAATTCAGGTCATGTCTCTGTTCCTATCACTGTGGGATAGGACTGTCAGGGCGTTTTGGAGAGGAAGGTGCTCCAAGTAAGATGCCATCATCCTCTTAGTGATGGGACTACTAGATTTGGTTTGGCACACAGGTAAGCCTCTGGCTAACAACTGAAATATTCTTTGAAATGAAAAATTTCATTGTTGATACAACACTCTTGGAACACTAAAATATTATAGCTCCACAGTTCCAAAATATAATCCAAATTATCAAACAGTTGAAGTGAATTTAGTAGCTCATTTCCTCACTCCACTTTCCTCCTTTTCTGTTAGCCAAGAGGAAGCCTCAGAATCCTTCTCAACACAAAGCTCTAGGTGGCCATTTTTAATCTGTTAAGATTGGCACAAAAGATGAAGCAAATAAGTCATTCCAGCCCTGGAGTATCAAGCAAACAAACTCATCAGAATATAAGATGAATAGATGATCAACAACTGTCCAAGACATTCTCTGGTAGTAATACAGGGCATGCATTTCCCTGTTGCGAGTTTTCAGAAATCACACAGGATGGGAAGAATATGTAGAGGTATTCATGCATCGGAGAGGCCAGGATGCAGTACAACAAAGTGAAAGAAAATGTGGCTGTTGAAGTCAGGCTGACTTGGGGCTCAAATTCCCCCCATTTACTATTTACTAGCTACTCAATCTCTGGCAAGTATATAAGTCTGCTCTGTGATATGTTTGTTCATCCACCAAATACAGAAAACCAGGTTGTATAATACATAAGTCAGGACTTTTCAACTCTGATCCCTGCTCCATTTTTTCCAGCTATCTACTTCACAGACCAGAGGCATCTTTGGGTTCATATCCTTGCAGTTTTTGACCCAAGAGGAAAAAGAACCCTCTCTTCCCAGCTGGAGTTTAAAAATTGAGAAAAAGAATTCTGATTGGTTTGACTGAGTTGTGTCACTCACTGGACTCCCACTGTGGGGACTCTGATTGTCCCAGACTGGGTCAACCACCAAGGTTCTGTGCTCAGGCTATCCTGAGAACCACCCGGTGACCGTGGTAGGAGCAGTTTCTCAAAAGAAGTATGGAGTAGAGAAAACACTTTCCTGGGATAGACAAAACAATAAATGTGTGCTCTAAAACCACATGGAGTGAAAAAAGTAAATAAAATAATACATGTAAAGAGCTTAGTAACTGGTACATAGTAGCATCCCATAGATGGTAGCAAAAGTGATGGTATTATTACTATCAATCTCCAGTCTCAAAAGGTACAATCAGGAGGAGGGTGATTCACAGAAAGATATTTAATGCTTCATACCGAGTTCATCACTTCCTGATGTCAGTTTTACGTCTGACTACTCAGATTGTGTACTCAAATAGCATTCTCAGTGAAAAAGCCAAGTGCAATGGTCATACTTATCATACTTAAATTTAAATTTAGCTAATTCTAGTTGCAGAGATTTCACTTTGGTCCAGCTCACTGAAGAAAAGGTTGTGTTAAAGGATGCAATTAAGAATGTGATTTATTTATGCATTTACTTGTGCTCCTATGTGTCAGTCACTGGGCCAGATGCTGGGTGACCCAGGGAAGCAAAACTGACCAAGTCTCTGCCCTCAGGGAGCTGACTTTCCAGCAGGGGAGCCAGGGAGACAAGCTATAGGGGAAAATGAAGCACCATAAAAGGGGGGAAAAGCACAGAATGGATTTCAGATAGAGCCAGGCCCTCTGAGGAATGGCATCTGGACAGAGACATGAATCAAGTAAAAGAGCTATGAGAATGCTTTCCACCAGGCAAAAGAGAGAGAATGGTGAGTACTGAGTCTGGATGTGGGGCAACGTAGCCAGAGCAGAGCAAGCAAGGTGATGGGGATAGGAAGTGATGGTAGACAGCTTGGCCACCCTCTAAGAGGCCTACAACCATGTTACCTTACATGGCAAAAAGGGCTTTGCAGATGGGATTAATTTAAGGACCTTGAGGTGAAGGCTTTGGCCTATATTATCCAGGTGAGCCCAGTGTCATTACCAGGAAGTAATTACCAGCGTCATTACCAGGATCCCTAACAGTTGAAGAGGAAGGCAGAAGAGAAGGTCAGAAATGCACTATGAGAAAGAGTCAACCCTGTTTTTCTGGAGTGAAGGTAACAGGAATCAAGGGATGTAGGCAGTTTCCAGAAGCTGGAAAAGGCAAGGAAACAGAACCTCCCCCAAAGTCGCCAGAAAGGAACGCAACCTTGATTTCCTAGTGACACCCACATCAGACATAAGACCTGCAGAAACACATATAACAGATTTGTGTTGCTTTAAACCAGTAAATCAGAGAAGACAATGGTAACCCACTCCGGTACTCTTGCCTGGAAAATCCCATCCACAGAGGAGCCTGGTAGGCTGCAGTCCACGGGGTCGCAAAGAGTCAGACACAACTGAGTGACTTCACTTTCACTTTTCACTTTCAGGCATTGGAGAAGGAAATGGCAACCCATTCCAGTGCTCTTGCCTGGAGAATCCCAGGGATGGCGGAGCGTGGCGGGCTGCCGTCTATGGGGTGGCACAGAGTCAGACACGACTGAAGCAACTTAGCAGCAGCAGCAGCAGCAGCAGCAAACCAGTAAGTGTGTGATAATTTGTTACAGCAGCAAAAGGCAATGAATATAGTATCACTCTTAATATTACGAGACGGGTATGTGTCAATGAAAAGTCTCTATCTTTTCTTGAAAGCCTTGACTTACTCAACTTATCAGGAGTAAACCAGTTGCTTTGAAGTGAGGAGATAAGCCCCACCCTAATGATCTGGAGCCATCTTATAAGTGCACAAAAGAAAGAATGGCAGAGAAAATAGGGACTATCTCCAGGTTTTCCTAGCAGAGATGTAATATATCCTGAGGGTGGCAAAATTTTTTATGAGGGGATTAAAATAACCAGAGATTAAATTGTCAACATCCACTGGATCATGGAAAAAGCAAGAAAGTTCCAGAAAAACATCTCTTTCTGTTTTATTGACTATGCCAAAGCCCTTGACTGTGTGGATCACAATAAACTGTGGAAAATTCTTCAACAGATGGAAATACCAGACCACCTGACCTGCCTCTTGAGAAACCTGTATGCAGGTCAGGAAGCAACAGTTAGAACTGGACATGGAACAACAGACTGGTTCCAGATAGGAAAAGGAGTATGTCAAGGCTGCATATTGTCACCCTGCTTATTTAACTTCTATGCAGAGTACATCATGAGAAACGCTGGGCTGGAGGAAACACAAGCTGGAATCAAGATTGTCAGGAGAAATATCAATAACCTCAGATATGCAGATGACACCACCCTTCTGGCAGAAAGTGAAGAGGAACTCAAAAGCCTCTTGATGAAAGTGAAAGAGGAGAGTGAAAAAGTTGGCTTAAAGCTCAACATTCAGAAAACGAAGATCATGGCATCTGGTCCCATCACTTCATGGAAAATAGATGGGGAAACAATGGAAATAGTGTCAGACTTTATTTTGGGGGGCTCCAAAATCACTGCAGATGGTGATTGCAGCCATGAAATTAAAAGACGCTTACTCCTTGGAAGGAAAGTTATGACCAACTTAGCATATTCGAGAGCAGAGACATTACTTTGCCGACTAAGGTCCATCTAGTCAAGGCTACGGCTTTTCCTGTGGTCATGTATGGATGTGAGAGTTGGACTGTGAAGAAAGCTGAGCGCCGAAGAATTGATGCTTTTGAACTGTGGTGTTGGAGAAGACTCTTGAGAGTCCCTTGGACTGAAAGGAGATCCAACCAGTCCATTCTAAAGGAGATCAGTCCTGGGTGTTCATTGGAATGACTGATGCTAAAGCTGAAACTCCAAGACTTTGGCCACCTCATGCGAAGAGTTGACTCATTGGAAAAGACTGATGCTGGGAGGGATTGGGGGCAGGAGGAGAAGGGGACGACAGAGGATGAGATGGCTGGATGGCATCACTGACTCGATGGACATGAGTTTGAGTGAACTCCGGGAGTTGGTGATGGACAGGGAGGCCTGGCGTGCTGCGATTCATGGGGTCGCAAAGAGTCAGACACGACTGAGTGACTGAACTGAACTGAACTGAAGTTTTCACATCCTTTGGGTAAATACGAAAGAGCATGGTTGCTGGATCATATGGGAAGAGTGTGTTTAGTTTTGTCACTTTGAGACCTTTCAAAGCAATTTATCAGAAGTAACTCCCACTTTGTCTAGCCTTGCCCTTTCTTCCTAGAATATGGTACTACTGCTGCTGCTGCTATGTTGCTTCAGTCATGTCCAACTCTGTGCAACCCCATAAATGGCAGCCTACCAGGCTCCCCCGTCCCTGGGATTCTCCAGGCAAGAACACTGGAGTGGGTTGCCATTTCCTTCTCCAATACATGAGAGTGAAAAGTGAAAGTGAAGTCGCTCAGTCGTGTCCCACTCTTCGAGACCCCATGGACGGCAGCCCGCCAGGCTCCTCCGTCCATGGGACTCTCCAGGCAAGAGTACTGGAGTGGGTTGCCATTGACTATGGTACAAATCCTAGTAATTCCTAGAACTTGCAGAGGCCTGTGCATGCAAGATTTATTTATTTCAGTATATCGACAATAAATCTGTTTTGGGGAAAAACATGGGTGCCTACTATCACTAAGCTGTTCAGTGCTATTTTAGAGATGTAAGCTAGTGCAGTAGACAATAAAAAATGGAAAGGAACAAACATAGTGTCACTATTAGCAGGTGATACAGTTGTTCACACCAAAACCCCAAATAATTTATAGATGTATATTTGAGAATTAATATGAGAGTTTAGCTAACTTGCTGCTTTAAAACTGTATATAAAATTAAATCACATTTTAACCCTTAATGTAATTAGAAAAACATGTAATTTAAAAGATACCATTTATAATGCAAAATAAGTAAAACTGACCAAACAAAAAAAATCCCACTAGTACCTAAGATTACATCTTACAAAAGACAATCAAGAACTTTATGTAGAAAAGTATATAATTTTACTGACAGTCACTGAAAGGAAATATGTTCATAGTCAGGATGATTCAGTATCTTAAAAATGTCATTTTTCTCATTGTCTCATCACTGTTAAGCTGTTCTTTCTCCATCCACTGTTTATAGGGAGTTGAACTCATGGAACGGATGTCTAAAGAGATATAGCAGGGAGCAATGGGAAAAGAAGCATTTTCATTGACTCTAAATCAGACCCTTTGCAGTTAGGATGCAGGTAGTGTATGAGAGGTAATGCATCTTCCTACATATTTTTATGTCAGTAGGTTTGCTTCATTTTAGCCAACACTTTTGATTCTTGATTCAGTGCTGTTGGTCTTATAGTTTGGAACATCCCCTTTAGTTCAGTTCAGTTCAGTCACTCAGTCATGTCTGACTCTTTGCGACATCATGAACCACAGCACACCAGGCCTCCCTGTCCATCACCAACTCCCAGAGTTTACCCAAACTCATGTTCATTGAGTCGGTGATGCCTCCACCATCCCATCCTCTGTCATCCCCTTCTCCTCCCGCCCTCAATCTTTCCCAGTGTCAGGGTCTTTTCAAATGAGTCAGCTCTTCGCATCAGGTGGCCAAAGTATTGGAGTTTCAGCTTTAGCATCAGTCCTTCCAGAGACCACCCAGGACTGATCTCGTTTAGGATGGACTAGTTGGATCTCCCTGCAGTCCAAGGGACTCTGAAGAGTCTTCTCCAACACCACAGTTCAAAAGCATCAATTCTTCAGCGCTCAGCTTTCTTCACAGTCCAACTTTCACATCCATACATGACCACTAGAAAAACCATAGCCTTGACTAGACAGACCTTTGTTGTCAAAGTAATGTCTCTGCTCTTGAATATGTTATCTAGGTTGGTCATAACTTTCCTTCCAAGGAGTAAGCGTCTTTTAATTTCATGGCTGCAATCACCATCTGCAGTGATTTTGGAGCCCAAAAAAATAAAGTCTGACACTATTTCCACTGTTTCCCCATCTATTTTCCATGAAGTGATGGGACCAGATGCCATGATCTTCGTTTTCTGAATGTTGAGCTTTAAGCCAACTTTTTCACTCTCCTCTTTCACTTTCATCAAGAGGCTTTTGAGTTCCTCTTCACTTTCTGCCAGAAGGGTGGTGTCATCTGCATATCTGAGGTTATTGATATTTCTCCTGACAATCTTGATTCCAGCTTGTGCTTCCTCCAGCCCAGGTTTCTCATGATGTACTCTACATAGAAGTTAAATAAGCAGGGTGACAATATGCAGCCTTGACATACTCCTTTTCCTATTTGGAACCAGTCTGTTGTTCCATGACCAGTTCTAACTGTTGCCTCCTGACCTGCATATAGGTTTCTCAAGAGGCAGGTCAGGTGCTCTGGTATTCCCATCTCTTTCAGAATTTTCCACAGTTTATTGTGATCCACATAGTCAAAGGCTATGGCATAGTCAATAAAGCTGAAATAAATGTTTTTCTGGAACTCTCTTGCTTTTTCCATGATCCAGCAGATGTTGGCAATTTGATCTCTGGTTCCTCTGCCTTTTCTAAAACCAGCTTGAACATCGGGAAGTTCACAGTTCACGATTGCTGTAGCCTGGCTTGAAGAATTTTGAGCATTACTTTACTAGCATGTGAGATGGGTGCAATTGTGTGGTAGTTTGAGCATTCTTTGGCTTGCCTTTCTTTGGGATTGGAATGAAAACTGACCTTTTCCAGTCCTGTGGCCACTGCTGAGTTTTCCAAGTTTGCTGGCATATTGAGTGCAGCACTTTCACAGCATCATCTTTTAGGATTTGAAATAGCTCAACTGGAATTTCACCACCTCCACTAGCTTTGTTTGCAGTGATGCTTTCTAAGGCCCACTTGACTTCACATTCCAGGATGTCTGGCTCTAGGTGAGTGATCACACCATCATGGTTACCTGGGTCATGAAGATCTTTTTTATATATTTCTTCTGTGTAGTCTTCCCATAGTCAACACTTGTTCATGGGTATTTTAGGATATTGGCATCTATATTCACAAGTAAAACATTTTATTGACTTTGTTTTTTAACACTACTTTTGTCCAGTTGGCTGTCAAATGCATTTTAAAAATTTCACCAGTTTTTATGTACTATAACAGTTTCTATAATGTGGAACTTCTGTTTCTTTAAAACCTTGAAAGAGCTTGCCTGTAAAACTGTCTGGGCTCACAGCCTTTTTTAGAGTTAATTATTTGAAAGCATTTTTCATCTTTGTCATGACTACTGTTTAAGTTAAGCCCTCCATCTCTCTTGAGTGAATTTTAATTGTTTTTGCATTTCAATATGACAATTTTGTTGAGGCTTTTAAATGTATCCCCCCCCAAATTTTTCTACATAGGGGTTGCTTATATTTTAAACCTCTATATGTACTAAATTAAGAGGAAACTCTGGTTCATGGATTTTATTTCCTTGGAATTATAGGTATACTAGCTTCTGTTTTATGCCTCAAGGGAAAATATAGAAATGGTCCCCCCTTCAAGAGATAATTGGTGAGATTGGAGAAAAGCTTATATCTACAGGGCTAAATTTATCAAGAGTTAAAGCATTAAAAACGTAATATAGGTATATCTCTCACTCTGTGTTTTCACCTTGCATCCTCTTCTACCTTCCTGTGCCTGGACATAGCAGGTATGGTTTCTACAAGCCAAGTTCCTGGGGTCAATATGGTAAGCATACCTCATAGACCTTGGCAATGGGCCTGCCAATCACTATTGTTCTTGTGAGCTATAATCAGTCATTTCAGACTGGAGAGAGTGGGAATTCCATTCTGGTTTGAACTCAAGCCTCAATCCCCAATTCATCTCTATCAGGAGCCCTTTACTCAGAGAGTAATTTGGCCTGTGTTAATATAGATGACTAGCTTGATGCAAAACATCAGCCTTTACCCTATTAAACAGGACTGAAGAGAATGAAGGAATGAAGAGAATGATATTCCAAACATAACCCCTAATTTTTTAGATACATCTCTTTTCATTCTCAATTTTATGTGTTTGTGATTTTGTTGTTTTTTTTCTTAAATAGGCTTTCCAGCAATTTGCATGTCATTATTGTTATTTCACAGTCTAAACTAAGAGATTCAGTCTGGGTCAAAAGTGACTGTAAAGACCTCAACTTCATGACTTTATACATCTTCATTCTAATGTTACTCTAGCCACATGGCACAGTTTCTTTACATAAACTTACTTCTCTCTGTCACTTTCTCCTCTAACAAATAATTTCCTCCCCTTCAAGTATGTTTCATAGCTTCTGCTTATTCAAGTCACCCATTTTATTATGATCTTTAATGGATTTTTCCCTAGCTCAATACTTTTCACCTCATCCTCTGATGCTCAGTATTCCCAGTTCAGATTCAGGAGGTAGGGAATCTTCCCAGCTCAGCTCATGCCTTCTTGCCAAGAAACATTAAAGATCCCAAGGAAGCTAAGGAATGACAGGGGGCCCATGCTCAGTCACTTCAGTTGTATCCAGCTTTTTGCCACCCTATGGACTGCAGCCCACCAAGCTCCTCTGTCCCTGGGATTCTCCAGGCAAGAATACTGGAGTGGGTTGCCATGCCCTCTTGCAGGGGATCTTCCCAACCCAGAGACCAAACCCATGTCTCTTAAGTCTCCTACATTGAAAGGTGGGTTCTATACCACTATTGCCACTTGGGAAGCCCAACAGGGGGCCTAGGGCCTCTTAAGTGTCTGCCCCTAAGCCTATCATCTTGATTTGACCTCCTCAATAACAGCTCGGAAAAAACATGTTGAAACAGATTTCTTGACTCACACCCTTATTCAAGCCTGTCTCCCATCTTTGTTCTCTCCCCTGTTTCCACACTACGATCACTGTCTCCAAGTTCTTCAGTGCTACATCCTCTCCTCTCGGTTCCTCCCTTTCTCTTCACCTCACTTGCTCCCATCCATTAAGTCCCATCGTTGTTTCTCTAAAGTAGATCCCAAATCCATCCATTCTCTTAATTTCCATTAATGCTATCTTCATCCACACACCATTATTTCCTATCTGGATTATTACAACATCCTCCTAAAGATTTCCTAACCAGTCACCTCACTCCCTATTCCTTCCATTCTTCTCGCTATACTCCACAGAGCAGCAATAATGACCTTCTAAAAATATAAATTCAATCAAAGAGCTCCCTCACTTAAACTTCTTCAATAGCTCCCTACTTTTTCTAGGATAAAATACAGCCTTCTCCTATGCCTGACACAGCTCTCCATGATCTGGTCCTGGCTAAACTCTCTATGTCATCTCATGTATGCTTCTCCCACTTAGAGTGCTCCAGCCACAACACCTTCTTTCAGAGACCCAGGACCCTTCAAGCTCTTCTCTGCCTTAGGATCTCTGCACACATGCTTCTTTTTGCTTGACCTTCTGTCTGCTCCTTCACTTACTGTACAGGTTAGATCTTCTCTGAATATCTTTACTTGGCCACCCTATCCAAAGGAAATTTCTCCCATTATAATTCTTTATTTTATTGCCTTATGTTTTCATTTTTTAAAACCTATCTCCCTAAATTATTGAAAAAGAAACTACAAAGAGTAGAAGAGAAGAAAAAGCCAAAAAGAGAAGCAAAAATAACAATTAAAAAAACCTTCAAAAAGAAAAATGAAGGAAAAGCAAGAAATTGGAAGGAAATAAGCATAAAATTATTAACCTTCCTGGAGAAAAAAAGGCTCATAAAATTTTTAAATAAATGTAAAGATTGTATGTGCCGCAAGTGAACATTCTAACCACTTTTTTCCCTAAGTCTTATGTAATGGTTCCCAACTTTTCTGCCTTCAAAATCCTATAAGTCGATTTTCCTTGAATTCTGGTGACTACAAAATTCTCTAATTTGAAAACTTATCAAAATGAAGCCTCAAAATGAGTTAGAAGCATTTGAAAAAGTCATTATGAGCCACTAGAAGAGCCTAATGCTTCTTTTGTCATTGTTAAGTTTGCACAGCGAGCATCCAAGACAAGTTTTAAAATAAAACGACCCTCTCTTAGGACCACGGGTACATGAGGCATCATTTCCCCACAATAGCCTGGCCCTCTCGCCTCCTTTTCTCCTCTGCAATGCCTCTTTGTAAATCCCAGGTGTTTGCGGGCATAAAGCCCATCAGAAGGGAGTTTATTGTGAAGAGTTCTTTCTTTGCCACTTGTTCTAAACCTGTTAAGAGAGTGCTACATGCCTTAGACCAAATCTCCATAAAAATCAAGAAACAAGAAGTTTTCTGTACTCCTGCCCGACAGCCACACTATGACATTGGTTCGACAGCTCTGTGACCCTTTATTGTCCCAACTTTATTCACTAGTCTCTTTTTCTCTTTCTCCCTCCCTCCCTTTTTTTAAGCCTTTATTGGCATTTTTTTATCTACTGTAAAATGAAAAGGAGGAGGTTGGTTTTTTGTTGTTGTTTTCTTTCAGCACCCTATGTGGCAGCTAGAAAAAGCTATCTGCAGTTACTGTAGTAATGGTTTCAAGAAACACCTGCAAATCAAAGAAAGACACCAGAACAGGGTCTTCAGATTTTTTTTTCCTCTTCCCTCAGAGTTCCTTCTTGGCCATTATAGAGTAGGCTCGGGAATGAATTTATGTGACAGCTATGAAGTTAGTATTAAAATTGTGAATAGTGCCTAGCAGTTTTCACGCACTTACTATGAGATCGCCTCAATTTGCCACACAGCGGTGAATAGGGTGAGGAGGGCGGGGTGTCAGATGAATGGGAGGAGGAGGGACTGTGAAGGGGGAAGGTTTCCCTGGAGGGAGCAACACGGTAGTTACAAGAGAAGAGTGATTTATTTTTGAAATTTCAGATAGAAAAGCCAAGAGAATCTGCCTAAACGTCCTGAAGCACGAGGGTGAAGGATGTGAGATAAATGATAGGTTTGTACACATTTAGAAAGTGTCAACGCCAACTCTAGAATCAGGGACCGGGCGAGGGGTGGGGATAGGGGGTGCGATGCTAAATCCATTCCTCTGGTCTTCCAAAATTGAATATTAAATGCCAGCAGGGAGCAGATGCGGGTAAGGGCTGCAGAATGGGGGTAAGGGCCACGGAAGGAGGGGGTTAAGCGTTTAGTTCAATGGAAATTAACCACTTGGGGAGAATTAGAAGAGAGCTGGAGCGGGCTGGGCGGGGGAGCGTGTCTATTCTGGCTAAGGGATTTGGGGAGGGCATTCAGAAAAATGAGGTGAGCCAGCCTGCAAAAGCAGGGTGGGGCGTCTCCGCCGGCCTCATGGCCCCGCCCCCGCAGCATCCGCAGCACCCCCACCCCCCGCATTAGCATGCGGGCCGCAGCGGGCCGGCCGGGCGGGGGAGGGCAGCAGTGGGATCGCCGCGCGGGGCTCATTGTGGGCCGCGCTCGCCTCCGCGGGGGACCATCTGCTCGCTGTCAATGCATCACCTGCTCGTCTGGGCCGTCGCCGGGGCAACGGGGGGCGGGGGATTAAGGAGCGTGTGCTTCTCGTCCCCGCCGCGGCGGCGGCGGCGGCGGCGGCGGCGAGAGCTGGGCGCTCCTCTGCTGCCCGCTCGTCTGCTGCCCGCAGCCCTGGGACAGGTCCGCCCGGCGGAGGGGCCCGGCGATCACCGTGGCGGGCGCGAGCGCTCGCCGCTGCCCCTCGAGCTTTGCAAAGGCACCCGAGCCGCCTCCACTCGACAAGGTGGCGGGAATCTCGAGGTGGGGCAGAGAGCAGACTCACCCAGAGGGCGAGAACTGCGACCCTCGCGTCTACCTGGAGCTGCGTGGGCCAGGTCCGGGGGCGGGAAAGGGGGGGCGGTGAGTGCCGCCCTCCGCCTCTTCCTGGGAGCTGGCCCGCTCAGCCCGTCCCTGCGGGCGCAGCGCAGTTCAGAAAGCCCTGCGATTTCTAGGCAGCCACAGTGGGGTCAGTGTCACGGGTAGAACTTCCTGGGCTGCAGCCTACCATCCAAGTCACAGATAACTACCCCCCTCGCCCTCTCTTCTGACATTCTGGTCTGCGGATCATCGCCAAGACGGGGAGCCTTGGAGATCAGAATATGAGTGATACCTGCTCTTTGGGCTTACCTGAATGGGCTGCTTTTCCATGGAGGGGATAGTTCTGGAGATAAAACCCCCAAGAAGTCCTGAAATCCCTCTTCCACCCACTACTATTCCTTGCACTCAACATAATTTTTGAAGACAGCAGAAGCTTAGTGAGTGATGCAGCCGACAGCAGGGGGCAGAGCTAGGCTGCAGATGAGAACAGGGCCACTGGGATTATATTTGATCCAAGTCATGCTGTCTGGTTATACTAACACATATATATGGAATTTAGAAAGATGGCAATGACGACCCTGTATGCAAGACAGGAAAAAAGACACAGCTGTGTATAACGGACTTTTGGACTCAGAGGGAGAGGGAGAGGGTGGGATGATTTGGAAGAATGGCATTCTATCATGTATACTATCATGTAAGAATTGAATCGCCAGTCTATGTCTGACGCAGGATACAGCATGCTTGGGGCTGGTGCATGGGGATGACCCACAGAGATGTTATGGGGAGGGAGGTGGGAGGGGGGTTCATGTTTGGGAACACATGTAAGAATTAAAGATTTTAAAATTAAAAAAATAAAAAACTATAAAAAATAAATAAATAAAAAAAATAAAAACTTCCAGGAAAATCTGTGCTGTGTCCTTGCCCATCTCCACACCATCCCGCCAATGGTCAAGGACACCAGATGCACCAACAGAGGTCAGTCATAAACAAGGGACAGTTGACTGCCCCACCTAAACCCAACACGGCCCACAAAGAGCCAAGGAATTGTTCAGCTTTAATCACAACTCATATCTGTTTTTCTTTCTTCTTTCTGTGTGGGCCAGCTGCTTTTATTCCTTTCCAGAATAACAGAAGCAGTAGAAAGTTGGGATTCAATGAGTCCCAAGCTGGATGCCCCCACTCCCTCCCAGACCACCATCTAAAACACTTTCAGCCAGGTAAAATCCCAGCATGTTTCTAAAGCTTTCTGAGTCAAGAATACCCCAAATCCTTCTAGAATAGATCTCATTCTAGAAGCTGGCAACCCTTGAGGGACCAACAATCTTTGTTTGACTAACTTAGTAACTCAAACCCACTTCCTGCAGTTCTGCTTTCTGAAGAAACAGAATTTGTCTTCTTTTCAAGTCAACCCTTTGTATTGAAGAAATTGTTACATTGTCTACTAATCTCAAATTTTCCCCAGTCCTTTGCTACATTTTTCTTTTCTTTAATAAAATCCATATTTAAAATTATGCTAAATCAGGTTTGTGATATTGACCCCCTATAATTTCTCCAACTAAAATCTCATTCATCAAATAAGTTTCTCCCACACTTTTATGATTTCTAGATATGAACACCATGAATTAGGCTAATTTTGTGATTAAAATTTCAAAATTTACTGTTACATTTATTTGTTGTTCCTATCATTTAATGTAAGAGAAAAAAGTCAACCATAAAAATATCTATGTGCTTTTCATGAGATGAAGGAAAAAGAAAAACAAGTGTGTAATGTATAAACTTGCTTAAAAGATTTTTTTAAAATCTACCCATCCAAAATTGCTTTTTTAATTTTCCAGAATTAAAGGTAAGAGTTCTTAGAAGGCATGCTCTTTGATTCAAAAGGTACTTCCAAATAGACAGAATCATGGCATCATTCCCACTATAGAAAAGATGCTATGCTAAGTCACTTCAGTCGTGTCCGACTCTGTGCGACCCCATAGATGGCAGCCCACCAGGCTACCCTGTCCCTGGGATTCTGATAATTGAAACCAAAAGATAAGTACCCCAAGATTGTTACAGACAGGCTGGGGATGTTCAGGGCACCTTCAACCCCACCAACCACCCAGCAGAGCAGCTTTCCCCCGCCAAGAGCACCTCAAAATGCTCTTAATCTGCTCTATTCCCACTTCAACAGCTGCTGGCTTCACGACAGAGATGAGAACCCTTCACCCGTTCAGCAAATAATCATCGAACACCTGCCATGTGCAAGGCAAACTAGACAAAGACCCCTCGCTCATGGTACTCACTATTCGACAGGGGTACATAGATATTTTCTAATATTTATTTATTTTTGGCTGCATCAGGTCTTAGTTGCAGTATGTGGGACCTTTCACTGTGTTGCCCAGGCTTTTTTCTAGTTGCAGCTCGTGGGCTCTAGAGTACAGGCTCAGTAGCTGTGGCACACGGGGTCAGTTGCCCCACAACAGGTGGAAGCTTCCTGGAGCAGGGATCAAACCTGTGTCGCCTACATCAGCAGGTGGATTCATAACCACTGGACCACCAGGGAAGTCCTAAACTGATTTTTTTAAACTCTTTATTCTTTTACCCAACAAACATTTCCTGAGCACCTAATTGACAATTTAGATAGGGGAAAATATACCCACAAGTAAGATATCACTCTCAAAAAGGAAAACACACGCACAAAAACCAGAGCATAATGTAATTAATTAGAAATTATTATCAGTAGAACAAAGTGTCATGGAAGTATAGAGACAGCATCAGACGATTTTTGTGTAGATAGAGCCACACAGATGTCATAAACTGGACCATGAAGAGTTAGTAGGCATCCCCAGCACCCAGATCAGGACCTGGCACAGAGCAGATGCTCTAAAATAGTTGTTAAATGAATGATGTATTCTCCAAGTAAGGAAGAAATTCCAGAGGAAGAAATCACAGCATGAGCAAAGGCTTCAAGACATATTGTTTAAGGAATGAATGAACAATTCACTGTGGGCAAAACAAGGGAGAAGAAAGAGAAAGATGGACCGGTGGTGTGGAGGCATGTGAAGAAGAAACATGAATATCACGCCAAGAATGTGGACTTTGTCTTGAAGACCAATAGTTTTTTTAAGAGCAGAACACTTGTTTTAAGCAGAATCTTGTAAGAAATTCAAATACAATGAAATTGACCAAAATACAGCTGCCCTAGCTCAAAGAGGAATAGGATCTGACATCCTGCTTCCCGTCCACAACCTCGCCCACTAGGCACTGCTGGGGAACCCTACTATTTCCCCTTGAAATACTTTTTTTTTTTTAAGTGCCCTGGGGAGTGGGCTATCACTGAACAGCATTAAGCATGAGAGTGTGAGTCTGGATGAAAAGGAGTCTAGGAAAGCATTTAGGTTGCTACTGAAATTGTCAAAGCACAAAATAATGAGGACATATTAGATAGGTGCCACTGGTAGTGAAATGGATGATAAAGAGATTTTGAAGATGAAATCCTTAATATGAACGGTCTTTCTGCTTCAGGGAAAATAATTTCAGCTCTGGTACAGTCTGAATTTGGATATTTTTCAATAGTAATATGTAACAAACTGTGCATCTTAACTATTACTATGGCCAACACATTCCCGCACTTGCAGAAGTTTTGGTAAAATATAAATTCCTTAGTACTAGCTGCTTCAGATGTGACCCATATGTCAGAATATAGATTTTTGAATCTTAAGCAAATGGAAGATTTGTAAATATAACCAAAACGAGGGTAGAGATGAGAGATATCTAATGCTCCTTTAACTTATTAATCGGGAGAACCAATTATTGAGCAACAATCAAAGTTACGGTGCATAGTGACACTTCCCTGCACCCCCACAAATGTAAGCATTCAAGTGGTCTTCTTAACAGTCACATGAAATTCATCACTGATTACTTAAATTTAGCTACAACTGCACATTAAAAATTCCTCTTGGGTAGAAAGCTTGCAATTTAAAGAATCCACAGCACTCTTGAACTGGGTAGGAACAAAGATATATACTCACACAAATAAGCTAAAGGAAAAGATGCAGCAAAGGGGAGCTGAGAAGCTGAGGAAATTCACATGATGAAGATAGCTGGCATTTAGCCAAAACTGAAAACTATAAATATTAATCAGATGAGAATCAGTGTCACTTTACTGCAAGAATGTTCTGTAATTAAAAGGGTGGGCATTGTGTTGTGCATGTTAGCACAATTGCCACCCATAATATTGGATGCCAGCAGCTCCTGAGTGCTAGAACACAGATCTCTAAGGATGTCACCTAGCAGAGGATTTACTACATAAGCATCAGACATTTACGTCAAATTCAAATAACACTCTAAAATAAAAGGAGAAGAAATACCGGAGTTTCAAAATTATGCTTCTGTCTTGAAAAGGCAAGAAAAGTAATATTCATTGGGTACCTGTTAAATGCCAGGCATCTTCTAGATGCTTTCCATATATTATGTCACTTAATCCTTTTAATTCAAGCTTGCAGACAAGGTGTCATCATAACCACATTTCAAAGATACAGTTCCTAAGCTGGCTTTGCAATCCAGGATATGGCTGCAGGTGAGCGTGTCTGAAGTGGAGCTAAAGCAAGGTATCCCTGACACTGACAAAGTTTACAATCATGAGATTAGAATGCCGGATCATCCACATGAGCACTGAGTCTCGCAGGAAACTGATGACCTTAGAGTCGATGAGAAGGGTGGGAAGGAGGCACCAAAGCTCTCATTTGGGAAAATGAACAGTAACTCTACTAAGTTTCAGTGGTCAAGCAAAGGATGTTTGGGCAACATACCAGGTGTGTCAAAGAAGAGGGGATTGTTAATGGTTGAAAGAGCCAGTAGGGGGACAAAAGAATATTATTCCCTTCTTTCTCCTCTGTCTGATCAAAGATAAGTGAGGATGAACAGCATCTGCCCCAGGGGGGTGCAAAGGAAGTCATCCTGACAAAGGAAAACAAGCTTTAGTTAGGTCAGAAGTGGAGGGACCTTTGAATGAAGAGGCCAAGAATGCAGAGGAGTTCCGATTAGGTCACTGTGTTGTCTCTTCCTTGCCTACAGTCTAAATCCACATCCTTCAGGGTTATCTCAGCCCTCCATATGATCTTGTCCCGTTGTGCCCTCACCAATGTTTAACAACCAGCTCTCTGGGAGGATAAAGTCCTGATTTGTTGCCAATTTCCATGATGTAAATACTCCAACCAAACATGACTGATTTCTAGCTTCCAACATGACGTTAGTGAGAGCAGAGTTGGGGAAAGATATGCACAAGCAGCTTTGAGGAGTCAGTGCAAGTTGACTCACAAACACCACTGCCCTTACTATTTCATGTTTTCCTATCTCTTCTTCCCACCCTGTATTCTTGTTCAAAGATGAGGCTGCTAACTTGTGCAGACTCCACACTGCACACCATGGTAGTGCCATGTTCATCACAGTCCTCACTGGTATGTCTGTGTAACATGACAGTTACCCTTCAGATGGTGAGAAATATAGAGCAAGATGCCTTCCTTAATTTGCACAAAGGCATCGTTTGGTTTTCGTGTTGCTCGAAGACCACATACCGCAAGTCATGAGCCAAATCCAGCCCACAGACATGCTGGGTTTAAAAATGCTTGCTTCCTTTATTTTTTAACTACCTTGCTAACATTTAAAAATAAAGAAACAAGTCCCCAAATTTCTAAGTTCTCTTGAAAAAATCAGAGCAGGCTGTTATTATTAACATATGGAAAGTTCTGACATCTAAAACAAGGTTGTCATTCAAAAGATATCAATATCCTTCAGTCATCCTGAATACTTACCATTTTTACCTCAATAATCCATTGGAATCTATGTCATCCGGACTCTCTCTTCCCTGCAGCTCCTCTTTTACCTTCGCTCAGTTTCTAGAATAGGCTTTCCAGCTTGGCACCTTGCACTTGCCATTCTTTCTGAAACTCTCCACTTTCCACCCTCTTCACTTGGCCAGTTCCTACTCATTCTTCCTTTCCAATTTAGACACAATTTCTACCATCAGCTCTCACTGAGACTTCCTAACAGCTTCCAACCTGCTTGTACCCAGGCCGTGGGCCACAGAGCACTTGGAGTGGCCTTTTTAAAATGCATATCATAGCACAGTGCAATTATAGTGAAACACAGACTCCTTAAAATGACCTTTAAGGTGCTGTGAGGTTTGGACCTCTCTCCATTCCTCATCACATTGTTCCCTTTCCTCCTTCACAAGCACACTGCACTTGTGCTCTGGCTGCCCCCTTTCCTGGAATTCTTGTTCCCAGGTCTCCATAGAGCCCATATCTTCATATCATTCAGGTCTCAGAGCCAGTCACCTGCATGTTCTCAGAGCGGCTTCTCAGTCATCTATATAAATGAGCAGCCCTCTTCCCTCCCAGCCTCCCTGCAATGACTCTTCATCACATCCCTTTGTTGCATTTTTCAGATATCCCCCAGCACCTCCAGATCACAACTCCTGGTGGTGGATCTGTCGATCGGCACTTCTATTAAGCTGCTGTGAATGGTTCTGATTCACCAACTTGGGATGCCTGGGCTATAGTGGAGGTGATGGAATTCCGATTGAGCTATTTCAAATCCTGGAAGATGATGCTGTGAAAGTGCTGCACTCAATATGCCAGCAAATTTGGAAAACTCAGCAGTGGCCACAGGACTGGAAAAGGTTATTTTTCATTCCAATCCCAAAGAAAGGCAATGCCAAAGAATGCTCAAACTACTGCACAATACCACTCATCTCACACGCTAGTAAAGTAATGCTCAAAATTCTCCAAGCCAGGCTTCAGCAATACATGAACCGTGAACTTCCAGATGTTCAAGCTAGTTTTAGAAAAGGCAGAGGAACCAGAGATCAGATTGCCAACATCTGCTCGATCATGGAAAAAGCAAGAGAGTTCCAGAAAAACATCTACTTCTGCTTTAGTGACTATGCCAAAGCCTTTCACAATAAACTATGGAAAATTCTGAAAGAGATGGGAATACCAGACCACCTGACCTGCCTCCTGAGAAACCTATATGCAGGTCAGGAAGCAACAGTTAGAACTGGACATGGAACAACAGACTGGTTCCAAATAGGAAAAGGAGTACGTCAAGGCTGTATATTGTCACCCTGCTTATTTAACTTATATGCAGAGTACATCATGAGAAACGCTGGGCTGGAAGAAACACAAGCTGGAATCCAGATTGCCGGGAGAAATATCAATCACCTCAGATATGCAGATGACACCACCCTTATGGCAGAAAGTGAAGAGGAACTCAAAAGCCTCTTGATGAAAGTGAAAGAGGAGAGCAAAAAAGTTGGCTTAAAGCTCAACATTCAGAAAACTCAGATCATGGCATCTGGTCCCATCACTTCGTGGGAAATAGATGGGGAAACAGTGGAAACAGTGTCAGACTTTATTTTTCTGGGCTCCCAAATCACTGCAGATGGTGCTTGCAGCCATGAAATTAAAAGATGCTTACTCCTTGGAAGAAAGTTATGACCAACCTAGATAGTATATTCAAAAGCAGGGACATTACTTTGCCGACTAAGGTCCATCTAGTAAAGGCAATGGTTTTTCCTGTGGTCATGTATGGATGTGAGAGTTGGACTGTGAAGAATGCTGAGTGCCGAAGAATTGATGCTTTTGAACTGTGGTGTTGGAGAAGACTCTTGAGAGTCCCTTGGATTGCAAGGAGATCCAAGGATTGCAAGGAGGCCTGGGGTGCTGTGATTCATGGGTTCACAAAGAGTCGGACATGACTGAGTGACTGAACTGAACTGAAGTGAACTGGCCAAAAAGTTATGGAAAAACCTGAACTAACTTTTTGGCCAACCCAATATAATAGGTGAGGGAAAAAAAGTAGCAAGCATGTTGAGGATTGCTGTGGCTCATTGTTAGTGATTTGTTCCTTCTGAGTTTTTGTAGTTCAGTACCGCAGTGATGGTATGATACCACAAACCCAGCATGCTTTTATTATCATCAGTTCCCTGTCTGTTTATTAGTGATTTCTAATTCTTCCATCATCAAAATTCTACAGAACTTGCTAGAAACAAAACCACAAATTCCTCCAGTCCCCATGAAGAACAGTTATGATCATACTAGTGAATGGATGGAGTGTAGAATGGACACCTAGAGATGAACTCAGCAAGCTAATAGGATGAAACAAGCACAGACACGTGTTAGGAAGAAAGCCACAGAATCTCCCCGTGTTCAAGAATTGACGGGAAAGTGTCTAATGTCACGAAGAATTATAAGATTAAAATCATACTTAATGGTGATGAAAATACAAAGCCTAAAGGAAAGGAAAGATATGGAAAGTGCCCATGTGATTAGCAAATGTGAATAAATCTTGTGAGTAGAGCGACTATTTTGCTGCCAGGGTGAACACAACAGTCATAGAAAAATTATTTCCCAGCAGCTTTGCAAGCATTTGAGTTTCTCTTAGCAAAATTGATGACATTTGGTATGTCATTTCCATGACAAGCTTCCACGTAACACTTAAATAGGAAAAAAATGTCCCAAGTCAAATCTGAAAGCCCACAGCCAATAACTGGAAATGCAATTCAGTCAGTATAAGACTGACAGTATTGCAGTTGTCCACCCTCCTGCTAAGAAGAAATATCACTCTTCTCTGAAATTTCCCTCACTTCCCAATTTGATAGGATCTCTCCTAGGATCTTGTAAATATATATATATATATATATATATATATATATATATATATATGTGCAATATTTTAGTTAATCCTCACAAGAACCCTTTGAGGTAGCTACAATATTTTCCCCATTTTATGGAGGAAGTCAACTGAAACTTAAGGATGTTAAGTAATTTACTCAAGTCCACACAGCCAAATGGTGATTCAGTTCAGTTTAGTTCAGTCGCTCAGTCGTGTCCGACTCTTTGCGACCCCATGAATCGCAGCATGCCAGGCCTCCCTGTCCATCACCATCTCCCGGAGTTCACTCAGACTCACGTCCATCGAGTCCATGATGCCATCCAGCCATCTCATCCTCTGTCATCCCCTTCTCCTCCTGCCCCCAATCCCTCCCAGCATCAGTGTCTTTTCCAATGAGTCAACTCTTCGCATGAGGTGGCCAAAGTACTGGAGCTTCAGCTTTAGCATCATTCCTTCCAAAGAAATCCCAGGGTTGATCTCCTTCAGAATGGACTGGTTGGATCTCCTTGCAGTCCAAGGGACTCTCAAGAGTCTTCTCCAACACCACAGTTCAAAAGCATCAATTCTTTGGTGTTCAGCCCTCTTCACAGTCCAACTCTCACATCCATACATGACCACAGGAAAAACCATTGCCTTTACTAGACGGACCTTAGTCGGCAAAGTAATGTCCCTGCTTTTGAATATACTATCTAGGTTGGTCATAACTTTCTTCCAAGGAGTAAGCGTCTTTTAATTTCATGGCTGCAATCACCATCTGCAGTGATTTGGGAGCCCAGAAAAATAAAGTCTGACACTGTTTCCACTGTTTCCCCATCTATTTCCCATGAAGTGATGGGACCAGATGCCATGATCTGAGTTTTCTGAATGTTGAGCTTTAAGCCAACTTTTTTGCTCTCCTCTTTCACTTTCATCAAGAGGCTTTTGAGTTCCTCTTCACTTTCTGCCAGAAGGGTGGTGTCATCTGCATATCTGAGGTGATTGATATTTCTCCCGGCAGTCTTGATTCCAGCTTGTGCTTCTTCCAGCCCAGCGTTTCTCATGATGTACTCTGCATAGAAGTTAAATAAGCAGGGTGACAATATACAGCCTTGATGTATTCCTTTTCCTATTTGGAACCAGTCTGTTGTTCCATGTCCAGTTCTAACTGTTGCTTCCTGACCTGAATACAGGTTTCTCAAGAGGCAGGTCAGGTGGTCTGGTATTCCCATCTCTTTCAGAATTTTCCACAGTTTATTGTGATCCACACAGTCAAAGGCTTTGGCATAGTCACTAAAGCAGAAGTAGATGTTTTTCTGGAACTCTCTTGCTTTTTCCATGATCCAGCAGATGTTGGCAATTTGATCTCTGGTTCCTCTGCCTTTTCTAAAACCAGCTTGAACATCAGGGAGTTCATGGTTCACATATTGCTGAAGCCTGGCCTGGAGAATTTTGAGCATTACTTTACTAGCATGTGAGATGAGTACAATTGTGCGGTAGTTTGAGCATTCTTTTGCATTCCCTTTCTTTGGGATTGGAATGAAAACTGACCTCTTCCAGTCCTGTGGCCACTGCTGAGTTTTCCAAATTTGCTGGCATATTGAGTGCAGCACTTTCACAGCATCATCTTTCAGGATTTGAAACAGCTCAACTGGAATTTCATCACCTCCACTAGCTTTGTTCGTAGTGATGCTTTCTAAGGCCCACTTGACTTCACATTCCAAGATGTCCGGCTCTAGATTAGTGATCAATCATCATGATTATCTGGGTCGTGAAGATCTTTTCTGTACAGTTCTTCTGTGTATTCTTGCCACCTCTTCTTAATATCTTCTGCTTCTGTTAGGTCCATACCATTTCTGTCCTTTATCGAGCCCATCTTTGCATGAAATATTCCCTTGGTATCTCTAATTTTCTTGAAGAGATCTCTAGTCTTTCCCATTCTGTTCTTTTCCTCTATTTCTTTGCATTGATCGCTGAAGAAGGCTTTTTTTTATCTCTTCTTGCTATTCTTTGGATCTCTGCATTCAGATGCTTATATCTTTCCTTTTCTCCTTTGCTTTTCTCCTCTCTTCTTTTCACAGCTATTTGTAAGGCTTCCCCAGACAGCCATTTTGCTTCTTTGCATTTCTTTTCCATGGGATGGTCTTGATTCCTGTCTCCTGTACAATGTCACAAACCTCCGTCCATAGTTCATCACACACTCTATCTATCAGATCTAGGCCCTTAAATCTATTTCTCACTTCCACTGTATAATCAGAAGGGATTTGATTTAGGTCATACCTGAATGGTCTAGTGGTTTTCCCTATTTTCTTCAATTTGAGTCTGAATTTGGTAATAAGGAGTCATGATCTGAGCCACAGTCAGCTCCTGGTCTTGTTTTTGCTGACTATATAGAGCTTCTCCATCTTTAGCTGCAAAGAATATAATCAATCTGATTTTGGTGTTGACCATCTGGTGATGTCCATGTGTAGAGTCTTCTCTTGTGTTGTTGGAAGAGGGTGTTTGCTATGACCAGTGCATTTTCTTGGCAAAACTCTATTAGTCTTTGCCCTGCTTCATTCTGCATTCCAAGGCCAAATTTGCCTGTTACCCCAGGTGTTTCTTGACTTCCTACTTTTGCATTCCAGCCCCCTATAATGAAAAGGACATCTTTTTTGGGTGTTAGTTCTAAAAGGTCTTGTAGGTCTTCATAGAACCGTTCAACTTCAGTTTCTTCAGCATTACTGGTTGGGGCATAGACTTGGATTACTCTGATATTGAATGGTTTGCCTTGGAGACGAACAGAGATCATTCTGTCATTTTTGAGATTGCATCCAAGTACTGCATTTCAGACTCTTTTGTTGACCATGATGGCTACTCCATTTCTTCTGAGGGATTCCTGCCCGCAGTAGTAGATATAATGGTCATCTGAGTTAAATTCACCCATTCCAGTCCATTTTAGTTCGCTGATTCCTAGAATGTCGACGTTCACCTTTGCCATCTCTTGTTTGACCACTTCCAATTTTCCTTGATTCATGGACCTGACATTCCAGGTTCCTATGCAATATTGCTCTTTACAGCATCAGATCTTGCTTCTATCACCAGTCACATCCACAACTGGGTATTGTTTTTGCTTTGGCTCCATCCCTTCATTCTTTCTGGAGTTATTTCTCCACTGATCTCCAGTAGCATATTGGGCACCTAATGACCTGGGGAGTTCCTCTTTCGGTATCCTATCATTTTGCCTTTTCATACTGTTCATTAGGATGCTATTTACATTTAGCCCATCCGATGCCAGAATGAAATAATTTGTAAAGCACTCAGTTCAGCAATGAATGCTTTGAGTGATCTTTTCACACTAGGGTTTCCTCATTCCCCTCCCCATCTGCACCATTTGGTAGGTATTAATCTTACACTACCTTATGCTCCAAAGTATGCAATGTTTATTGCTGAAGAATTGGGAAGGATACAAGAGTAAGTCTATAAAGTATCTCACTCCTTCTGAAGTTAATCACCACCCAACTAAGAAGCTCAAGGAAGAACCATTTTCCCAAACATTTCCAAATCTGCCATTTTCAAAGGAAAAAATCAATAAATTTCAGCCCCTGAGCCAAGACTGAACACCTGTAGACAGATTTGAACATTCAATTTAAACAATAACCAAAAAGCATCCTTGTACAAAATACAGATGAGACTGTCAAGGAGCGAAAATGGTAAATCACAGTGAGTTTCCAAGCCTGAACCAATTTAGCATCACTTCTGAGCAGACCAGGTACTGGATATTATACCTGGGGACCTTGACTCTAACCAACTCATGTTTTTATTCTGAATTCCTGTTTTGAGCAGTATAACCCGGCAAGATTTCAGAGGTCACACCCACAGGTGGTATATAACCAATCCTAATAGACATTTTCTCTTTTCTTCCCTAAACACATAATAACAATTTCCACATCCTGTTTCAGCTTAGACCTTTAGACTTTCTGAACCGAGGGAGTTCTGACATGGAGATATAATTTTCTTTAAATCCCTCTGAAGCAATCCTTTCATCTGTGATAAAATTACAGTATCACACTCCCTCCCTCCTTTGTGTGATAGACTCAAAAGAAGCTGGGTCATAAATATTCGAGGACAGAAAACTTTGATGTGAAATCAATAATCGTATATTTGCCTCTTTTCTAATGAATGACTGCAATTTGGGTTTCGGCCCATCTTTAATCCTTGTTGCACCTCTGCACACTGCCTTCTCCTCTGTATCCTGTCCTTGTACATCAGGGCCAACCCCCTCTTCTCCCAACACTTCCCAAGCAGCTAGGAAGTGATAGACATCACCTGGCCACTTTGGAGAGATGTCAAGGTACCCTTCCATGAGGCTGGGTGACAAAATTTTCCATCCTGACTCTCAAGAGGCTCCCAGGTGAGAGTTCCAATTTTTAAAGCCCCGAAGAAGAAATGGCAGAGAGGCCTTTGAAAAGAGAATTTCATTCACCAAAGATGTGAGTCTCATTATGACCTTCAGTTGGAGCCCAGTGATGTTTAGAAAGTTGAAGAAGTAAAAGAGAACCAAAACAAATATTTTATATGTTTAATATATATTTAGTAGAATTATATTTTATATAATTTATATCAATAATAGTATGCATGCATGCTAAGTCATTTCAGTCATGTCTGACTCTGTGACTCTATGGACCATAGCCTGCCAGGCTCCTCTGTTCTTGGGATTCTTCAGGCAAGAATACTAGAGTGAGTTGTCATGACCTCCTCCAGGGGATTTTCCCCACCCAGGGATCACACCCGTGTATCTTACATCACCTGCATCGGCAAGCAGGTTCTTTACCACTAGCACTACCTGGGAAGCCCTAATAGTATACATTTATATAACTACATTATAAAATGTGTATAATAAAATTATATAATACATGTATGTATATATAGCATATGTATATATATATATATATATATTTTTTTTTTTTTTAAGTTGCTCAGTCACGTCTGACTCTTTGTGACCCTATAGACTATACAATCCATTGAATTCTCCAGGCCAGAATACTGGAGTGGGTATCCTTTCCCTTCTCCAGGGGATCGTCCCAACCCAGGGATCAAACCCAGGTCTCCTGCATTGCAGGCAGACTCTTTACCGGCTGAGCCACCAGGGAAGCACACACTCATTATAGATATGCATGTATATACACATATACATACATCTCATATATGAGATGTAACAAAGATTATCACTATAAAAACACCCTTTAATCCTCACTTTGGGGTGTAAGGCATTTCAAACTGGTTCACTCCATCACTCAACTCTCCTTTCTCTTGTTTCTCCTAACTTTGCTCTCACACTTTCTAGACACATACATATATTCACTTACTCAAAAGAGCCACTGATGTATTCGTGCATCTTCAAAAAGTTTGTACAGCTAAAACCAGGGCAAGTAGACATGTGTCCCTTGGTCTCTAAGTTGGCCAATAATGTAACATCCCTGATGAAGTCAGTAATGGATTGATGCCTTTCTAACTGCTGCTGCTGCTGCTGCTGTTAAGTCGCTTCAGTCGTGTCCGACTCTGTGCGACCCCATAGAGGGCAGCCCACCAGGCTTCCCTGTCCCTGGGATTCTCCAGGCAAGAACACTGGAGTGGGTTGCCATTTCATTCTCCAATGCATGAAAGTGAAAAGTGAAAGTGAAGTCGCTCAGTCATGTCCGACTCTTAGCAACCCCATGGACTGCAGCCTACCAGACTCCTCCGTCCATGGGATTTTCCAGGCAAAAGTACTGGAGTGGGGAGCCATTGCGTTCTCCGTTCTAACTGCTATTCCTAAAATATTTAAATTTTTACATTTCTTTACATTAGTGTAAGTCTTGAAATATACAAATATACTTTTAAAATTTACATATTTAAAGCCCTAGCTTCACTGTTAGGAAATGGAAGCTACCTATATGCTCTTGCTTCAAATGTGCTTTAATTTACTCTGCAAACCAGAAGTCCAGGAGGCACCCTGACCAGTCTCCTGAGAGCAGTTTGAGAAGTGAGTGCTCAGATTTGCACCTGCTCCTTGGGAATCTTGGTCCCTTCCCAAGAAGAGGAGCCATATTTTCTTTCCCATCACAATGGTTCTCAACTGGAAGTACATATTTTCTCCCTCGCATTACATTTTCAGTAATATTTTGGCTCCTTTCATGGAATTTATAGCAAAGAGCCCAAGTGGCCTGCCCTCCAGGGAGACTTTGGGAAACTTTCAGGACTGTCGTTGCTGGGGATGGGAAGGACGCTGGCCTTGACTGTGTACAGACACCTAAAACACCTACTGCTGTCTGCCCAGCATCCATTCCAGTTTCTTCAGGCAAGAGTTTGCTAACAGTCCTTTAGGAAAATGCCCACCCCAAACCTTCAGTTCATCTGTCCAATGGGGCATGTGTCCCAAAAATGGCACAGTAACCGATTCGGAGGTCAGGATGTTTGCATGAACCCTCAGCAAAGGGGAACTCTTTCTAGGAGGTTTGGCAAACAGTTAGAAGGGAAACCTGGAGCTCCATTTGGCCATTTCCGGCCACCATGTAAAAAGAAAGATGAAGCCACAGGGAGGGAGCAGAGATTCCAGAAAGAAAAGGATTTCTGAGGCCATGACTTCATAACTGATCTAGCCATCTGTAAGGCCAGTTATGACCCGGAATATCAATTATACGAACAAATACCTTCCCTTCTTTGCTTAAACCCATCTGAGTTAGGTGTTTTTGGTCCCTTGCAACTAAAAAAGTCTGAATAAAAGCAGGCTCTATAATCAGACTTTCCCTCCATAACAACAACAAAAAATTATTTTAAGATTTTACCCTCAGATTAGGAGGTGAGGTCTTTCTCTGAGGATGGATAACAGTCCATCTCTGGATCTGGGTCTCTAATTTGCAAGAAAATTAAAACAGAACCAAAACCCACTTGAACTAAATGCATTAACAGAAAGAGCATTCAGTCCTTTAACGAGCATTTATTGAGCACTAAATGCTTGCTGGATAAGTCACTGTGTCCAACACTGGGACCCTGAAAGAGAGGTGGCATTGCTCTCCTGTTGCTCACAGTCCCGGGAGGAAGCCAGAATATGAGTAGGTACTATGCCACGTGGTGACAGGTGTTTTGGAGAAAAATAAAGCTGGATGGGGATTGGGGGGGGGATAGGGAATGGTAGGGAATGGGGGATGGGTTGATAGGAGAGGCCTCTCATCTGAGCAGAAACCTGGAGACACTGTGGGAGGGACACACACAGCTCTCTGAGTGTGGGGGTGGCGGGGGGGAGGTGGGGAGAGGGGAAACAAACGGTTCAGGTCAGAGGGTGGAGCACCAGGGAAAACTCAAAGGTGGGAATGTGTTGGGCGGTACCCACGATCAGCCAGGAGACGGATGTGGTTGAGACAGGTAAGGAGGGATCCAGAGGAAGTAAAGTCAGAGTTAGGAGAGAGGCCAGATCCTGGGACCCCCCAAGGCATTGGAAAGACTATACTTTGACTCTGACTCCGATGGGAACCACTAGAGGGTTTTGAGAAGAGAAGAGATATGACCTGACATCATAGAAAGAATCAAATAGTTTCGCTTTAGAAAATGAGTCAGGGGATGGGCAGGGCGGGGTAAGACAGAGGCTGAGAGATAAGTCTCTAGGTAATCCCACTAAAGCTTTTAGACAGAAATAGTATAAAAACCTCCAAATCCAAGTAGTTTGTTGGTATGAAGAATGAAATGAAAATGAAGAAATTAAGACTACTGAAAATGATTCGCAATTATACCAGCCAGTAAAGAGTTCAAAGCCATAGTGCAGAAATAATTATTTCAGTCTCTCACAGTTCCAGACCAGCGGCTCTCAATCAGGGGAACGTTTGACAATATCTGAAGACCTTTGGGGTTGTCATGATTTTTAGCAGGCAAGGAGGGGAGAGAGTGCTCCTAGAAGCTTGCGGATAGAAGCCAGGGAGGCTGCTGAACATCTATAAGGCCCAGCACAGGCCCCCACTGACAAAGACCCATCCAGCCCCAGATGTCAATAGAGCTGAGGATGAAAAACCCGAGTCTGGAGGATATAAAGATTCATTGTTCTTAGTTTTTGTGTTAGTGACTCTTAAACTGGCAATAAATATGAAATCAGAGAAGCACAAGATGGATTTGATTATTTTCCTCCTTGGCTAAATCATCTGAAAGGCAAAGATTATAGTTGCTGTTTTACATTTAAGAACAACTTATTAAAAAAAAAATTAACAGCGGCCTATGTTCTCAAATAGACCATTGAGGGTAAAAGTGACATAAGAGTATTCCTGAATTTGCAATGGAAGAAAACTTAATTTTTTTTTTTAATATGAAAATGTCATTCCAGAGAAACAAAAGTACCTGGCACAGATTTTGCTTTGGGGAGGAAAATGCCTTTGAAAACCCAACTAGTTGCATAATTAAGTGATAATGAATGCAGAGCTGTACTTTGTATTCCATTCCAGCACATTGGAGTTGAATCTGAGCTTGAAAAGCTAAATCCCTCAGTGTTCTGGCCCCTCATCAGTGAAGTGCAAATCAAGGCCTTTAACTGCTACAGAAGGGGTGGCTCCAAAAAAAAGTGTGAACTACAAATATGATGTTTTCAAACTGCCTGCTTTCTAATGATATGCTAACTGTATGTAATAAAAAGATGTTTCATTGGAACAAGAAAGCGAACTACCATATGTGATGTTTTATGTACAATGGAGCAATAATCTACTGAAAATAAAAGAAAGGCTCTTAAATTCCATTTTATATGGTGAGCAGAAACACTTTCTGGATTTTTAACTCACTGATGATTGTACCTAGAGAAAGACTAAATAATGTTTTATATTTGTGCTCTAGCCAGCATTATATATCAGAAAGATATGTGAGAGGTGAGAGTACATATGTGTGTTGGAACAAGCTTTTTCCTAGGTTATAGAAATGCAACATTGTGCAGTTAGTCCTTGGAAACTTGTTTTAAACTAAATTGGAGAAACATTAACCTTAATAGAGGTTCTGCAAACATAAGAAATTCATGACTTGATGAACTACTCAATATTTTCTCCTCATAATCAAAGAACATAATATAGCAACCTGTGGCTAGGCAATCATTCAAAGGAGCCCGTATCATTTGATTTTTTTTTTTTTGTAAAGAACTAACTATTTAAATTTACTTATTTTTGGCTGTGCTTCTAGGCATGTGGGATCTTCCCCAAACAGAGACAGAACCCGTGCTCCCTTCAGTGGAAACAGAGTCTTAACCACCGAACTGCCAGGGAGGTCCTGATACTGAGGTTTAAAAATGAACAAGCATAAAGTTAGGACTTCCCTGGCGGTCCGGCGATTAAGAATCTGCCTACCAGTACAGGGGACATCAGTTCAGTCCCTGGTTGGGAAATATCCCACATACCTTGGAGCAATTAAGCCTGTGCACCACAGCTATCGAGCCATGCTCTAAAGCCCATGAGCCGCAGCTAGTGAGCCCGCAGGCTGCAACTACTGAAACCCTCACACCTGGAGCCCATGCTCCACAAGAGAAAGCCTGCGCAGCAATGAAGACCCAGTGCAGCCAAAAATAAATATATATATATATATTTTTAAATGGGATAAAGGTGGAAGAGATGGAAATTTGTTTTTACTTTTATTCAAATTAGTATTTTCTCAAAGAAGGGATAAAACAAAAGTTCCACATGCAAAGAATTTAGGAGGTAAGCCTGATAGGGAGCAAAACACACAATCTAATGTACGTTCAAGTTCGAGTACCATTTTTATAAATAGGTAGAGTTAAACATCTGACAAAAAAACAGGGCTCTACAATAAAGGAGTAAACAAATGACAGAAGCTGTGAGAAAACACATATCCATTTAATACAACTAGTATCTAGTAGATTTAACAGAGAGCACAGATTCTTGCTTAGCTTTGACCCCAAGCACATACCATGGTGCAACAGCCTCTGGAAGGAACCGACCAGTTACAGATCTGCTAAAGGGACCGCCAGGAAAGACCAGGCTATCCAATCAGCCTGTTCCCTATACAGTGGTAACACAATAATGGAAGGAAGAAGTTTGGGCAAACCAGATTGGTGACACAGTAAGACAGACCCTATATATATGTGTGTCCCTTCTGTAAATATACATCCAACCAACTCTTTTTGCTTAAGAATCCTCTGGGTGAGACAAGCAAGTAGCTGCTTCTGCTGGCTCCTGTCAAAACAGTATAATTAATTAATCATGGAGCTGCATATCCATATTGCCCTGCCTTTACTGCAAGCCGACATTCCTGTACCAACAAAACTGTGGCCTGGGAAGCTTGCAATCTGCAGCAAGAGATTTGGATAGAAGTAGTCAAGGTCATGGGCTTCCCTGGTGGCTCAGATGGTAAAGAATATGCCTGCAGTGCTGGAGACCTGAGTTCGGTCACTGGGTTGGGAAGATCCCCTGGAGGAGGGCACAGCGACCCACTCCAGTATTCATGCCTGGAGAATCCCCATAGACAGAGGTGCCTGGTAAGCTATAGTCCATGGGGTCACAAAGAGTCAGACAGGAGTGAGCGATCTGAGCACAGCACAGTCAAGGTCAGAGCACTGAGAGTGGGATGTGGAGGAGGCCTTTGGGACGTCTTTGCTGATGCCAATCAGGCAATGGCATCAGCCCGCTTGAAGTTCAGGAGTGATGTGATCTGCTTGATGGATGACCCATAAATTAAACAGACCATTTCAGGTGAGTGGTTAGAGAGTTCAGTGAGCTAAAACTTCTTTTCTGGTATTTTCAGATTTGAAGATACCCCTAAGATAGGCCACTGTCACAAGAGAGGCTGGACTCTGGGAACTGTATTACTTGAGCTGTGCTTTGAACTATCAATTTTTTAATGGTAATGTCTTTTCTCGCAAAGTGGATCTCTGTTACCCCTGGAATTTAGCTTTTAAAGACAGTCTTTAGCAAGATTCTGCTCAGGGGAAAGAACTAAGAGCCACAGAGGACATAGTTGGGATTTGAAAGAAAATTCATTGAACCATCATTTTAAATAGTTTCTTCTGAAAGAAGATGTAAAATAATGGTATGTCTGTAGATTTTACCTCCATATTTTTTCTTCCTTTTTTGTCACCATAAATCAGAAAAAAAAAAAAAAAACACATTAAGCAGTATTGCAAAGGCAATAGAAATACTTTAACGCCTCTGAAGGCCCAGCAGAAATGAAAACACTTCTGTCTAGATAGGAAGGTTAAAGAAATTTTGACTTTTGAGAGAGATGCACAGATGTTTTTTTGAACTCTAAGCAATAAATTGGCTCACAGGCTTGCTTCAGTGTGACATATTTGTCAGAGTCCCTGATGACAAATAACAGAATCTACCTTGGCTGGTTTAAGCAGAGAGAGAATTTATTAAAAGGTATGTAAAGTAGCCACCCCATGGGATTCTCTAAAGAAATATTACTGCCAACTCTGCTCAGCATCCTCTCTTGGGACCCAGTACCAGAAGCTCCCACTGTTGCCCCAGATGACATTGCTCCACCACACCCAAAAGACTGACTCACCCCTACGTGTGGCCAGCTCCTCTCACTCCTGTCTTCCAAATCAGATTTCATGTGGGTGGTTCCATCTGACAGAACCTGTCCACACACAGGCATCCCAGGTGTCAGAGAGTCCAGGAACGTGGACTTGCAAGGTGAGAAACCATCAAAATGTAGACAGAATATTCAAAGTCATTCACTTAACAAATGACAGCCACAAATGACAAAAGTCCAATATGAATCCCAATCTACCTTTTTCATTCATATTTCTTCTCCCCAAGCCCCACATTCTGGGCAGCCTGATCTCATTATTATTTCCTATACATCCTACTTCCCAGTTCTGGAATATGAGGCGTATTTAAGAACACACAATGATGAAGCAAAAAAATCTGGATTTGAACCCAAGTCTATTCTCACATCCCAGGTTTGCCTCTCAGTCATGTGCCAAGAGTAAATTTAAAGTCTACTCTTCAAATTGTTCCCAAATACCAAGTTCTCTGTACTAGCTACTTAGTACCAGATACAAAGCAGACAGCAATTTCATTCACTTCAACTGTTACTTTTTTTTTTTTAACTGTTACATTTTTAATGCTTGCAATTGAGTCTTAGATCAGTCACCTGGAAATTATGTAATGTTTGGGCAAATTACTTAACCCTCTGAATCTGTCTCCTCATCCACAAAGTGGAAATGATCAGAGTTTCTCACGCAGTTGATGCAATGACATCTTTGGAAACAGGGCACAACTTGGACTAGAATAGACACAATGAATATCAGGTCCACACATCAAGGAGACAAAAACAAGCATTATGCTTTAATGGAGTAAGTAGGTGCCTATCTGTATTACGAGGGTCCCAGAAAGCCCTTCCAGCCCTCGTCCAGGCCCCCTACACACACACACACACACACACACACACACACACACACACACACACACACACGTGCACTCGCGCAAACTGCTCATTGATGACTATAAAGTCGGGGAGCAGGGTTCAACCATAAGAAATGGGGTTGACAAGATCATGGGTTTGAATAACCTACTTTGAGACAGAAGTGAGGGTTATGAGGTCCCATTCTGAGAGCAGTGGTACGGGAAGAGAAGGGCAGAGGCACAGGACATTGCACAGGCTTCTGGTGGCAGGAGATGGGCACCACAGAGGCCACCTGGCAGTGGAAAGGAGTGACATGGCCACTGAAGTGGCCCAGACAGCCTTCAAAGGGACGAATGACAAGCTCTGCTTGACTAACCTGGGGAGTGAGTGGGGAGTATAAACAACCCACAAGACCCAGGGTAGGGATCACAAAAGACCGGAAAACCATGATGTCCAGTTCACCTGACGGCGGAAACAAACTACCCCCAATTCCTGGGCAAGGCAGCTTGGAAACAAGCCTCACTGTCAAGAGGATGATGGAAAGAGCTGACATCTAGCAGGCTCTTGTGGCCGGATAAGCACACCCCTCTCACTCCCAGAGAGGAAAATAACCCCAGCTCTGAAATATGTCAGTCTGAAGGACTATCTTTGTATAGCAAGATTATTTCCTACATCTAACTTGGTTCAGTATCAATGTTGCTATTGTTCAGTGGCTCAGTCATGTCCAACTCTTTTGTGACCCCATGGACTACAGCATGCTAGGCTTCCCTGTTCTTTACTATCTCCCAGAGTTTGCTCAAACTCGTGTCCATTGAGTCACCGAGGCTATCTAACCATCTCATTCTCTGCCACCCCATTCTCCTTTTGCCTTCAATCCTCCCCAGCATTGGGGTCTTTTCCAGTGAGTCGGCTCTTTGCATCAAGTGGCCAAAGTATTGGAGCTTCACCTTCAGCATCAGTCCTTTCAATGAATATTCAGGGTTGATTTCTTTTAGGATTGACTGGTTTGAGCACCTTGCTGCCCAAGGCACTCTCAAGAGTCTTCTCTAGCACCACAGTGTGAAGACATCAATTCTTCGGTGCTCAGCCTTCTTTATGGTCCAGCTCTCACATCTGTACATGACTATTAGAAAAACCATAGCTTTGACTATATGGACCTTTGTCAGCAAAGTGATGTCTCAGCTTTTTAATATGCTGTCTAGATTTGTCAGAATGAGTATAGGACTTGCCTAAGGCCACAGAGATAATAACTGCTGAATCTAAGATAAAAATCCAGGTCTATAAGACCTTATTGTTACCATCACTCACTCATTCATCCACTCAAGTGACAGGCATGTTTGGGTACATGGCATGTGCTATAACCTTTGGGTAAACATAGTTGTTATTCAACTCCTGTGTGCATGCGTGCTAAGTTGTTTCAGTTACGTCCAACTCTTTGTGATCCTCTGGACCATAACCTGCCAGGCTCCTCTGTCCATGGGATTCTTCAGGCCAAGAATATTGGAGTGGCTTGCCATGCCCTCCTCCAGAGGATCTTCCTGACCCAGGGATAGAACCTGAGTCTCTTAAACAGCTCCTGCATTGGCAGGTGGGTTCTTTATCACAAGCGCCACCTGGGAAGCCTATTCAACCCCTGCTCCTCCAAAAATGTTCCTTCTGCCAATTTAATTCAATTATTCTTTTTACTCAGCTTAAGCAGATTGAAAGGATAATAGAATCTGATCTTCCCTTTTGGCTTATTTTCACAAACCCTAAGACCCACTCTGCCTCTCCTTTTTCAAGGATTTCTTGTTCTTGTATTATCTGTTTGTTCTCTGGCCTTTAGCTCACCTACAAAGGAAGATGAAAGAGGAAATCAGCCCAGTGATTTGAGTCTCTCCCACCACCCCACTCCTTCCTTCTGTCTGGGAGGAGAGCTTGGGTCTATAGCAAGGAACCAAAAAATGGGTGAGAACAGGGCCCCTCGGGTTCAGCCATGCTTCCTTGGGGCACAGAGTGGGGACAAGAGAGACATGCCCAGCCACATTTCCCAATGTGCCCAAATGAGGGAGACACGCTTCCCTTGCCCCTTCCCCAGGCATGCTCCCCATTCACATCAAGCAACAGCTAACCCTGGACACATGCTCCCTTTAAAACGCTACCCATGAACAAACCTAGCAAACCCAGATGGTCATCAACCTTGCCACTTATCAGAATGTCAGCCCAGTGACACAGTGAGGCCAGACCAAATAAACTTTGATTTATTTGAACCATATAACTCGCTAAGTACATTTATTTGTCACAATGGCTCTGATCACTCCCTGACAGGGTGTCTCATGATGAATGGCTGCTCAGGGGCATAACGAACAGAACTGTTCCCAGATCCATCAATAGACAGGATATGGGTGAGCTAAGTGCCAAGAGGCCCACAAGACACCCTCCAGGAAATGTTCTCAGGGACACCTATGTTGTCACCGTGACTGGCAAAGCTCAGCATTGCAGTACCTGCATCTGGTTTTGATCTGCGTTGCCTCCTCTGGTGTCCAAGAAAGGCTAATGACAAACCACACCTAGCCCAGCTGCCAAATTTCCTACTAGACCTATTAGATGGGAGGGGCTATTGTCACCCTGCTTATTTAACTTTTATGCAGAGTACATCATGAGAAATGCTGGGCTGGAAGAGCACAAGCTGGAATCAGGAGAAATATCAATAACCTCAGATATGCAGATGACACCACCCTTATGGCAGAAAGTGAAGAGGAACTAAAGAGCCTCTTGATTGATGAAAGTGAAAGAGAAGAGTGGAAGAGTTGGCTTAAAGCACAACATTCAGAAAACTAAGATCATGGCAGCTGGTCCCATCACTTCATGGCAAATAGATGGGGAAACAGTGGAAACAGTGGCTGACTTTATTTTTCTGGGCTCCAAAATCACTGCAGATGGTGACTGCAACCATGAAACTGGAAGACACTTGCTCCTTGGAAAGAAAGTTATGACCAACCTAGACAGCATATTTAAAAGCAGAGACATTACTTTGTCAACAAAGGTCCGTCTAGTCAAGGCTATGGTTTTTCCAGTGGTCACGTATGGATGTGAGAGTTAGACTGTGAAGAAAGCTGAGCGCTGAAGAACTGATGCTTTTGAAGTCTGGTGTTGGAGAAGACTCTTGAGAGTCGCTTGGACTGCAAGGAGATCCAACCAGTCCATTCTAAAGGAGATCAGTCCTGGGTGTTCTTTGGCAGGAATGATGCCAAAGCTGAAACTCCAGTACTTTGGCCACCTCATGCGAAGGGTTGACTCATTGGAAAAGACTCTGATGCTGGGAGGGATTGGGGGCAGGAGGAGAAGGGGACGACAGAGGATGAGATGGCTAGATGGCATCACCGACTCAATGGATGTGAGTTTGAGTGAACTGCAGGAGTTGATGATGGACAGGGAGGCCTGGCGTGCTGCGATTCATGGGGTTGCAAAGAGTTGGACACGACTGAGCGACTGAACTGAACTGAAGATATCTTTGAAAAGAAGTAATACAACCCTCAGGCAAAATAAGACACAGTTTAGTTTTTTAGGTATATGTAAGCTACCTGGCTTAAAGCTCAACGTTCAGAAAACGAAGATCGTGGCATCCGGTCCCATCATTTCATGGGAAATAGATGGAGTAACAGTGGAAACAGTGTCAGACTTTATTTTGGGGGGCTCCGAAATCACTGCAGATGGTGATTGCAGCCATGAAATTAAAAGATGCTTACTCCTTGGAAGAAAAGCTATGACCAACCTAGACAGCATATTCAAAAGCAGAGACATTACTTTGCCAACTAAGGTCTGTCTAGTCAAGGCTATGGTTTTTCCAGTAGTCATGTATGGATGTGAGAGTTGGACTGTGAAGAAGGCTGAGCGCCAAAGAATTGATGCTTTTGAACTGTGGTGCTGGAGAAGACTCTTGAGAGTCCCTTGGACTACAAGGAGATCCAACCAGTCCATTCTGAAGGAGATCAACCCTGGGATTTCTTTGGAAGGAATGATGCTAAAGCTGAAACTCCAGTACTTTGGCCACCTCGTGCGAAGAGTTGACTCATTGGAAAAGACTTTGATGCTGGGAGGGATTGGGGGCAGGAGGAAAAGGGGACGACCAAGGATGAGATGGCTGGATGGCATCACTGACTCGATGGACATGAATCTGAGTGAACTCCAGGAGTTGGTGAAGGACAGGGAGGCTTGGCATGCTGCGATTCATGGGGTCACAAAGAGTTGGACACGACTGAGCGACTGAACTGAACTGAACTGAAGCTACCTGGCTTCCTGGCTTGGACCAGTCACCTTCTTGCTGTATATTCTCACATGGTGGAGGGTGAGCTCATCTCTGTCATGTCTCTTCTTCTAAGGGCACTAATTCCATCCTTAAGCCCTCCACCTTCATGACGTTATTACCTCCTAAAGGCCCCATCTCTGATTTCTATTGCATAGGGGTTAGGTCTTCAATTAAATGAATGTTAGGGGGACACAACATTTAGTCCACAGCAGCACCAAGACTCACTGAAGTTAACAAATGTGTTCAAAATCACACAACCAATGACTAGCAGAGACAAAATTCAAATGTTGTGAACCCAAAACTAAACGTTCTTTCAACCATTTATGTTTCTAAAGGATTATAAGAGCTTGCACCTTAAAAAAAAAAAAAAAAAAAAAAAACACTGCAAGCTAAATTTAATATTTCATCCTATGGTTTTATGAAAATCAAAACATGCCCATCCTCCAAGTACCCGAGAGCTTCCATGAAGGATAGGACTTAAAATATAGAGATGATTGGTGTCCTTAACCTTTATTTCATCTCAAACATTCCCAATAAAAAGTAGCTCCAGTTCCCAACCTTTGCATCCTCTTATTTCCCTCTTCTCTTTACCACGACTGGTGGCCACAAATATTATGTTTTAGTGAATCCTCTATGATTTCTTTTGATAAACAAAGGTTTATTAAAACCTTTGTTTCTGAGGTGGATTTCCTCAGAATGTGATATCTGCCATGCTAGATTTTGTTGACCTATTTGTGGAACTGCTGTGATGGCTTTTCTGGTTAATGAAGTATTTCAGTTCTCAGGAAAGTCAATGCCAGGTGAACACCCAATTCTGAACAATACCACCTCATAAACGAGCTGCACTGAGTTAGCACAAAACCCCACAGGTCTGGGCTGGCAGCAGGAGATAGTCAGGGATGGGGGGTTTGAGGACATGAGCTCTACAGACTGTTCTCTGGAGTGTACTGGAGGGTAGGAGTCCCGCTCTTCAGAACCCTGGCAGCTGGAATAAATGCATTTCCACTGATTAGTTCAACCTGCAATTTGCAGAAATCTGATTCCCTTTACTAGTTTGGGTATTTCAGTGTTGCAGCATTACCAGCCCTCCACCTGGGCGTGGAACTCCCATTGGTTTTAAACTTCTGCTTCCCCCCACTTTCCCCCGCCCTGAAAAGCGACTTCCAAAAATTTCCTTCACAAAACGATCACCTTTTGTCCTCATTCTTCCTTAGCTAGCATTACAGCTCTGACACCATCAAAATTCCCCCCAGAGACCTAGAGAATGGGTCTTAGGAACACCTTTGTACAATCACCCTGTCTTGGTTTTGCTTCAGTCAGTTAGCTCCGGGCACAAGTTATTAAAAAGTGTATTAGCAGAGGAGATCCGGAGTGTTCAGAGTCCTATGAGTACAGAGGTAATGTGGAAACTAACAAGAAACAATGCACATGAAATTATAAAACAGAAACAGACTCACAGACAGAGAACCGAACTCACAGTGAGGGGTGAGGATGGTGGAAGGAAGGGATAGTTAGGGAGTTTGGGGTGGGCATGTACACACTACTGTACTTAAAACGGATAACTAACAGCGTCCTGCGGTATGGCACAGGGACTTGGACCAGAAGGGGAGTTTAGAGGAGAATGGATACAGATACACGTATGGCTGAGTCCCTTTGCTATTCACCTGAAACTATCATATTGTTAACTGTCTGTATTCCAATACAAGATTAAAAGGTTTTTAAAAATACAAATATACAGCGAAAAGAAAAAGTGTATTAACGACCTGACTCTAGGCTTGCACAGTACAAAGGAGGTTGCCTCTGACACAGCTAGTGGAGGAGACACTGAACATCACAAAGCCCGGGGTGGGAACCTTTCCATGTTCTCCTTTTCAGGGCTTCGGAAGGTAAACCGTGCCAGGCAATCCGAGTCACCAGGAACTGTGTGTGGAGTTTTCCTGGAGGCCCTTCTCTTCTGGAATCCAAGCTGTCAGCAGCACATGGGGCCGGCTGACTTATGGAGAGCGGGGGCCGGGGCTTTGGTATTCTGCGGAGGCGGCGGCGCGTGCTGGGGGCCCCCGGGCGGGCGCGCTGGCGAGGACGCCGGGCTCTGCCAGGCTTTGCGCTCCCTGCAGCCTGGCCCTGCCTCCCAGCAGGGGCGACCCGGGCTCCGAAAAAGGTTAACTAGCACAAACAGCCATCATTTGTGCCGAGTGGGAAAGCCCCATGTGTTGCCCCAGCTTCTCTTTATGCGGCGTGAGGGGTGGCTTTTCTCTGTCGTTCAGTCGGTTGGCACGAGGTGGGTGCCCAGCAGGCTTCCGCTTGGGGACGGGAAGGGCCGGGCTCCAGGCGAGTGCGCGGGAGGCAGAGAAAGGCGGCCATCAGCGGCCCTCCCGGCTTCAAACCAGGGGAGGCAGGGCTGCGGGGAGAAGGGGGGTCGGCAGGGAAGTCGGGGTTGGGGGGTGGGGTCCGGAGCCGAATAGCGCTCCAGTATGCGCTGAATAAAGGCGGTCACCTCGACCTAATCGGTTCAAACGCTCTGTTTTCAGACCCCATCTGCTTATCTCCAGCGAAGTTTGGGGGACAGCGCCGTCCTATTGTGGGCCCATCATTTTGCAAATCTATTCCCGTCAGGGTTCTCATTATCGCAGATGTCAGCGGAGGAATCCGAGCTGTCGGGGGACAGCCGACCATGAAAACGAGGGGCCCAGCGGCCGGCAAGGCAAACAAAACAGCCGCCCCACACCCCACACCCCCCACCCCCGCAAACGTAAACAGGCCTGAGTGTCACAATATTTTCCCACATCGCCCGACCATTCCAGGGAACTTATTTCGAAAAAGAAAAGGGGGGAGAAAACTGTATCAATAAAGAGGCGCAATCCGCCCAGTTCATTTCCTCCAAATGGAAGGATGTGTATAACCTCTTCCTAACACCATCCCTCTCTCGGCAACACAAGTTGATCAGATGTTTATTCCCCATCAGAGAGCTTCTCCTTACCGTGAAAACCGGTGCAGTGGCTAACGTTTAGTCTGGGCCGCAATCAATGAAGTTGAATTCTTTTAGTTTTCCTTTTTTAACAAAATAAACCCTGCCTCACCTCACCTCACCTCATGTGGTGATCAACATGAGACATTTTACAGCTTCAACATTTTGAATGACAATGGTGCTCAACAAAAATGCTGATCAACATTTTGCACACTGTAGGAGTGAGTGAGCAGTAGTTGCTCAGCCTGACTCTTTGCCACCCCATGGACTGCAGCCCTCCAGGCTCCTCTGTTCATGGAATTCTCCAGGCAAGGATACTGGAGTGGGTTGCCATTTCCTTCTCTGCACATTGTAGGAAGGAGAGCACAACTGCTTGCCAGCCCTACCCTCTTGTCAGCAGGTTAGGATAACCCAGGAGGGTCCTCTGTAGCAGCAGGACATGAACAGTCAAGGGCTACTCATCTTGGGAGGAGTTGGTCTAAACAGGGTTTTCTGTTGTCAAAGGAAAGCAGAATTGGGTCTTGGAACCAGAAATATGGAAGGATCTGGATTTCAGTGGGCTTCCCAGGTGGCACTAGTGACAAAGAACCCGCCTTCCAATGCAGGAGACGTAAAAGATGTGAGTTCCCCTGGAGGAGGGCATGGCAACTCTGGAGAATCCCATGGACACAGGAGGCTGGTGGGCTATAGCACATAGGGTCACAAAGAGTCCAACACATCTGAAGCAACTGTGCACGCACACACGCATGATTTCAGTGGTTTAAGTGGCAAGTTCTTATCATTATATTTTAAGTAAAAGAATATTAACCAGGGAACTACTAAAACTTAGCATTCATCAAAACATACTAATTCCTGGACCCTGAGAGGCTCCCCTGAACTCTCACCCAGTATCAAAGTCCATGCATGGCTTCCCTGGTAGCTCAGTTGGTAAAGAATCTGCCTGCAATGCAGGAGACCCCAAACGATTCCTCAGTTGGGAAGATCTGCTGGAGAAGGGATAGGCTACCCAGTCCAGCATTCTTGGGCTTCCCTGGTGGCTCAGATGGTAAAGAATCCGCCTGCAATGTGGGAGACCTGAGTTTGATCCCTGGGTTGGGAAGAGCCCCTGGAGAAGGGAAAGGCTACCCACTCCAGTATTCTGGCCTAGAGAATTCCATGGACTGCATAGTTCATGGGATCGCAAAGAGCCGGACAGGACTGAGCAACTTTCACTTCACATCAAAGCCCATCAGTGATTCTGTTTGAAGGCTAAAGCCCTCACAGGACCTTCAAAGGAAAGCAGAGTCAGTCACACCAGTTCTTTGTTGAAAAGAAGACAACTTCATAAAAGTGTGTGGTGATTGCTTAGAAGTTTTATTTTACCCAAAACTTTAAAATCTGCTTTAGGAAGAATTGAGGGATTATAGTTTTGACATAATTTGGGTTCTGATGTTTGGTGGGTTAACATCAAATGATGAAGACAGATTCCAGTGTTATAGTCTATCTCTGAAATGATACCCAAATGTTCCATAAACATATCTATAAATAAGAATTCTTTATGAGCTTAGCATGTTCTAGGCATCACAGAAACTAAACTGTCATGACAACTCTCCAAGGCTGCCAGGCAAATATTCGTACTCCCATTTTACAGCTGAGGAAACTGAGGCCCTCACAGAGCTATGCTTTAAACCTGTGTCTGTCCTCCACACCCTGTATATGAAAAGCCCATTTGCATCACAGAATATCAAATAGCCACACAAAAAGAAACAAATAAATAAGAGATGATTATTTACCAAAAATAATAAGGACCTACTGTGCAGCACAGGGAAGTCTACTCAGTACTGTGTAATGGCCTGTATGGAAAAAGAATCTAAAAGAGAGTGAATATATGTATGGGTGGAACAGATTCACTTTTCTGTACTCCTGAAACTAATACAACATTGTAAATCCATACTCCAATGAATCCTTTTTTTAAAAGTCAATAAAATATTTACAGCATACAAAATGGGAAAAAAAAAAAAAAACCCGATACCAAAAGTGTGTCTAGTATGAGGCAACTTGTTTTATAAAATGGACTTATACTTAAATTAGAAATGGGAAGCACTGGTGACTCAGTGGTAAAAAATCTGCCTGCAGTGCAGGAGACGCAGTTTCCACTCCTGGGTCAGGAAGATTCCTTGGAGAAGGAAATGGCAACCAACTCCAGTATTCTTGCCTGGAAAATCCCGTGGACGGAGGAGCCTAGCAGGCTACAGTCCATGGGGTTGCAAAAGAGTCAGACACAACTTAGCAACTAAACAACTCTCTGGTGACCTAGATGGATGGGATTACGTGCGAAAAAAGGGGGGCCCAAGAGGGAGTATATACATATATGTGTGTGTGTGTGTGTGTGTGTGTGTGTGTATACATGTATATATGCAGTGGAAGCTAACACAACATTGTGAAGTGGCTATACCCCAATAAAAAAGAATAGAAAAAAGTAACTAAAAATAATAAAAATCACAGTTATTAGAGGATCTCTCTTAAAAAGAAAAAAAACAAAGATGTACTAAAAATATTCATTGTGGTTGTCACTGATTTCTTTTTCTATTGCTGCTGCTGCTGCTGCTAAGTCGCTTCAGTCATGTCCGACTCTGTGCAACCCCATAGACTGCAGCCCACCAGGCTCCCCCGTCCCTGGGATTCTCCAGGCAAGAACACTGGAGTGGGTTGCCATTTCCTTCTCCAATGCATGAAAGTGAAAACTGAAAGTGAAGTCGCTCAGTCGCGTCCAACCCTCAGCGACCCCATGGACTGCAGCCTTCCAGGCTCCTCCATCCTACTTTGAATTTAAAACAGTTTACACCATAGCTCATAAAACAGTCATTTTGTCTATCGGGGGAAAAAGTATGTATTTGTTCTCAATGAGAGAAAATTTCATAAGAAAGGAAAGTAGCTGTATCTAATTTTGTTTCATTCTCCACAAACTCCTGACACAATGACACAGAAACTTTTTGGCTTTCAGATCTCCGACCTCCATGGCAAAATCAAACGTTGTCATCTGCCGTCAGACTGCTATGCTTATTAAATTATCATTAGTACGTGTGACCTACTAACTATGTGACCGCATGCAAGAGAATGAGGATGACTGCTGTCCCAGTTCCAGTGGTCTCTGGGCTTGCCAGCCTCCTCTGAACAACAGGGTGAGGCACAGCATTGAGTCTTCAAAGAGGTCACATCAAACCACGCTTGCCCCACAGGCAAGGTGAAGCATGGATCACAGGGACAACAGCGAATTGTGTGTCTGCTGGCAGGACTGGAACCGATGCCAATCACACAAAGACCCAGCCTTCAGTTCAGCCCTTGACAGGATGTGATTCCTTTCAGGCTGACTCGGCCAACAGAGCAGGCTCCTGAATATTTTCTGGCTGCGTTTCCTAACACTAACGATGTAAATGAATATTTAGCCTCGGATATTAACTTGGAGTAACAATGCTGGTTATGTCCTCTAACTCAGTAATCACTGAGCTTGTTGAATACGGTGGTGATTTGTCATGGCTGAAAGCAGCAAATTCGTTTTGGGGAACTTGAATTTTCTCAAATTGTCTCTTCAGATTTCCAGCCAGGAGTTCACTCTGACAGTGTAAAGTTTTCATATTTGGCAGAGCCCGGCTAATCTCAAATTCGCTAGCTCAATGATTTCAGCAGCTGCTGTCTTTATTGTTCCACTGTGCTTTTTGGTCCTCACATGTCTTAGGTGAGAAATATCCTCTCCCTGGTCCCCATTTTCTATGAAAACGTCCTCTGGATGACCTCAGGGCCTAGGTAAAACTATGATGCCAGGCATGTCTGGGGAACCAAAGCATGTCCTGTACTCAGAATATTAATGTTTCTGAAGCTACTTTTTGAAAACCACATTTTCTGAGATGTTTACAGCACACAGTTGAGAGGACAATATGTGAAAGTATTAAATACCATTTTTATAGGGCAAAAAGTTTCACAGATCAGCAATTTTATCTTATTCAAGTGCACAATACTTTTCAAGCTACAATTTTCAAGTCATAGGATCAGAAAATGATCCAGTGAAAAACATAGTATGTGTTAATATCCTACCACCCTCCTCCATAAATGATAACTCTCCAACCTTGGCACTTTGTGGGCAAAGATGTATTGTGTGGAGTCATGCCTAGGTCTGAACACCAGCCTAGCACTTGCAAATAACGTGGTCAAGGTCAGTCTTAATTTCTCTAAGCCTCAGTTTCCTTGTCAGCTAAATGGGGCTAATATAGGACCTACTTCATAGTGTCACTGTGCCAGTGAAATATATTAAATGCTTAGCTCCATGCCTGGTTGCATGTTTGGGCATATAGTGAGTACTCAATACATTTACTTCTTTAATGCAATCAACAAAATATATTAAGGATCTATTATCTCCAAAAATACCCCCATGGAGCTTACATTCCAGTGGATGTTACTGTTTTATCAAAATTCCTTGAGGATTGTTTAAAGATTCTTCTTGTACCAGAAATACCTGCCAGTTACCAGCCTAGAGGGTTTTCCTTGTGGCAAGGCTGGTAAAGAATCTGCCTGCAATGTGGGAGACCTGGGCTCAATCCCTGGGTTGTGAAGATCCCCTGGAGAAGGGAAAGGCTACTCACTCCAGTATTCTGGCCTGGAGAATTCCATGGACTGTATAGTCCATGAGGTCGCACAGAGTTGGACATGACTGAGCAACTTTCACTTCACTCACCAGCCTAGAAATAGCATTAGATTTCAAATAAATATCACAGCAATTTTCCTGAGGCTCTGTACACTCAACTTACATGCTCTGGAAGAGGGGAAAGGAGAAGAATTTTGGGGCACCTCATAATCATATCCTCCTGTTCCCGCAATTACATTTCCAAATAGTTGACCAAGCATGGTCCAGAGACGCTATGACCCTTTCAGAGAATCCCAGCACTGCTTCTCAGATACTGCTCTAGCCTTAGATAAGAAGAGCTAGACAGGGAGCACCATTCCCAACCCTGTGTTACACATAGAACTGAGGGCATTCATTCATTCCACAAATATTTACTTCATTTACCATGCACTAGTCACTGTCCTGGGCTTCGCAGGTGGCTCATTGGTAAGGAACCTACCTGCCAACGCAGGAGACGCAAGAGACTCTGGTTCGACCCCTAGTTCAGGAAGATCCCCTGAAGTGGGAAATGGCAACCTGCCCCAGTATTTGTGCCTGAAATATTCCATGGACAGAGGAGCTTGGTGGACTATAGTCCATGGGATTGCCAAGAGTTGAACACGACAGAGCAACTACACACACACACTCAGTCACTATCCTAGGGATAAAGCAATGAAAAGAGATTGTACCCTGCCCTCAAGCAACTTACAGTACAGTTAGACAAAATATCAAATGAACAAGCACCTAGAATAAACTGTAATAAGTGGTATGAGACAAATTTTCCATGGTCTGTCAAATTTCTGCCTGACTTGTGAGCAGAAACATTTATTGCATTTTTGGTGAGATGAAATTTTCATGGATATTTGCAGAGCACACAGTCTTGGAAACTAGAGATAGTATTTCCCTTCAGAGAAAGAGCAAGTTTTTTTACTGTCCAGTAAAATAAAGATAAAGGCTCTCCCTGGGATGAATTTGGGGCAGGTTTTCTTGCAACCCATTAGAAAAGTTTCAGGTTCTCTAAATCCAGGATCCCGCCCCTGTAACGCAACCCACCGAGTGCAAGTGTCAGCCCTCCTTACCTCACCCTGTAGAAACCCAACTCAGAGAGCCAGTACAAGAAATGATGCTACTCTGGCAACTGCTACTGCTGTGAGTAATATGCCTTCCTTTGTCTTTGACTCAGGAGTCTGTGTCCTCTGCCAAAAGCTAGGAGACTAGGGGAAGCTAACATTTATTAACATTTTCAAGTCATCTTCCCAAAAGAAGGGAATGAAGAGCCAAGTTCTGAAGGCTGGATAGAGTTCACTTATCAAAGGGGAAGGAAAGTTGCTTCAGGTGGAAAGAATGGTGTGCATATTCCATTTTCCTGAAGTCTAGAAATGACTTTCCTGAACTTTGCTCACCCCACACTCAGCTCTTCCAACAACTTTGAGAGTCTCCAGCTCCTTATATTATACCCCTCACTGTTTGAGATACCTAGAGTGGTTTCTGTTTCCCTGGTCCAAACCTTACTGATACAAAGAGCTTGGAAAAGCAAGAAAGGACAGGATCGTTTGTGGGAAGAGGACAGGGAGGCAGGGGAGATAAGGACAGCATTCAGAGTTTGAGTAAAGGAGTGGGCCTTAAAGAGATCGGAATTATCTTAATTATCTCGGAAGAGAAAGAAACAAGGATGAGTATGAATAAGCTCGAGAGAAAAGAAGGGTGGGACATCCAAAAAGTCATTTCTCTCTCAGGAGCAATAGTATTAATTGCTACCATGTATTGCTCCCCTGCTGCTGCTGCTGCTGCTAAGTCGCTTCAGTCGTGTCCGACTCTGTGCGACCCCATAGACGGCAGCCCACCAGGCTCCGCCATCCCTGGGATTCTCCAGGCAAGAACACTGGAGTGGGTTGCCATTTCCTTCTCCAATGCGTGAAAGTGAAGTCGTTCAGTCATGTCCGACTCTTCGTGACCCCATGGATGGCAGCCCACCAGGCTCCTCTGTCCACGGGATTTTCCAGGCAAGATTACTGGAGTGGGGTGCCATCACCTTCTCCAATTGCTCCCTTAATCTACGTCAAATAATGATCTAAGGACTTTAAATCTATTAGCTCATTTCATGTTCACCATGATGCAATAAATATAATTATTATACTTCCATATTGCACAGAAGGGAACTAAGATAGAGAGATTGACTGCAGAGCCAGAATTTTAACTTGGGAAGTCCATCTCCAAATATACATATATAGATACAGATATAGATACAGACATAGATACTCAGCTGCACTGAGTTTGATTTAATATTTACTTATTTATTTGACTGTGCTGGGTCCTAGCTGCAGCATGTGGGAACTTCCATCTTAACTGTGGCATGTGAGATCTGGTTTCCTGACCAAGAATTGAACCTGGGCCCCTTGCATCAGGAACGCAGTCTTAGCCACTGGACCATCAGGGAAACTCCCTAAATTTTATTTAAATGATCTTTCCTTTTTGTTTATTACTTTAATAAGGAAAAATCACCTATCTACCCAGAATCCAAGACATGGACTTGAATACTAACAAGTTACGTCTACCTATGTACATCCTCAATTCTGTTCCCATACCTCTCCCCATCTGAGATGGTTTTATTGAATCTTACCTTCACAAAAGCTTTACTTTTTAAAATACAGTCTTAAGACATATGAGTATATTCCTAAAATTGTAGGATTAATTAAAAGTTGACGTGCTAAACATGTCTGAAACAGTATTTCTTCTTATATTTTATTGAACATGAGATCATATACATTCTTTTCACTTTTCAACTCTTTCATAGTTTTGTCCCCTTGATCTATCCATTACTGAGAAAGATGTACTAAAATCTCCCTAGAGATTTGTCAGTTTTTCCTTGTAGCTAGTTTTGGTTTCATGTATTTTGAGGGTGTGGTTGCTAGGCAAATTATCTTTAGAATTTTTGTATTCTTCTCATAAATTGGAACTTTTCTCATTGCATAGCAACCTTCATTATTTCTCATGTTGTTCTTTACTGTAAAGTCTAAAGTCATTAATATTGCTACACCAGCTTTATTGTGACTAACATTTGCCAACTATATTATTTTCTATACCTTTCAAATTTTTGTATGTAATGTTTTAAATTTCTCACTTTTTAAATGGCACATGGCTATATATATATTTTTTAAACCCAGTCTGACAATCTTTGCCTTTTAATTGGAATATTTACAATTTAATTCTTTGCAATAACAAATACATCTGGAATTACTTCCACCTACTTATTTCTTATTATATATTATATATAATAAACAAATTATATATATTATATACATATGAAAAAAGTGAAAGTCCCTCAGTCATATCTGACTCTTTGTGACCCCAGGCTCCTCTGTCCATGGGATTTACCAGGCAAGAATACTGGAGTGGGTTGCCACTTCCTTCTCCAGAGGATCTTCCTGAGCCAGGAAATGACCCCCAGTCTCCTACATTGCAGGCAGATTCTGAATTAGGGAAGCCCATTAGGTACATATACATATACACGTGTGTGTGTGTGTGTGTGTGTGTGTGTGTGTGTGTGTGTGTGGCTACACTGGGTCTTAGTTGCATCTCTCAGGATCTTAGATCTTTGTTGCAGCATTCGGCATCTTTAGTTGCGGCATGTGAAATCTTTAGCTGTGATATGCAAATTCTTAGTTGTGGCATATGGGATCTAGTTCCCTGACCAGCGATCAAACCCAGAACCCCTGCAATCGGGGCAGAGAGTCTTAGCCACTGGACCACCAGGGAAGTCCTTCTACCAATTTATTTTGTACTTTATACTTGTCTCGTGTTCTTTTTTGTAATCTTCTTTCAGGGGCTTACCAGGTGGCTCAGCAGTAAAGAATCCACCTGCAAAGCAGGAGCCACAGGAGATGCAGTTTGATCACTGGGTCAGGAAAATCCCCTGGAAAAGGTAATGGCAAAACACTCCAGTATTCTTGCCTGGAAAATTCCAAAGATAGGAGCCTAGGGGGCTATAGTCCATGGGGTTGGGAAGAGTCAGACATGACTGAAGTGACTTAGCATGCACACACCTTCTTTGGGATTGATTTTTCCCCCATTCTACTGTCTCTTCTAATGATTTAGAATTTATAATCACTAATTCTATTGTTCTAGATTTCCACATAAATCATAAAGTCCAAAATTAATTATATCTTTCTCATCTTCCCATGAAATACAAACCCTTAAAACACTTCAATCTAATCAGTTACTTCCAATTTGCACACTATTGTTATTCTGTGTATTTAATTGTCTTGGCTTATCACTATCGATATTTTATAAAATTGATCTTTGTTTTAGACATATATAGATTTACAACGTTTTAAGTAGTCATTCCTCCTTGCATCTAAGAACCTTCTGTATGGAAACACCTTTGTTATTCTTCAAGTGCATCCTTTCAGAATTCTCAGTAGTCACAAAGAATCTGTTAATATTAAACATTCTCAGTTTTTATTCTTTCTGAAAATGTCTTTATTTCACTTTCACTGTTAGATATTTTGCTAGGTAATACTAGGTTGACAGGTATTTTCTCTGTACATTCACAAAATTCTAGTTTTTTCTGGCTTTCATAGTTGCTGTTCAGAAGTCAGTTCTATTCAATTGCCATTCTTTTGTAGATAGTCTATTTTTCTCATAGACAATAGCTTTAAAATTATTATCTTTCTTTGGAAATTTTAAAATTTGATTGTAAAGTTTCCGAGTGTGTATTTATTATTTGTCCTGATTGGGATGGATTCGTTTCTTAAATATGAAGATTGATGCTTTTCACTGGTTCTGAAAAATCCTTTGCTATTATCTCCTCAAATACCCTCTCCTTCACGTACCTCTTCTCTTCTTCTGAGACCCCAAATATTAGACCATCTCACACTATTTTATGTCTCCTCTTTTAGCTATCTTTCATCTTTTTATTTCTTTGTGCTTTGTACTGGATACTTCCTTCAGGTCTAGCTTCCAGTTCATCATTCCTTTTTCTCACTCTGTCTAATCTACTATTAAAATCCGTCCACTGATTATTTTTCTTCTAGTACCAGGTTTCAAGGCCGACCATTCTCCTTGTTGTTCTCTACTTGGGGGCCTGGCAGCTTTATTTTTAGCTTACCCTTCATACTCAGCCTGTATGGACTTGTGGGGTTCCAGCTGGGGACCTCCCTTATGCTTCCCATTACTTTCTCCCATCTGTAAGAGACCATTACAATCAAAACCTAGCTTCGCTGGGGTTTCTTCAAATGTCCTCAGAATGAAAGTATCTTCAGTACTTTGTTTACCTCTTGAGATTCATTTCCTCCTAACAGTTCATTGATGCATTTTAGGATTTTTAAAATTTTATTCAGCATTTGAGGATTTCACTGGGAGGATAAGTAGAGTATCTTTTCTACTATTCTTCCAGAAATAGAAGATTGGTTTGTTTTCAAATGGGAATCAGAACAGACACCAAATCTAACACACATTCCATTTTTATTATGAACAATTCAAACAGATGTTGGATACACCAGCTATGTGAAGAACAAGTTGTAAGCAAGTGTATACAGTATAACACAATTTTTGTAACGATAAATATTTTTTAAATATTTAAATATATATTTATTTGTATACGTGTATGAGCATAGAGAAAGATTTAAAGAGCTACATACAAACTGTTTTGATTACTTCAGAATGGCTAACACTTGGTGTGAGAAAATAAGGGCAAAATATTATAAAAAGAGGGAAAATATACAAGTTGTTAAAACATACATATTCTTCCAAATATGTCTAAATCTATAGACAAGGACTGAAAGGTAACATGGACAAAAGGGTGGATGGTTAAGTGCTATCTTGCCCAACTATAAACCGGTTGACCAGATGGTCTTGCACATATCCTTTAAATTGCCACTGAGGTAAGGGGAAGTCTTGAATTACAATGGACCCACAGCAATCAGGGGCTTCCCTGGTAGCTCAGTTGGTAAAGAATCCACCTGCAGTGCAGGAGACCCCAGTTTGATTGCTGGGTCAGGGAGATCCACTGGAGAAGGGATAGGCTACCCACTCCAGTATTCTTGGACTTCTCTGGTGGCTCAGCTGGTAAAGAATCTGCCTGGAACACAGGGGACCTGGATTGGGAAGATCCCTTGGAGAAGGGAAAGGCTACCCACTCCAGTATTCTGGCCTGGAGAATTCCATGGACTGTATAGTCCATGGGGTCACAAAGAGTTGGACATGACTGAGCAACTTTCACTTTCACAGCAATCAAACCAGTCAGTCCTAAGAGAAATCAACCCTGAATATTCACTGGAAGGACTGATGCTGAAGCGGAAGCTACAGTACCTTGGCCTCCTGATGCGAAGGGGCCAACTCACTGGAAAAGACCCTGATGCTTTGAGGGCAGGAGAAGAGGGTAACAGAGGATGAGATCGTTGGATGGCATCACCGACTTAATGGACATGAGTTTGAGCAAACTTCAGGAGATAGTGAAGGACAGGGAAGCCTGGCATGCTGCAGTCCATGGGGTTGCAAAGGGTTAGACATTACTTAGCAACTGAACAACATGGTAATCTTTTCTCTTTCCCAGTTTCATTTCTGAAACACTTCCTCTGCCTTATCTATACTTGCATTTCAAACCATCACCTCAACCTGCTTGTGACCTCAGAATTATTTTGTCTGTTTACGATTTTTCCTTCATTCTTAAACCCAAAGCTCAATATTGTTGAATTTCATTAAGGCTTCTCCATCTGGATAGGGTGACTCTATAAAAATAAGAACAACTAGTATTTCTTGAGCACTTACTGTCTATCAGGCACTAAATAGGTGCTTGCACTGCATTACTTTATTTGTCTTTAAAACAACCCTGTGAGGAGAGGTGCAAAGGCTGAGAGAAAGCATCTGAGGGAAATCCGATTAGAAAGTCAGATCAGAAAGTCATTCTGATGGAACTTCCCTGGTGATCCAGTGGTGAAGAATCTGCCTGCCAATGCAGGGAACACATGTTGGATCCCTGGCCCAGGAAGATCCCACATACCGCCTGGCAACTAAGCCCATGTGCCACAGTTCCTGAGCCTGTGGTCTAGAGCCCATGCTCCACAACAAGAGAACTCACCAGGAGAAGCCCAGCACCGCAACAGAGCGTGGCCCCTGCTCACAGCTAGAGAAAGCCACACGCAGCAGTGAAGACCCAGCACAATCAAAAATAAAAGAAGGAAGAAGGAAGGAAGAAAGTCATCCTGAGAACATGCAGCCTAGCCCTAAAGAATGGGTAGGGGCTAAACTGGTGATTCAATCCAAGAAATTGGATCTAGGAAACTCAGCATATAATGACTCAATATTAACCTTCTAATTGACTGGCAAAGGAAACTATCTAGATGTCTTTAAGACCCAATTACAATTTTGCCCCTAAAGAGGAACCAATGTTTGGAGTCCCAGTGAGCTTGAGGCTTTTACAGAAAGGTCTTGTCATGACTCCCTAAGGGAATGATAACATGAATTCTATTTTTTAATTATCACTATTTTCCTCATTACTTTTAGGGGTTTTTTTTTGTGATTTTGTTGTTTAGATGATGAGTTGAACAAAATAAACACTTAGGAGAAACAGTATTTCCTGGGGATCTTAAGGGATGTGAGAGAACAGGAGAAGAAACTGCTGGTGAGGTGGTACAAATGTGAGGTGTTTTGAAGGATGTCATTGTAAGATAAATGAAGAATGTTGAAGTGTGAAGCTACTATGCTTAATAACTTATCATCTTTCTGTGCTGTCCAATATGAGGTCAAAAGATACATACAGCTATTTAAACTAAATAAAAGGAAAAATTAAATTCCTCAACTTCACTAGCCATGTTTCAAGTGCTCAGTAGATATCTGTGGCTAGCAGGTAATGCATTGGAGAGCTCAGATATAGAATATTTCCATTGTTGTAGAAAGTTCTGTTTGAACTGAGAGCCACATCTTGGAAGGGAATAGCCCTCCCTAGTGTCCTATTGCACATTTACAGATACAATTTTTAGTGACATTTGAGATGGTCTAAAGTTAAATGCCTTACATGGAAATTCTATCAACTTCAGTCAACAGTTATCTATTCTTCCAACCCCAGTCTTCTAGATACAAGACACTGAACCATCCATGGGAGGGGGAAGAGGGAGATGGACAAAAAAACAAATTAGACATGACCACTGCCTTCAAGAAGTTTATTACCTAGAAAGGAAGAAAGATATGCAACCTGCTTCAGGGGATAGAAGAACCCAGGAAACTTTTCCTTAGGCACAATTTCTTCCAAGACTGAAACTGTCCAAAGTACCCCAATCCAAATTCTCCAATTTTAGTTTCAAGGAATGTTTTTGGAACTCTGGGGACAATGGAATGAGATTTGCACACTGTGACAACAGAGGGCTCTAACAGAGAATCCTAGACAGGGGTCCTTTTAAAGCTGTCTCCCTCACCCATTTTCAAGATAAAAGGGAGCATGTTCAGACAGCATCGCATGGCCCAGTGTGGTTCACTGTTGTATGATATTAAGTGTTCAGATTCCTCCAAAGAGAGAATGTAAATCAGTTCAGTTCAGTCACTCAGTCGTGTCAGACTCTGCGACCCCATGGACTGCAGCACACCAGGCCTCCCTGTCCATCACCAACTTCTGGAGCCTACTCAAACTCATGTCCATCGCGTTGGTGATGCCATCCAACCATTTCATCCTCTGTCATCCCCTTCTCCTCCCGCCTTCAATCTTTCCCAGCATCAGAGTCTTTTCCAATGAGGTGGTTCTTTGAAATCGGCTTATTTCCTCATTTGTAAAATGAACAAGTTGAGACTATAAGACCATCCCCTGCAGCTTCCAAAAGATCATGTTCAAATTAATTATATTTACTTTTATCTGAAAACATGAGGAAGCCAGTTTCACTCACCTGGATTGACCAAGGCACCCACCTCCGGGCTGCGTCGGAGAGTCTGTGCTCACACAGGTATATGAAGAATCGTTAGGGAGCAGCAAGATCTCCACAGCATGGAGGCTCTGCCACTCTGCCTTGAGCTTATGGTGACACATGACAGCTGCAGACCCAGTGAGTAGATGGACATGTTATACTAAACAAATCACCAGTTTTTCCGAGATAACGGTTAAAAAATTTCTTTGTAAGAATAAATGCAGACTGAAGATAGTGCAAATAGCACAGCTATAGATAGGTTAGACTGCATGAAATTGTCAGTGTTTGCTCAGCTTTTATATAAGAAAAATAACAACTTAATGTGGTTCAAGCTAATGCTTGCAAACAACAAGAAAATGACACTATCCCTGGGGCCAGCCGATCAGCCGCATTACCAGGCAAGACAATGACCATCTCATGAGACTTTACAGGAAGTGAGCTCAAAGAAGGTGAAATTATCAAGATCATTAGAAATGTGGACAGTATACCCACTAGCCTTAACTATCAACTTCCCTGTAAATATATACTCTGCCTTACAATATTAGCTAACAATAGAAAGAAGATGTTAAAGTGGCTTATTGACTTCATCTTTGCGTTATTTTTAAATCCTTTTCAGTGGTTTATTTTCTATGTACATAATATGTTAGTACCGCAGTGCTGATTGGACTATACAATCAAAACCTGTCTAGCTGACTCCTTGATGGCCAACCACGGGGCCTCAGCAGGACCTCTGAAGAGAATGGTTTATGTTCTGCTGCCATCTTGTGGTGAGCAAACTGGGAACACACTATTGGGAAGAGTGGGGAGGACTGGTTTGGACCAGTGAACTCCAAACTTCTAGGGATCCTAGTATGCAAAGGAAAGAATCTGTGTTCTCCTGCGTGTCACTGTCACAACACCTGGAAAATTTCACAGCTCAAACCAGTCTCTTTTAGGGGTCTACAACCTTAGCAGGTAACCTTACCTCTTTAGACCCCTCTTTCCTTACCTGTAAAATGTTGACTATTTTCTAACTCTAGATGAACCACACAGACACCTCCAGTTCTAAAATGGCTATGATATTAATAGTGTCATTTTTTATTTTACTAGCTTCCAAATTCTTCATTATTTTCTTATTCCTTATTCCATAAAGAGCTATAAAATCTCAGAGTTGGTGCCCCCTTCTCTGCTTCTATCATACTGTGCACACATCTGCATCTTACAGCACCTATTGGGGGTTTGGAGGGTTTTGGTGGTGGTGGTTGGGTTTGGTTCAATTTTACTTCTTATTTTGGTGTAACTTTTAGATTCACAGGAAGTGGGGGGAGTGTACAAGGAGTTCCTGTACATCCTTCTCAACCTGCATCAATGGTAACATCTTACACACCTATAATACACAACTACTGTACAGAAGCAAAGCCAGGAAACTGACTTCAGTGCAATCCAGAGGTTATTCAGATTTCACCAGTTTTATGTGCACTTAAGTCTGTGTCTGTGTATGAGCTGTTCGTGTGTGTGTGTGTGTGTGTGTCTGTGTGTGTGTGTGTCTGTGTGTGTGTGTGCTCAGTCGTGTCCAACTCTTTGTGACCCCATGGACTGTAGCCTGCCAGGTTCCTCTGTCCATGGGATTTCCCAGGAAAGAATACTGGAGTGGGTTGCCATTTCCTCCTCCAAGGGATCTTCCCAACCCAGAGACTGAACCCGAGTCTCCAGCATTGCAGGCAGATTCTTTACCACTGAGCCACCAGTGACATTCAGAGCCTCGGGTAGCAGCTGTTGAAGTATGCAGATCTATACAGTCCTGTGGGGTCACGATTACAATCCCTGATGGCCTCTGGACCAGGAGATCTGGGGAGTTCCCTTGGAGGACAATTGAAAAAATCAAAGCTTCTGATGAGGGTATCAGCTGCTTTCTGAGGAGTCTTCTTGAGCTGTAGCAAGGCAAAGGGGGTACACATAGATGGCACTTCCCTATTTACATTCTCTAGGGGCATCTCCTTAGCCCCAGTTCAGTTCAGTTCAGTTCAGTCGCTTAGTCGTGTCCGACTCTTTGCAACCCCATGAACTGCAGCACACCAGGCCTCCCTGTCCATCACCAACTCCTGGAGTTTACCCAAACTCATGTCCACTGAGTCAGTGATGCCATCCAACCATCTCATCCTCTGTCGTCCCCTTCTCCTCCTGCCTTCAATCTTTCCCAACATCAGGGTCATTTCAAATGAGTCAGTTCTTCTCATCAGGTGGCCAAAATATTGGAGTTTCAGCTTCAACATCAGTCCTTCCAAAGAACACCCAGGGCTGATCTCCTTTAGGATGGACTGGTTGGATCTCCTTTCAGTCCAAGGGACTCTCAAGAGTCTTCTCCAACACCACAGTTCAAAAGCATCAATTCTTCGGTGCTCAGCTTTCTTCACAGTCCAACTCTCACATCCATGCATGACTACTGGAAAAACCGTAGCTTTGACTAGACAGACCTTTGTTGACAAAGTAATGTCTCTGCTTTTAAATATGCTGTCTAAGTTGGTCATAACTTTCCTTCCAAGGAGCAAGCATCTTCCAATTTCATGGCTGCAATCACCATCGCAGTGATTTTGGAGCCCAGAAAAATAAAGTCAGCCACTGTTTCCACTGTTTCCCCATCTATTTGCCATGAAGTGATGGAACCAGATGCCATGATCTTAGTTTTATGACTGTTGAGCTTTAAGCCAACTTTTTCACTCTTCTCTTTCACTTTCATCAAGAGGCTCTTTAGTTCTTCACTTTCTGCCATAAGGGTGGTGTCATCTGCATTCTGAGGTAATTGATATTTCTCCTGGCAATCTTGATTCCAGCACGTGCTTCATCCAGCCCAGCGTTTCACATGATGTACTCTGCATATAAGTCTGTGGAAAACATGAAGCTTGTCCCCCAAGATGACCTTCCATGCTAAGTAAACAGGCCTTTTTCATAAAAAGACTGTGAAGCTCTCTTGCTTCACAAAGGCATCAGGAAATAACTGCATGCCCCCAGGAGTTTCAGCAATGCAGCAGTAGAGTGCCTTGTATGTACATGCTTCGGTTTTAACACCAGCCCCAGGCAGGGAGTGGGGGATGCTGCAACCAACAGAACTTTCAACTTTAGCAAGGCAGCAGGATAATTCTGTGGCTGCTCACTCCTGTTGGAGCTTTCCCACCTAAGCTAGCACATTAGATGGGACTCACAGCGATGTCCACCAGTGCCTCTGTCTCCGGGGACCAGTTCTTCTATCCCCTGCCCATCCAGCCAATGCTTTTAGCTTTGGAGATAACTCTCCTTTGCATACAATCTCTGCAGTTTTCAAACTTCTGGTATCTAATGGCATCTCAGGGTGACTGAGACTGCAGGCAAGCCTTGTAAGAGGGCACTTTGGGGTGTTTGGATATCAGCCCCATTGCTTTCCTATGCCAGATGCTTTGGGGGCTCATCCTTCTGATATAGATTCTAGGGGACATGGCTGCCTAATGCAGGGTGCCAGCTCTTCAGTCATCCAGGAGAAGCACCCAGCTGGTGGGATCCCTCCCTACCGTGTGAATCACACCAGAGGTAGGGTTTTGGCAAGAGCGTCTTTCTGCCTCTCCTACCCCTCTCAATGTGGTCCTTTTAGCCTTCATTGTGAAGGAGATGTTCACTAGTTCTCAGGTTCTTTTCAGAGGGAAATGATTGACAGGTAGTTGTGTATTTGTTGTGCTCATAGGAGTAGGTTAAGTTCAGACTCTTCCTATGCCACCATCTGCGTTCAACGGCCCTGCCTCTAGCTTTTGGTCTTTATCTATAAATGGGGCATTTAAACCTTCCCTTTATTCTTCGCTGTCATGAACATTACAGGCCAAAACCTGTGAATGTAACCATGAACATGACCTTGTTTGGACCAAGAGTCTTTGCAGATATTAAAGGCCTCAGAACAAAATCATCCTTGACTATCCAAATGGGCCCTCAATCCAATGCCAAGTGTTGTTCTAAGAGGAATATGGAGGAGAGATGGAGGGATAAGAGGAGATAGCCAGGTGAAGATGGAGCAGAGATGGGAGTTATGCAGCCACAAACAGAGGAATGCCTGGAAATAAGGAAGGAATCTGCCCTCTAGCCTTCTTAGGGAACATGTCCTCCAGAGCTACAAGGAGATAAATCTGTTCAGTGTCAAGTCACCCAGCTGGTGATCATCTCTTATGACAGTCCTGGGAAACAAATACAGCAGCCAAGAGCAAAATAAACAATATTCGGTTCCAAGAAAACATTTGAGTTCATCCAGAGTCATGCAAGAAGGAATAGAAAATGATAGGAAGAAAGATTGAGCATAGTGAAAGACACAAAGTTTAGAAATCAAAGAAAACATGTCAAAATTTTTTTTAAGTCAAAAAAATTCATTTAAGTTTTTTAACTGAAAACAAAACAAAACCAAAAGTGTTATGCTCCCAGAAAAAATAAAGTAAAATAAAAAATAATAATAATTTTTTAAAAGTGTCTATGATCACACATTCAATTGTTTATAAAGTATTTCAGTTGTTGTTGTGCAGTCGCTCAGTCGTGTCCGACTCCTTTTGACCCTGTGGACTGCAGCACACCAGGCTTCCCTGTCCTTCACCATCTCCCGGAACTTGCTCAAACTCGTGTCCATTGAGTTGATGATGCCATCCAGTCATCTCATCTTCTGTCGCCCCCTTCTCCTCCTGTCTTCAATCTTTCCCAGCATCAGGGTCTTTTCCAATAATTTGGCTCTTCATATCAGGTGGCCAAAGTATTGGAGCTTCAGCCTTGGTATCAATCCTACCAATGAATATTCAGGGTTGATTTCCTTTACGATAGACTGGTTTGATCTCCCTGCAGTCCAAGGGACTCTCAAGAGTCTTCTCCAGCACCACAGTTCGAAAGCATCAGCCTTTCGTTCAGCCTTTCATTCAGCCTTCTTTATTTTCACTGTGTGTTAAAAGTTGTAGGCCCCACCACATGGGCCTTCTATTACAATTTGGCCCAACTGCCAGCATCTGCACCATTTTTGCCTAAAGTTTTCCTCTGGTCACCAGAGCCTGCTCTGCCTGGGACACATGGCAAGGTAGAGTCCTGAAGGTCCCAGGAAAAACCCTCAAGCAGTGTATAACTGGAGTTGAGGTGTACATACCCCTGTGCCCCACATCTCTGCTGGGACTCTCTGACCACTGAGTCACCAGCAGGACTAAGCCCCAGATGCCTAGAAGACTGCCCTGCTCCCCTTCCTGTCTTCTTTCCCTACTCCCCTACCAGTGTCTCCTGGGATCCCCTCCCAAATAAACCACTTCCCCTTGGATCTTTTTCTGTGTGTCTGTTCTTGAGGAGCCCAAACTAAGGCAGATTGCAAACACACTCAGCTGGAAGCTGTTCAGAACCAAAAGCATAACATGAAAACTTTGTCTTCTTCAAGAATTTATTTGAACTGCCTACCTGTTTCATTTTAATGTTAGAAAAGTATCTAAATGTTAAACTGGCCTTGCTTGACATCAACATCTACCAAGGAGATACACAGAGCTGTGGAACTCCTCTTTTTCTCAACCTTATATCCACCTCCCGTCAAGAGGTGAGTTCTAAACCCCAAATACATCTCATGTCAGTCCACTACTCTCTGTTCCCACTAGACATCTAAATGCTTGTGGAAGAGAAGTCACTGCCTTCAAGGAAAAGAGGTTGGAGGAGATGAAAGGAGACAAGGCCTTGGTAAGGTGAGGTTCTGATGCCCACGAGCTGAGTGACTGGGACACATGCAAAGCAGACTTCATGTTTAAGCCTGTGCACATAATTACTGGTGCAAGGATATATACTTAGCTTTCATGAGATTCTTAGAGCAATGTGTGATCCCAAAACGGTGAAGAGCAGCCAGTATCAGTGTGCATGGTCAGTTACCAACAGCACAAGGAATGGTTATGTGCAGGTTCTGGAGTGTGACTGGATAGGAATCCAGTTCAGCTGTTCCTAGTTCTTTCCTGAAGTCTATGCCTCAGTTTTCTCATCTTTAAAATGAGGGTGAAAGAATACAGACCTCATGGAGTCACTGTGAGGACACAACAAGACAATGCCTATAAAGCAGAGAGCATATGGTGCTTCTCAGTAAATGTTAGCCACTGTTACTGTTCCACAAGTCATCCAACAGCGAAATCCATGGGGTCAGTCAGAGATTCCCAACCTTTTTGGCAGGAACTGGTTTTGTGGAAGATCATTTTTCCACACACCAGATGGTTTCAGGATGATTCAAGAGCACTACATTTATATAATTAAATAATTACACAACTCACCATAATGGAGAATTGGTGGGAGCCCTGAGCTTGTTTTCCTGCAACTAGATGGTCCCATCTGGGGAGTGACAGGAGACAGTGACCCTCAGGGTGTGTTTCACTCCTGTGAGAATTTAATGCTGCCGCTGACCTGATGGGAGGCAGAGCTCAGGTGGTAATGCGAGCAATGGAGAATAGCTATAAATACAGATCAAGCTTCGATGGCTTGCCCACTGCTCACCTCCTGCTGTGTGGCCCACTTCCTAACAGGGGTTGAAGACCCCTGATGTGAGTCATCCTTCTCTCTCACCCACAGCATTCAATTAATAACTATGACGATTTTCAGCCTGAAGCTCTTCAACTCATTCAGCTCATTTTCACTCAAATTTCATTTCTCTAATCAAGGCGCTAGCTTGTCTTCCAGAAGGTCCCCATGCTTCAGTTCTGTTCAGTTCAGTCGCTCAGTCGTGTCCGACTCTTTGCAACCCCATGAATTGCAGCACGCCAGGCCTCCCTGTCCATCACCAACTCCCAGAGTTCACTCAGACTCGCGTCCATCAAGTCAGTGATGCCATCCAGCCATCTCATCCTCTCTCATTCCCTTCTCCTCCTGCCCCCAATCCCTCCCAGCATCAGAGTCTTTTCCAATGAGTCAACTCTTCACATGAGGTGGCCAAAGTACTGGAGTTTCAGCTTTAGCGTCATTCCTTCCAAAGAAATCCCAGGGCTGATCTTCAGAATGGACTGGTTGGATCTCCTTGCAGTCCAAGGGACTCTCAAGAGTGCTCTCCAACACCACAGTTCAAACACATCAGTTCTTTGGCGCTCAGCCCTCTTCACAGTCCCTCCACTGGAGTGATCAGTAGGCACTAAAATCCTAACATGACTTAAAACTCTAAGACTTTGGCCTCGACAGGACTCTTCACACCACGCTCCAAGGGGCCTCTGGAGTGCCTGAGAGGAGATGAGGCTGGGGCAGGGGCCGCTCTTGTTTGAGCCAAAGCAAACCAAGTGTGTAGATTCTGTGCGCTGGGCTTCCTCCTAGTGTGAAGAAGGGGCTGCACTTCTTCAAACAAAACACACAAACACACACACAAAAACTAGGCAAGTAACCACACCCACTCTCTTTTGAAAAATGAATACAAATGGTAAAGAATCTGCCAGCCAACACAGGAGACATAAGAGACACAAGTTTTATCCCTGGGTCAGGAAGATCCCCTGGAGGAAGACATGGTATTCCACTCTGGCATTCTTGCCAGAAAATTTCATGGGCAGAGGAGCCTGGCAGACAACAGTCCATGAAGTCACAAAGAGTCGGACACAACTGGGCACACACACACAAGGTCCTTGATGCTATTGTAACACGCCCTCTGGCTGCATCTGTGCCTTCTTCTCTGTTTCCATGTCACTCACCTCTGCCTATATCATTGAGCTTCATGATCCAGGACAGTATTTTTCAAATTTTCTGGTCCACCCTCATACCTTTTTTAAAGTATTGAGCCTCAGTACTTGTTTTCTTATTACTACTAAAACAAACAACCACAAATTTAGTGCCTTAAAAACAACACAAATGCCTTTTTTCTCCAATAAGAGGCCTGAAGTAACCTCTAAAAATAGGTCACTATTCACTTGACTCAGAAAACCCCACAAAATCATGTAAATCAAGAGGTTCAAATCTTTGTGTACACTTTAAGAACACTCGTGAAACTGCCCAGGCCATTGAGGGTATGCACATCCGAAATGCCACCAAGTAGCTGAAGGATGTCACTTTTAAGAAGCAATGCATGTCTTTCTTTCATTACAATGCTGGAGTGGGTAGGTATGCACAGGCCAAACAGTGGGGCTGGACGCACGGCCAGTAGCCCCAAGAGTGCTGAACTGCTCAAAAAATTTTTTGCACCTGCTCAAAAATACAGAGTAATGCTGAACTTAAGGGCTTAGATTCTCTGGTCATTAGCACATCCTGGTGAACAAGGCCCCAAACCTGCGACATTGGATTACAGAGCTCATGGTCAGATCAACCTGTTCATGAGCTCTCTCTGCCCCAGGGAGATGATCCCTACTGAAAAAGAACAGATTGTGCCTAAACCAGAAGAGAAGGTTGCACAGAAGAAAAAGATATCCCCCCATCCCTCAAAAAAAACGATATCCCAGAAGAAACTGAAGAAACAAAAGCTTATGGTCAGGGAGCAAATGCCACAAAAAATAAATGCAAATAAAAGTTAAAAAAAAAAAAAAAAACCACAAATGTATTATCATACAGTTCCGGCAGCCAGAAGTCCAAATGGATCAGCAGGGCTTCATTCCTACTGGAGACTCTAAAGCAAGTAATTTTGATATGTTCTAATGCACAATGTCCTCAAGTCAGGCTCTGCAGAAACAATTTGTCATGCTTTTGTAAAAGCCCCATTTCATGGAGCTAGAAGTACTTAATTTCCATCTTCACCTTTTCAACTTATCCAGGTGTCTCTTGTCCATTAATATCCAACTGCTGGTGCCAGAGTGTCTGTTTTAAGCAGGGCTGCTGTCTTTTCTCCCCTTTTTCACTCTACCTGTCAGATTCACCAAAACCTCAGAATTGTTACTAATGTCACTTGGTTTTCTGGCAGTTGGAATCTGGAAATGGCCCCTATTTGTCAAGCATTTCCTGTGTCAAACCTGGCATTTGTCAGCTCGTCCCATGCCTTATCAGCTTCCGTCTTCACAATAACACTTTGCCAGAGGAACAGTCATTACCCTCACTGGACTCGTGAAAGGGGACATTCAGAGAAGCCACATGACTTCCCAGCTCACATGGTGAGAACACAGGGTTCACTGATCTAGAGATCACCCCCCACCACCCAGCTGACTGTTTCCACCAGTACGATAGTCTCTCCCTATGGGGCTCCAACACGACTTCACAATTTCAGAAAGTTCTTGTCCAGGAAGATGAAGATCTGAATAACTCTGCTCCAGGAACTTTCTGTGGCCAAACTACAGACTACTCAGCTAGCCCACCTTGGGGTAAAAGGGGCTTTTCTCAGTACTCCCAGCCAGGGCCATCAAACCACTCCTCACTCTCCAAGGCTCCCTTCTAAACTCCACTCTCCATGTGCAGGAATTCCACGCTGCTGTATCTCTAAGTGCACCTTTAAAGGTACTCTAAGGCACGGACGTGAGAGTTGGGCTGTGAAGAAGGCTGAGCGCCAAAGAATTGATGCTTTTGAACTGTGGTGTTGGAGAAGACTCTTGAGAGTCCCTTGGACTGCAAGGAGATCCAACCAGTCCATTCTGAAGGAGATCAGCCCTGGGATTTCTTTGGAAGGAATGATGGTAAAGCTGAAACTCCAGTACTTTGGCCACCTCATGTGAAGGGTTGACTCATTGGAAAAGACTTTGATGCTGGGAGGGATTGGGGGCAGGAGAAGAAGGGGACGACAGAGGATGAGATGGCTGGATGGCATCACGGACTCGATGGACGTGAGTCTGAGTGAACTCCGGGAGTTGGTGATGGACAGAGAGGCTTGGCGTGCTGCGAATCATGGGGTCGCAAAGAGTCCAACACAACTGAGCGACTGAACTGAACTGAACTGAAGGTATCTGACCCTTTTGCCATCAGTCCCTTGCTTTGAAAGATCCGTGTTAACCAGAACCCTAAAACGCTGTCAGTCTCCCGGCTGTGACACACCACTCCCCCTTCTAGGATGCTCCTAAGACTGGCAGTGCAGCCATCCCCCTACTGCAGCGAGCAATGCATTTGGATCTGCTTGATCAATGGGTTACTCTGACTGACTCTTCTAAGAGTCAGCCATCAGTCCCTGGTTTCTCATATAGCTTGTGTGTGTTCCCAGTGTGTATCCACATTCTCTTCAGATCCCTCAAGCAAGTAAACCTTCACAGGTACCTTTGCCCAACAAAGCAGTGAATCACTGACAGCACATCTCTGGGAACCCTGCTTCGTGGTCAGCCTGGTTCTCCTCCAGCCTCCAGAACGTATATATATCCTGGACTCATCCCAGATATTCTCTGGTCCCCTCATCAGTTTCCATTGTATGCTACAGCCAATCAGAGTCCATACAAGAAAAGATCTAGAATTGCCCTGAAGATCACAGTTGCACTAAGAATACATCTAGCCTTTAAAGGCTAGGACAGAAATGAAATTCCCTGGGTCCACGTATCAGTATGTTTTCACAACATAACTAATAACCACTTCATTGTTATAAGTGTGTGTGTTCAGCCACTCAGTCATGTCCAACTCTTTGCAACCCCATATGGACTGTAGCCTCCCAGGCTCCTCTGGCCATGGGATTTCCCAGGCAAGAATACTGGAATGGGTTGCCATTTCCTTCTCCAGGGGATCTTCCCAACCCAAGGATCGAACTCAAGTCTCTTGCATCTCTGGCATTGGCAGGCGGATTCTTTACCACTGTGCCATTTGGGAAGCCCCCATTGTCATATGACAGTAGGCCTTTACTTTTCACCCTTTTGAGCTCTGCTATCTTGTTTCAGTTCAATCACACATCCAGGGGTTGTCTGACTATCAGATGATCTAGACTGGTTTCTGCTAAGGTTACCAGGGTGAATGAGCTCTGTGCCCCCTGACTCTCCCCCTCCAGCAGGCTAGCCCTCGAATGTTCTTGTGGCAATGCCAGAGGATCAGGAGATCACGTCCTAGTGCTCAAGGTAGTTTCAGGCCTCTGCTTACATCGCATCTGCTAACATCCCATTGGCCAAAGCCTGTGCTCAGGTCAGGCAGCAAGTGCACTACAGAGCTCCATGGCAACAGGCACTGATGTAAGGAGAGGCAAAGAGCAGGGACCAGATGAAGGGTTCTCCTTCAGACCACTGCCCCACAACACATGCTGTGTACAGCTCCCCATAAAATAAGTCTGTCTCCCACACAGTGATTTGACATTTGCATCTGGGCTTCCCAGATGGTGCTACTGGTAAAGAACCTGCCTGCCAATGCAGGAGACATAAGAGACGTGGGTTCAATCCCTGGGTTGGGAAGATCCCCTGGAGAAAGACATGGCAACCTACTCTAGTATTCTTGCCTGGAAAATCTCATGGACTGAGGAGCCTGGCAGGCTACAATCCACAGGGTCACAAATAGTCAAGACATGACTGAAGCAACTTAGCATGCACGCATACACTGTGAAGTGATCACCATGGTAAGTCTAGTAACCATCTGTTCACATGCAAAGTTATTACAATAGTACTGACCGTGTTCCTTATGCTGTATGTTAGATCCCTGTGGTTTATTTATTTTACAACTGGAGGTTTGTGCCTCTTAATCCTCTTCACCTATTTTACCCAACTGCCTACCCACCTCCCCCCTGGCAACCACCCACTGGTTCACTGTATCTATAAGTCTATTTTTGTTTTGTTTTTTTAGATCCCATGTATAAGTAAGATCATATGGTATTTGTCTTTCTCTGTCTGACATATTTCACTTAGCATGATGCGAAAGGATGAAACTTTCCCAAACCATATACAGAAATAAACTCAAAATGGATTAAAAACATAAATGTACAACCTAAAACCATAAAACTCTTAGAAGAAAACAGGCAGTATGCTCTTTGATATCAGTTTAAGTAATATTTTTAATCTGTCTCCTCAGGCAAAGCAAACAAAAGCAAAAATAAACATATAGGACTACATCAAACTAAAAGCCTTTTGCACATGAAGAAAAGAAGCCACAAATTGAAAAGGCCACCTACTGAATGGGAGATGATATTTGCAAACAGCATATCTTACAGGGAGTTAATATCTAAAATATAAAAAGAATTCATATAACTCAACATCAAAAAAAAATCCAACTGAAAAATGGGCAGGGGACCTGAACAGACATTTTTCCAAAGAAGACATACTGATAGCCAGCAAACACATGAAAAGATGCTCAACATCACTAATCACTGTTGCTGTTCAGCTGCTAAATTATGTCCGATTCTTTGCAACCCCACAGACTGTAGCCCACCAGTTTCCTCTGTTCGTGGGCATTTTTCAGACAGGAATATTGGAGTGAGTTGCCATTTCCTTCTCCAGGGAATCTTCCCAGATCAGAGATCGAACCTATGTCTCCTGCATTGAATCCTCCTGGTAAGGATATGGAGAAAGGGGAACCTTTGTGCACTGGTGGTGGGAACGTAAATCGAAGCAGCCACTAAAGGAAACAGAATGGAGGTTCCTCAAAAAGCTAAAGCTAGAAGTACCATATGATCCCGCAATCCTACTCTTTTGGGTATTTACCAGAAGGAAAAGAATACTAATTTGAAAAGATATTTGTACCCTAATGTTTATTGCAGCACTGTTTACAATAGCCAAAATATGGAGGCAACCTAAATATTCACCCACACATGATTGGATAAAGAAGTTGTGGTACACACATACACTGGAATATTATTCGGCTATCGAAAAGAATGAAATCTTGCCATTTGCAACAATATGTATGAACCTAGAGGGTATTATGCTTAATGAAATGTCAGAGAAACACAAATACCACATGACCTCACTTACATGTAGAAATTTAAATTTAACTAGGTGTCCTGTATTTTTTTATTTAATTTTTATTTTATACTATAATCAATTGAGAGTCCCTTGGACTGCAAGGAGATCCAACCAGTCCATTCTAAAGGAGATCAGCCATGGGTGTTCTTTGGAAGGAATGATGCTAAAGCTGAAACTCCAGTACTTTGGCCACCTCATGTGAGGAGTTGACTCATTGGAAAAGACTCTGATGCTGCGAGGGACTGGGGGCAGGAGGAGAAGGGGACGACAGAGGATGAGATGGCTGGATGGCATCACGGACTCGATGGACGTGAGTCTGAGTGAACTCCGGGAGTTGGTGATAGACAGGGAGGCCTGGAGGGCTGCGATTCATGGGGTCACAAAGAGTCGGACACGACTGAGTGACTGAACTGACTGATAATCAGTCTACAGTATTGTACTAGCTCAGTTCAGTAGCTCAGTCATGTCTGACTCTTTGCAACCCCCATGGACTATAGCACGCCGGGCTTCCCTGTCCATCACCAACTCCTGGAGCTTCTTCAAACTCACGTCCATTGCACTGGTGATGCCATCCAACCATCTCATCCTCTGTCATCCCCTTTTCCTCCTGCCTTCAATCTTTCCCAGCATCAGGGTCTTTTCCTAATGAGTCAGTTCTTTGCATCAGGTAGCCAAAGTATTGGAGCTTCAGCTTCAGCATCAGTCCTTCCAATGAATACTCAGGACTGATTTCCTTTAGGATTGACTTGTGTAGGCAGCCTGTATTTTTATTTGCTAAATCTGACTACTGTATCCAGAGGAAAAATGAAAATACTCTTAATAAGAGGAGAATGCACACTGGGCCAGCCACACACACACACACACACACACACAAGAAACAGATCCATTTCCAAGAAAAACTGGTTTTAGTTCTGCCTCACATTCTTACTTCAGTCCTGAGACTTATGGCCATTGTCAATCCACAGATCTTGCTAGGGATAGGAAGATACAACTTCTTTCCCTCTCTCATTACGATTGCCCTGTAACAATACCTAAAACAACAAAGAATTTTTCCCAGATTATCTCCATGCAGCCATACTATTTTCAAACCAGAAGGGAACTTCAAGTCATTCCTATCGGCACCATCATTTACCAGATAAATGTATCAGGACCCAAACAGGTGAAGAGACTAATCAGAGGTTACATAGTTCTTTGGAACAGAACTGAATCTAAAGTTCAGATTTTCTCAGCCCTGCTCATTGTAATTCCCACTATTTCTGTGGTCACCTTTGCCACTGCATCCAGCAAGTTCTTCTGGGGCCAACACTGTAGCACTTTAAACAGTTGAGAGAGAAATTCTTCTTGTCCCACATAACACTAACTGTGTGCTCTGCCAGAGAGAGGCCAGACATTCCCAAAGCAATGTGCCCCTTAGAGGCCAGGGAGCACCTCCAAACACACACATGACCCAGTGCAGCCTTAACTTGCAAAATCCAGGAGAATGTGAGCTCTCAAATTCTCACTCAGCATCCATTGCTTGCTTCGGCAGGCCTCCTGGGGCTGGCCTGCCCGGCTCCTGTTCAAATACAGCTTCCTTTTGTTGACAGCAATTGCGCCAGCTGAGCGACTCTTTTGAGTCACACAACAAAAAGACACCCAAAGAGGCAGCTTTCAAGATCTAATCTATGGCTAAGACCACCCCTCCCCAGGCTAGCAGAGTGGCTGTCAGCTGTCGGCACAGGCCCGCATTCCAGGGTGGAGCGGCAGCCTGTGCCCTCTGCCCAGAGCCACCCCGCTCGGCCTGATAAAGGCCTGGCTCCATCCCCCAGGCGACATTCCACCACAGAGCAGCTGCACTTAGGTTTTAATGCGTCCCATTGTCCTGTTGATTTAATGAGGCCTCTTGGGCGCTGGGTTTGTAAATGACAGTTATCGTAATGCCAAGGCCACGGAGACACAAACCATCTTGTGTTTGCCATCTTGGAAGCTCGCACGGCAAAAGGAAAATGTTTTTCATTTACAACAAAATGCAATCATAAAAAAATCCACCAGTCTGGAATTTATTACTTTATTAATTCTCCTCTCATCCAGCAAGTCATTATAGCAAAGTGGTGAAGAGCATATGCTTTGGAGACACAAGTCCCACTCCACACCTGCTAGATGGCACACGTTGTTCCACTACTTGGAACTCTCATTTTGTTGGCTATGCGTATGTGCATGCTCAGTCGTGTCCAACTCTTTTGCGACTTCATGGACTGTAGCCCTCCAGGCTCCTCTGTCCATGAGATTTCCCAGGCAAGAATATTGGAGTGGGCTGCCATTTCCTTCTCTAGAGAATCTTCCCAACCCAGGAATCAAACCTAGGTCTCCTGGGTCTCCTGTATTCAGGCAGATTCTTTACCACTGAGCCATCGAGGAATCTCACCTCCTCAACTGCTTGCTGGGTGACTGAGTGAGGTCACACAAGGACAACGCTTAGACTGCCACCTGGTATTTTGTAAGATCTCAACCAATATTTAAATAAATTACATAAACATATGTATATAATTTGGGGCTTCCCAGGTGGTGCTAGTGGTAAAGAATCCACCTGCCGATGCGGGAGATGTAAGAGACATTGAATTCAATCCCTTGGTCAGGAAGATCCCCTGGAGGAGAGCATGGCAACCCCCTCCAGTGTTCTTGCCTGGAGAGTCCCATGGACAGAGGAGCCTGGCAGGCTACAATCCATGGGGTCTTCAAGAGTTGGACATGACTGAAGCAACTTAGCAAGCATGGCATATATATATATAATTTATGTTACTAAAATACATGTGATACTACAAAATAATAGCCGAAAATTAGTGTGTGTGTGTGTGTGTGTGTGTGTGTGTGTGCGTGAATATATCATTATTAAGTAAACCTCTTTACCAGGTCTTAATCCCTTTCTCTTAGGGCTTCCCAAGTAGTGCAGTGGTAAAGAATTTGCCTGCCAATGCAGAAGACACAGGTTCAATCCCTGGGTCAGAAAGATCCCCTGGAGAAGGAAATGGCAACCCATTCCAATATTTTTGCCTGGAAAATTCCATGGACAGAGGAGCCTGGCAGGCTACAGTCCATAGGGTCGCAAAAAGTCAGGCATGACTGAGCATGTATGCAGGGGTCAAAAAACTAGGACCACGAGGCAAACTCTGGCCATTGCCTGTTTTGGTAAAGTTTTACTGAAACACAACCCCACTCGTTAGTTTATATATTGTCTATGGCTGCTTTTGCAGAACAATGACAGAGATGACTAGCTGCCAAAGAGAGCTTATGACCAACAAAGCTTGAAATACTCTCTGGCCCCTTACAGAGAGAATTTGCTGACCCATGGGCCAGAAATAAACAGGCCTAGAACAGCCTTCGGCACGTAGTAGGCCACAAGTAAATACTTGTTGAAAAAAAATGAGTGAACGGAATAACTGAAAAGCAGGAAGTGACTGATTTACTGCTGGACCTGACCTATTGAGGGCTTCATGAAGTCACGACCACTTCATACTGATGCGTCAGCTCTCTTATTGTCCTGGGGAATTGTTGGAGCCATTGTTGGACATGAATAGGGCATAAATATCACTTGTAAATCAGACACAACGGTACTGGGCCCCTGCCAGTAGGCCCCAAGTGTTCCATCCTCTATTCAAGCAGAAGGAGAGAGGGAGCTGGGAATAGCGGAAAATACACTGGAGTTTAGATAACAAAGATAAGAGAGAGCAAAAGGGGCAGACTCTAAAATGTGCATTTTGTCTCTAGTAGCAAAGGAAAAGGATGTGGCCTAATCCTAATCCTGCAAAATTCTACAGAGAGCAATAAGAAAAGGAGACCTCCTTATCAGAGGTCGATGAACACTGCAATTCTGAAAAAAACAGGATAAACACTTGTGTTTAGATTTGGCTAAGTTGGACTAAATTATTTGGATACAATTGTCTGCTAAAACTTGTATCAAAATGCCTAGCTGAGGGACCTAATCAAACTTGCAAGCTTTTGTACAGCAAACTATAAGCAAAACAAAAAGACAACCTACAGACTGGGAGAAAATATTTGGAGGCGATTTGTCTGTAGAGTTCAGTTCAGTCACTCAGTCGTGTCTGACTCTTTGCGACCCCATGGACTGCAGCACACCAGGCTTCCCTGTCCATCTCTAACTCCCAGAGCTTGCTCAAACTCACGTCCATTGAGTCGGTGATGCCATCCAACCATCTCATCCTCTGTCATCCCCTTCTCCTCCTGCCTTCAATCTTTCCCAGCACCAGGGGCTTTTCAAATGAGTCAGCTCTTCCCATCAGGTGGCCAGACTATTGGGAGTTTCAGCTTCAGCATCAGTCCTTCCAATGACTATTCAGGACTGATGACTGATTTCCTTTAGGATGGACCGGTTGGATCTCCTTGCAGTCCAAGGGACTCTCAAGAGACTTCTCCAACACCACAGTTTAAAAGCACCAATTCTTCGGCACTCAACTTTCTATTTGGTCCAACTCTCACATCTGTACATGACTAGTGGAAAAACCAAAGCTTTGAACTAGATGGCCCTTTGTTGGTAAAGTAACGTCTCTGTATTTTAATATGCTGTCTAGGTTGGTCATGGCTTTTCTTCCAAGGAGCAAGCGTCTTTTAATTTCATGGCTGCAGTCACCATCTGCAGTGATTTTGGAGCCCAAGAAAATAAAGTCTGTCATTGTTCACATTATTTCCCCATCTATTTGCCATGAAGTGATGGAACTGGATGCCATGATCTTTATTTTTTTGAATGCTGAGTTTTATGCCAGCTTTTTCACTATCCTCTTTCACTTTCATCTAGAGGCTCTTTAGTTCCTCTTTACTTTCTGCCATAAGGGTGGGATCATCTGCATGTCTGAGGCTACTGATATTTCTCCCAGCAATCTTGATTCCAGCGTGCTCACCCTATCTTTTTAAAAACATTTACTTATTTATGTATTTATTTTTGGCTGCACTGGGTCTTTGTTGCTGCTCCAGGGCTTTCTCTAGTCGCAGCTATTCTCTGGTTGCAGTGTGTGGGCTTCTCACTGCAGTAGCTTCTCTTGCTGGGCTGGGCACAGGCTCTAGGCACGCAAGCTCAATATAATTGTGACACACGGGCTTAGTTTCTCTGTGGCATGTGGAGTCTTCCAGGACCAGGGATCGAACACATGTCCCCTGCATTGGCAGGTGGGTTCTTAACCACTGGACCATCAGGGAAGTCCCCTCTCCTACTATCTCAATTGGTATGGATTGTGGGGGAAAATTCTTTTATTACCCAAAACAGGTCCACTAGCTCACCCTGTATGCAATGAAATTTTTGAACCCTCAGGTGTCATATATTAGCAATTAGTGATAGGCACAAGCCAAAATTATCAAAGACGCAAAGCTATATTTTCCTTCTATTGTGACTGAAAACCCTCCTTTGGAAGGTGGCAGGAGGGGACCCAAGTACAAAATCTAAGATGTCACTTTCACTCTATTAAAGTATAAGGGACATGAGTTGCTCAGTGAACCAGAGGCAACTGTTTACTCAAATCACCTGTCAAGGCCCCATGAACCTTATCTGACATGAAATCTAGCATCTCTTTATGGAAGATTCCACCATACTCGGTACTCCCCAATCCACAAACCCCAGGGAACTGTACAGTCAGAAAGCAGGGTTCACATGCCTCCCACATCCAGGCTGGGAGAAAATTGGAATCTCGAGGCTTGTCATTGCTCCTTTTCACCACACGGGGTCACTGTTAAAGACAGATGCTGCAGGTCCTCATGGCCTTGGCACGCAGGTCCTGGTCCCAGTGCCAGTTGTCCTGAACTGACTCTGGAGGGACGGCCATCCTGACTCCCGTGTCAAGTGCAACAAGGGGGCCTGTGGAGCGCCCAAGGTGACTACTTTTAGGGATCAGCTATTTCAGTTCACAGGCCATGCTGCCTTCCAGAACATTAGCCAACCCCAGGCTCCCAGAATCAGGATTCTTTCTAGCACTCTCCTCAAGGACAGAGCCTTCTGCCACCTTTCCCTCTACAACTATACCTTTTTTTCAAATGGGTCACATCATGCCTCCAGTCTGAGGAGACCATCCTCTGTGGCTCCCAGACGTCGTGTGTTTAGAAGGGAAACTGCCCGCAGTGGTTCCAGGGGCACTTCTCTCATGACAGAAAAGAGCACACAACACACTTAAAACCAGGCGGTGCATTCCATGCTAGGACCAAGTCGGTTTCAGGCTAGTTCCTCTTGGGAGGAAGGGAAGGAAGAAGCAAAGGAACTTGAGATCAGTGCCGTTCACCTCTGCCCGGCACGCGAGCCGGATTCCGTGGTCTCTCACTTCAAGAGACGGAGAAGGCAATGGCACCCCACTCCAGTACTCTTGCCTGGAAAATCGCATGGACGGAGGAGCCTGGTGGGCTGCAGTCCATGGGGTCACAAAGAGTTGGACATGACTGAGCGACTTCACTTTCACTTTTCACTTTCATGCACTGGAGAAGGAAATGGCAACCCACTCCAGTATTCTTGCCTGGAGAATCCCAGGGACGGGGGAGCCTGGTGGGCTGCCATCTCTGAGGTCGCACAGAGTCGGCCACAACAGAAGCAACTTAGCAGCAGCAGCAGCACTTCAAGAGATCACTCACCCTGCGTCTGCTGATACAACTCCTTCCATTATTTTTATTAAATCCACAGGACACAGAAGAAAATATAACATGGTGTCTATTTTTGCTAAAATCCCATTGACTGTCCTTTAGGGACTATTTTGGATCACTTATGAACTATCAAGGGGTGGCCCATATGCCTTTACAGCAGGACCATAAAGGACCACAAAAGGGGCCATGACTCAAGGACACAAGATTTTTCCCTTTTTTGGCCAAGCCCTAAGGCTTCCAGGATCTTAGTTCCCCGAACAGGAATGACCCCACATCCCTTGTGGTGGAAGCCTGGAGTCCTAATCATTGGACCACCAGGGAATTCCTGATGTGAGACATTTTTTTAAGCTTTTGTTTTTCACCTAATGTGCATCCCAGAGCAGGTAGTAACTTTTTATTATAATTTTTTTCAATAACTTCAATGCATACAAAATTTAGGTAACCAATAAAATATATACTTTATTATAGCAAATGCTGGCAGAAGGTGTATTTTCAAAGAATAGGAATAATAAAACAGATCTTTGCTTCTTCAACTATCTGAGGTTTCCTTTCCGTTTTCCTTTCTCCACCTTCTTCTTCTGCTCTGTCTTCCTCCCTCTCTGTCTCACACTTTTTACCCGCTTTACCTTTCTCTTTTTTTGCTCCCTTGATTATTGGTCATATTTAAATGAAATATTTTAATCAATTATTTATTGAATAAAATATTATATTCCTGTTCCTTAAGAAACAGCCTTAGTGAAATTTTTTACATCCAAGACACAAACATACCAAATTACGAAAATGTAAGAGTCAAAACTATAAAAAGCTTTCAGAAAACATCATAGAGGAAAAGTTTCATGACTCTAATTTGGCAATGATTTGTTGGCCATGACACAAAAAACAGAGCCAACCAAAGAAAAAAATGGATAAATGGGACTTCATCAAAATTAAAAATGGTTTGTGCATCAAGGGACCCTACCAACAAAGTGAAAAGGCAGCTCATGGAATTGGGCGAAAATATCTATAAACTATATATATGATAAGGGGTTAATATCCAGAATATATAAAAAGCTACAACTCAACAACAAGAAACAAACAACCTGATTTACAAGGACTTGGGTAGACATTTCTCTAAAGAAGATACACAAATATCCCATAAACATACGAAGAGATGTTCAATATCATGCTTCATTAGGGATATGCGAGTCAAAACCTCAGTGGGATATCACTTCATTAGGATGGTTTCTAAGGAAAAAAATTCAAAATAACAAGTGTTGGCAAGGATGTGGAGAAACTGAAACACTTGCGCACTGCTCATGGGAATATAAAATGGTACAGCCGCTGTGGGAAGAAATATAGTAGCTCCTTGAAAAATTAAAGAGAACTACCACATGGTCAGCTGCTGGAAGGGGTCATGGAGAGGATATTGACCACTGATTTTCCCCGGAGCTGGATGCTGGCAACAGAAGCTCCTCACCCCTGCCCCTGTCCGCTTGCTTTCCCCAACATTCCACCTGCTTTCCCCAACCTAGAAGCTGCCCCAAGGACACAGCCTTGAGATAGCAACAGGTTGCTGAGACCTTCTGGACATGCAAGTAAATGAACGTTACGGCATCTGTATAAATTTTTAAGACTCCAGGCATGGAGATCTGCTCATCTTCCCGCCCCCGGGACAAGCAACATAAGAAAACTCCTTTGGTTATTAAAACAGCCGCTTATCAATCTGGCACCATCCGCCTCTTTCTTGGGTCTCTCCTTGCTTTTTGTGGGACCAGTTTCAGATTTTACCCCCAGAAGGTCCTGAGGTTATGCACCGACACCAGCAATTCCTCTCTTGGTAACATGGGAGGACAGGAAATGGAGACTCTCGGGCGGGCATGCACCCTGGGAAGAATGAAACCTACCAACTGAAACCTACCGAGATTGATTTCCTATAAATGCCTGATTACAGAAGACAGAGACTCATCTCCTGACCAATAAACACCTGCCAAAAATCTTTCCGCGTCCTCAAGTCAGTGAACTCGCTGCTTGGACTCCGGTTGGACACCCTGTGCTTTGCATTCCTTGCCCATGGATACAACCCACCCCAAACCCTCAATGACTTACCTGTGAGTTGTACAGCATGCATTTGGGGAGTTGCAATTCCTCTGCTATTCCTGAAAAAAAAAAAAAAAAAACTCAATTTCTGCTCTTTTGAGCTTGCCTCAGTAAACTTCTTTATCTGAGTTCACAGATACAGATCCAAAGGAATTGAAAGCAGGGACTCAATGGAGATTTGTACAACCGTGTTTGTAGTGACATTATTCACAGTAGCCAACAGGCGGAATCAACCTAAGCAAGGGCCCATCAAAAGATGAATGGGTAAACAGAATGTGGCTATATACACAGTGTAATATTATTCAGCCTTGAAGGAAATTCTGACATATGCTTAGACATGGATGAACCTTGACGACATTCTGCTAAGTGAAATAAGCCAGACACGAAAGGACAAATACTGTGATTCCACTTGTATTCCGCACCTAGAATAGTCAAATTCTTAGAGACAGATAACAGAATGGTGGTTGCCTGGGGCTGGGGTAAGGGGGGAAGTGGGGAGTTAGTATTTAATTGGTATAGAATTTTCGTTTGGGATGATGAAAAAGTTCTGGAGATAAATAATGGTTATGTCTATACAACAATGTGAACACTTAATGCCATTCAACTGTACACTGAAGAATGGATAACATGGTAAATTATATGCTGTGTATTAATATATTAACTGCAATAAGGAAATGAACTTCCTTTTAACAAATTATGAACCCTCGAGTTGTATTTTTCTTAGGTTACTTAGGTCCTCAACTAGAGAAAGAGAGAGAAAGAGAAAATGAAAAAAGAAAAACTTTCTGATGCAGATCTCCAAAAAGACTCAGCAAAGCTAGTATAATTTAAAAAAAAGTCAAAACCAGAACAGACTCAACTTGAGGAGCCTAAGAATCCTAATAGTTATGTGGCTTGTCCAAGATTGAAAGAAAAAATGTGAAAGTCACTCAGTCATGTCCGACTCTTTGTGACCCCAAGGACTATACAGTCCATGGAATTCTCCAAGCCAGAATACTCGAGTGGGTAGCCTTTCCCTTCTCCAGGGGATCTTTCCAACCCAGAGATCAAACCCAGGTCTCCCACACTGCAGGCAGATTCTTTATCAGCTGAGCCACAAGGGAAGCCCTTTATACAGCTTGTAAATGGAGAGCTAAAATGTAAAGCCTGGAGAATGTACAGCCACTTGGTAACTTTTCACAGCTTGGAGTAAGAAGTTGGGAAAAGTTTTATTTTAAATGGTTTGGGGGTCTTGTCTGAGAGTCTGTGATAGCTCCACATTGCGTTTGATCTCCGACAAAGGTATTCACTGCAGCAAAGTGCCACCAGGCAAGACGTCCTGGAGAATTGCACAGGCCACCCCAGCCCACTGCAGACTCCTCCTCTCAAGGACCAACGCTGGGCTGGGGCTCCTGTAGGGAATGTTGGGGGTGGGAACGTGAAAGAGATGGGTGGAGTTAGGGCATAAGTCACGGGTTTACAGGCGTCACATCGTTACTTAGGACAGACAATGTGGAGTTGTTTTTGTGTATGTATACTGGACTCTTTTCACAGAGCCTAGTTAAAACTTATCTCCCTTCCATGTGGATTACAAACATTTAAAAAACAAACATTTAACATTTCAAAGCTTCCTGCAGAAGTCTCAAGGCCAGAAGTAGTTGTCACTTCAGTATCTATGTGTGTGTGTTAGTCGCTCAGTCGTGTCCAACTCTTTGCGACTCCATGGACTGTAGCCCACCAGGCTCTATACATCCCAGCAACACCAGGTAGTGAATTAATTAGGATGATATAAATAGCAATGGTTTTTCAAAATTGAAATTACTTATGAACATCATCCAATTTTCCCTCTGTGGGAACATTCCCAAGAGCATATAAAAATGCAGTTATATCTCTCATCTTCCAAAAATCCTTCCTTGACTCATTTCCCCACTTACCAGTTACTACATTATTTTTTGTTCCTCATTTGGTGGAGAATCCAATTTTTTAAAAAATGAATCTTCTCCATCTCTAATTCCTCTCATCTTATTCTTTCTTAAACCTACTCCATTCAAGCATTCTTCCCTACCTCTCCACCGAAATTGGTCTGGTCTAGTTCACCAAAAACCTCCATATTGCTAAGTCCAGAAGCATAGCATCAGTCCTTTCCATCTCACATTGTCATGGACACAAGGTAAGCATTCCCTCCTGCCTCACCTGGTTCTCCTGCATCTGTTAATGTCAGTGTCCCTGGCGCTAAGTGATCTACTCTTTACCTGCCCTCACTCTTTTATTGATATACCCTAACCCAAGGCTCTATATACAACCTGTAAGTGCTGGTGATTTTCAAATATCTGTGTAACTCCAGCCTCATTTATTCAACTATCCTTTTCTCTATTTGGATATCAATTAACTATCTCAAATGTATCATGTCCAAAACTAAATTTTTCAATGCCTGCATGCCTCCTAAGTCCCTTCAGTTTAGTGCAGTTCAGTCACTCAGTCGTGTTCGACTCTTTGCGACCCCATGAACTGCAGCACGCCAGGCCTCCCTGTCCATCACCAACTCCCGGAGTTCACTCAAACTCATGTACATCGAGTCGGTGATGTGATGCCATCCAGCCAGCTCATTCTCTGTCGTCCCCTTCTCCTCCTGCCCCCAATCCCTCCCAGCATCAGGGTCTTTTCCAACGAGTCAACTCTTCGCATGAGGTGGCCAAACTTACTGGAGTTTCAGCTTTAGCATCAGTCCTTCCAATGAACACCCAGGACTGGTCTCCTTTAGAATGGACTGGTTGGATCTCCTTGCAGTCCAAGGGACTCTCAAGAGGCTTCTCCAACACCAAAATTCAAAAGCATCAATTCTTTGGCGCTCAGCTTTCTTTATAGTACAACTCTCACGTCCATACATGACCACTGGAAAAACCATAGCCTTGACTAGATGGACCTTAGTCGGCAAAGTAATGTCTCTGCTTTTGAATATGCTATCTAGGTTGGTCATAACTTTCCTTCCAAGGAGTAAGAGTCTTTTAATTTCATGGCTGCAATCACCATCTGCAGTGATTTGGGAGCCCAAAAAAATAAAGTCTGACACTGTTTCCACTGTTTCCCCATCTCTTTCCCATGAAGTGATGGGACCAGATGCCATGATCTTCGTTTTCTGAATGTTGAGCTTTAAGCCAACTTTTTCACTCTCCTCTTTCACTTTCATCAAGAGGCTTTTTAGTTCCTCTTCACTTTCTGCCATAAGGGTGGTGTCATCTGCATATCTGAGGTGATTGATATTTCTCCCGGCAATCTTGATTCCAGCTTGTGCTTCATCCAGCCCAGCGTTTCTCATGACGTACTCTGCATAGAAGTTAAATAAGCAGGGTGACAATATGCAGCCTTGATGTACTCCTTTTCCTATTTGGAACCAGTCTGTTGTTCCATGTCCAGTTCTAACTGTTGCTTCCTGACCTGCATATAGGTTTCTCAGGAGGCAGGTCAGGTGGTCTGGTATTCCCATCTCTTTCAGAATTTTCCACAGTTTATTGTGATCCACATAGTCAAGGCTTTGGTATAATCAGTAAAGCAGATGTTTTTCTGGAACTCTCTTGCTTTTCCCATGATCCAGCAGATGTTGGCAATTTGATCTCTGGTTCCTCTGCCTTTTCTAAAACCAGCTTGAACATCAGGGAGTTCACGGTTCACGTATTGCTGAAGCCTGGCTTGGAGAATTCTGAGCATTATTTTACTAGCATGTGAGATGAATGCAATTGTGCAGTAGTCTGAGCATTCTTTGGCATTGCCTTTCTTTGGGATTGGAATGAAGACTGACTTTTTCCAGTCCTTTGGCCACTGCTGAGTTTTCCAAATTTGCTGGCATATTGAGGCAGCACTTTCACAGCATCATCTTTCAGGATTTGAAACAGCTCAACTGGAATTCCATCACATTCACTAGCTTTGTTCGTAGTGATGCTTTCTAAGGCCCAGTTGACTTCACATTCCAGTATGTCTTACAGTCGTGTCCAACTCTTTGCACCCTATGGACCATAGCCTGCCAGGCTCCTCTGTCCATGGGATTCTCCATGCAAGAATACTGGAGTGGGTTGCCATTCCCTCCTCCAGGGGATCTTCCCAACCCAGGGATCGAACCCACATCTATTAAATCTCCTGCTGGTAGACAGGTTCTTTACCACCAGCACCAACTGGGAAGCCTGAATTTCTCAATATCCCCTACAAAATCCTCCTTTACTCATACCCTCCTATTCCAAAGGATAGCAACCTTATTCTTTGAATTACTCATGTCAAAAGCATCGAAATCATCCTTGACTCTTCTCTTTCTTACTTGCCTCCCATGCAAAATATTAATAAATTCTGTTCATCCTCCTTGGGAAATAGAGCAAGAGTCTGACTCCTTCTCACCACTTCCATGCTCCACCATGGTTAAAGCCACCATCATCTTTTGTCTGGTTGTTGCAATACCTGTCGGAAGCCTTCCCACTTGCTCCTCCAAGATCTATTCTCAGCACAGCAGCTGAAATGATAGTTTCCTGACAAAGCCACATCTTTCCTCTACTCAGAACCCTCCAACACTTTCCAGAATCTTCACTGAGACTTTTATTTTCCATCTCCCATCACCACTTCCACTTATGGACCATTTCTCCTGCTGTTCCCTGTATCTGCAATGCTACTCTTGACTATCCACTCAGCAAATCCCCTCAGCAACCCTGAGTCTTTCTCACATTTCACCTTTTCAGTGAGGATTACCCTGTGAGCCCTACTCAAGATGCCTTTTCCAGCTCTCTAAAAACTACTTACTCTGCCCAGCTGTCTCTATCTTAAAAATTCTTAGTAATTTTTAAGAAAGGATCCTGCATTTCCATTTTGCACTAGACCCTAGAAGTTATATATCCAGCCTTCCTTAAAGAGCTCTACTTGCCTCTGTCCTTTTAATTTGTAAAACAAAGAAAATAATAGTACTTTTCTCAAAGGAATTTTGAGAAGATTAAGTTAAGAACCAGGCACATTAATACTTATAAATTCATTCAACAACAATTTAATTTACTATTTGTCTACTATGTATCAGGCACTGTTCTAGGCACTGGGGAAATGCCTAGGGTAAACTGCTTTCAGGGAGCTTTCATTCCGTGAGGAAAAGAGAACCAGTAACAAATAAGATACTGTCACATGGGATAAGTACTAGGTGGAGAACCAAAGTGGACTGGTGTAACACAGTGTCTAGATGGCTATCCTGCTTAGGTGATCAGGGGCAGCTTCTCTGTAAGTGACATTCCAATGAGAACTGATGCACAGCGTGCGGAGGGGAGGGTGGGATAAACTGAGAGAATAGCACTGGCATATACACACTGCTGCTGCTGCTGCTAAGTCACTTCAGTCATGTCCGACCCTGTGTGACCCCATAGACGGCAGCCCACCAGGCTCCCCTGTCCCTGGGATTCTCCAGGCAAGAACATTGGAGTGCGTTGCCATGTCCTTCTCCAATGCATGAAAGTGAAAAGTGAAAGTGAAGTCGCTCAGTCATGCCTGACTCTTAGCGACCCCATGGACTGCAGCCTACCAGGCTCCTCCATCCAGGGGATTTTCCAGGCAAGAGTACTAGAGTGGGGTGCCATTGCCTTCTCTACCAGATGTAAAATAGGGAGCTAGTGGGAACCTGTTGTATAGCCCTGGAGCTCAGCTTGGGGCTCCGTGATGACCTCAAGGGATGATGACAAGAAAAAGTCAACTGTGCAAAAATCAGAGAGAAGCACAGTCCAGGCAGAGGAACAGCATTTGAAAAATGCCAAAGAGGGGAACAAACTTGACGTGTGGATGACACAGAATAAGGCAGGAGGGGTGCAGCAGAGTGCATTAGAGAGTGCTTCAGGACAAGGCCAGAGAGAAGTGGTGGTGGTTGTTTAGTTGCTCAGTTGTGTCCGACCCTTGTGACCCCATGGACTGCATCCCACCAGGCTCCTCTGCCCATAGGATTCTCCAGGCAGGAACACTGGAGTGGGGTGCCATTTCCTTCTCCAGGGGATCTCCCCGACCTAGGAGTTGAACCCAGGTCTCCTGCATTGCAGGCAGATTCTTTACCAACTGAGCTACAAGGGAAGCCACAGAAAAGACCAGAGACCAAATCAGCTAGGACCCAAGGCCACAGGAATAAGTTGGGGCTTGGTAGAAAATGTGATGGCAAGTCATTCAAGAGTTTTAAGCTGGGAAAACTTGGTCTTATATGCTTAAAACATCATTCTGACTGCTGTTCATAAAATGAATTAGGGGGCAAAGGGGGAAGGAGGGAGGTCAAGTAGGGTGTTACAATGGTACTATGATAATGTAGGCAAAAGATGATGGCAGCATGAAGCAAGGTGAGAGAGGTGAGGATGAAGAGAAGTGTTCAGATTTATGCTAGGAGTCTACTTATTAAAAAGGAATGAAAAGTGACAGTCACTCAGTCATGTCTGACTCTTTGCAACCCCATGGACTGTAGCCTCCCAGGCTCTTCTGTCCATGGAATTCTCCAAGCAAGAATGCTGGAGTGGGTGGACGTTTGCTTCTCCAGGGGATCTTCCTGACCGAGGGATCGAATCTAGGTCTTCTGTATTGCAGGCAGATTCTTTACCATCTGAGCCACTAGGGAAGATAGGATCAATAGGAATGGCTGGTTCTACCAATGGAGAGGAAAAGAAGAGAAACAAAAATAACTGCTGAATGATTAGGAGGATAAATGCTCATGATGATCAAGTAAATATCAAAAATTATTATGGAAATACTAAATAATTAACACCAGCTACCAACTAATGAATACAGAGTTCCAAAGAATAGCAAGCAGAGAAAAGAAAGCCTTCTTCAGTGATCAATGCAAAGAAATAGAGGAAAACAACAGAATGGGAAAGACTAGAGATCTCTTCAAGAAAATTAGAGATACCAAGGGGACATTTCATGCAAAGATGGGCTCAATAAAGGAGAGAAATGGTATGGACCTAACAGAAGCAGAACATACTAAGAAGAGGTGGCAAGAATACACAGAAGAACTATACAAAAAAGATCTTCATGACCCAGATAACCACGATGGTATGATCACTCACCTAGAGCCAGACATCCTGGAATGTGATGTCAAGTGGGCCTTAGGAAGCATCACTACGAATGAGGCTAGTGGACGTGATGAAATTCCAGTTGAGCTATTTCAAATCTTAAAGATGATGCTGTGAAAGTGCTGCACTCAATATGCCAGCAAATTTGGAAAACTCAGCAGTGGCTACAAGACTGGAAAAGGTCAGTTTTCACTCTCATCCCAAAGAACCGCAATGCCAAAGAATGCTCAAACTACTGCACAATTGCACTCATCTCTCACGCTAGTAAAGTAATGTTCAAAATTCTCCAAGCCAGGCTTCAACAGTACGATTCACGTGAACCGTGAACTTCCAGATGTTCAAGCTGGATTTAGAAAAGACAGAGGAACCAGAGATCAAATTGCCAACATCCACTGAATCATAGAAAAAGCAGAGAGCTCCAGAAAGACATCTCTTTCTGCTTTATTGACTATGCCAAAGCCTTTGACTGTGTGGATCACAATAAACTGTGGAAAATTCTGAAAGAGATGGGAATATCAGACCACCTGACCTGCCCCCTGAGAAATCTGTATGCAGGTCAAGAAGCAACAGTTAGAACTGGACATGGAACAACAGACTGGTTCCAAACAGGAAAACGAATATGTCAAGGCTGTATATTGTCACTATGCTTAGTTAACTTCTATGCAGAGTACATCATGAGAAATGCTGGGCTGGATGAAGCACAAGCTGGAACCAGGATTGCTGAGGGAAATATCAATCACCTCAGATATGCAGATGACACCACCCTTATGGCAGAAAGTGAAGAAAAACTAAACAGCCTCTTGATGAAAGTGAAAGAGGAGAGTTAAAAAGTTGGCTTAAAACTCAACATTCAGAAAACTAAGATCACAGCATCCAGTCCCATTACTTCTTGGCAAATAGATGGGGAAACAATGGAAACAGTGAGAGACTTTATTTTGCGGGCTCCAAAATCACTGCAGGTGGTGACTACAGCCATGAAATTAAAAGATGCTTGTTCCTTGGAAGAAAAGTTATGACCAACTTAGACAGCATATTTAAAAGCAGAGACATTACTTTGTCAACAAAGGTCCGTCTAGTCAAAGATATGGTTTTTCCAGTGGTTATGTATGGATGTGAGAGTAGGACTGTAAAGAAAGCTGAGTGCTGAAGAAGTGATGCTTTTGAACTGTGGTGTTAGAGAAGACTCTTGAGAGTCCCTTGGACTACAAGGAAATCCAACCAGTCCATCCTAAAGGAAATCAGTCCTAAGTATTCATTGGAAGGACTGACGCTGAAGCTAAAACTCCAATACTTTGGCCACCTGATGTGAAGAACTGACTCATTTGAAAAGACTCTGATGCTGGGAAAGATTGAAGGCGGGAGGAGAAAGGGACAACAGAGGATGAGATGGTTGGATGGCATCACTGACTCAATGGGCATGAGTTTGAGTAAATTCAGGGGTTAGTGATGGATAGGGAGGCCTGGCATGCTGCAGTCCATGGGGTCACAAAGAGTTGGACACGACAGAATGACTGCACTGACTGACTGACTAATTGATTAATACTGAATGCTAGGGATTGGCCTGGCAGTCCAGCGATTAGCACTTCACCTTCCAATGCAGGGTGTGAAGGTTTGATCCCTGTCAGGGAACTAAAACCCTCCATGCCTCAGGGCCAAAAAAAAAATACATAATATAAAACAGAAGCAATGTTGTAGCAAATTCAATAAAGGTTTAAATGGTCCACATCAAAAAAATCTTTTCAAAAAAATAATGAATTCTAACTAAGAATTAGGATATTACCTTGAAATAACATCCCAATCAGAAACATGCCCTGAGGATGGAGAACAACATCCAGTTAAGACTGGTCAATGGAATGAATGAAGTGGGGGGCGTGAGATGGTGACGGGGAGGGAAGGCGGAAGCCAAAGAGAAACTTTGCCTACTTTACAATTTTGCCTAAAGCAGGACCTGCTGACTGGCCTCCACAGAAAGGAAAAACAAAATCACAAAAAAAGAAAGTTTGCTGCCTGGAAAGATTTGCCCTAACAAAGGAAAAGGAAAGGCCCAAGAGGACATGGAGACACGTGTTTGGACACATCCCCTGCTTGGGAAAGCTGACTCCTGCAAGGGCCAGGATCTGATGAGTGTGCAGGAAACCCTTTTGCCCTGTCAGTTCCTCATAATAACTGCACGCATTTATTTACTCTCTCAGAGCACAACACAAAGGAACCAGGAGGGGTGTTCAGGGCCAGGTGAAGGCACGGACGTTTATTCATCTGCACAGTCAGCGCTTCCCTTCTGTTAGGAAGCATAAAGGAGAGGCGGTGCCGTGACCCCAGTGGACGTGCTACCTGGAGATGCAGCACTTCAACTCAGACTGACAGTCACTTGAGCCCTTGTATCTTAATACTCCCAATAATAACCTTCCTGCAAATTCAGCCCCTGAGAAATGACAATGGACTCGGAGGGTGCCTCTCTGTGAAGATTAAGTTTCAAACTGTTTTTGCATCATGAATAGTGCTACACAGGTACATGTGGGGTGCACCCTGTGAAGCTTATTTTTGACCTAAAAGTATTTCGTATGGTTCAGTGTGATATTTTCCTCTTCAGGCTGATGAAATCACATAGGCAAAATACCACCATGACAATAAATCCTAGCTTAACTATATCCCCACCACCCTGTTCTCAAAATCCTGGAATGTTTGTTTCCTTTGAGACAGTCATTTTGAGGGATTTAAGCCAATTCAGATTACTTGGGAGGGAAAGTAATTTACCTACAGTTCTCTAGGATGCACCCAGAATTCAAGTCAATCACCAAACGTGTTCAGGCTTAAAGAAATGTGGAAGGAGAGAAATCTTAGGGTGAGAAATGTGAAAAGAAATGTTTTATTTTATTATTTGTTATTACATTAAATTATTATCAAATTATTATTTACATAAAGAAGCTATATTTCTTTATTACAATATGCTGTAAATGTGGAGAAGCAGATTCTATATCACGTCATTCCACCCTCTTCTTTTATTATCGAAGTTGAAGGGCTTGCTCAAGGTCAGGGTCAGTAGGGGCATCACTGGAGCCAGACCCTTGTATGTGTTGAACTAACTCTCTTTTCTGAATCTATATTCATCACAGATGGAAAGAGCCTAGGACTTGTGGATGAAAACCACTTTGTAAGAAACAGAAAAAATGTTTAACAAAAGTTACAAGAATTTTATTTCCCAGGTATCAGAATAATAATCCAGCAGAAAAAGATGTGGAAAAAACTCAACAAGCAACAGGGAAATTTTAGAGTGATTCATTTAGAGAAGTATGCTATGGCAGAACTGAGTGGTGTCAAGTGCAGAAAGAACTGATTTGTGGCTCACAGAATTTAAAGAAAAAAGAAAAGTATGTTTCAATAATGTTTTGGGGGTGATGGTGGTGTTTTTATTGAATTATCTAACCTGTTTATGTAGCTGAGAAATATTCACTTCTGAGAGTTCTGTCAGTCACCTGTATTGAGTGCTTATAGTCTATCAAGCACCCTTTCAGATATTTGAGATCTATCAGTTAAGTAAGCAGACAAAAATCTCTGCTGTAAATGAACATATATTCTAATTGGGGGGAGCGAGGGAAAAAATCTCAGGATAAGAAGCAGCAGCAGCTGTTCCTGCTGGGGCGGGAGCTTTCAGTAGAATAGTCTGCACATGTCTCTTGGAGAAGGTGGATTTGAACAAAAGCTAGACGGAAATGAATCAAATGACTCTTAGGAGAAGGTTGTTTCCAGGCTAGGCAAGTCAGGAAGGGAGAGGCATGCTTGGCAAGTGTCTGCTCCACCATATGCTGCGTAGAGCTGGTGTGGAACATGGTCCTGGAACATGGCTAAGTTTTTTTATATAAAACAGGAAGCCTCAATCCATCCAATTTGCCATGCCATGTTATGCCATGGACAAGAAGACCAGGAGATCATGCAGTGGCCACCGGGAATGGGTACACTTCAGTTCTGGTGCAAGTATGTCTGTGGCTGTATGAATCTCAATCATATTCCTTATATTTATTCTTCAGGACTTCTGGTGGTCATGACCTTGTCTCACGTGACAACAAATAGACAAGTTTAGCATTTGAATGAAGGAATTAGATGAACCATGATAATCCATTCATTAGCTGGTTTATCATAACAGGCAAATGCCTCCATTTTCACATCTACCAAATCAAGATATCACCTTTTTCCCAGTCTATTTCACAAGGGTATAATAAAATTTAAGCAAGATAATATGTGCAAAAATATGGTTAAAGTTATAATGCACAATGCAAGGTGACTTACCCACTTCTGTGTCCTGAGAGCCCAGAATGGAGTCTGGCATTCCACAAATGTCTGTGGTACAAAAGAAAGACTAAGTAAAATTTACAGTGTGGTGGCAACAGAAAAAGCATCCTGTTAGACTCAACATATGTCTATATAATCAAAGATATTTGGGAGTATGTAGAACAATGATATATATAAACCAGACCAAATAAAATATTATTTAGACTTTTAACTGAAGACCTTTTAAAGAGGTTATTCAAAACATGATATGACAAATTGGAAGGAAATCCAAAACAGAGGGTATATATGTATATGTGTAGCTGACTCACTTTGCTGTACTGTAGAATAGACTCCAAGCTAGCACTAAGTCACTTCAGTTGTGTCTGACTCTTTGAGACCCTACAGACTGTTGCCCTCCAGGCTCCTCTGTCCATGAGATTCTCCAGGCAAGAAGACTGGAGTGGGTCGCCATTTCCTTTTCCAAAGGATCTTCCCAACCCAGAGACTGAACTCTCATCTCTTGTTTCCTGCATTAGCTGGCAGGTTCTTTACCACTAGTGCCACCTGGGAAGCCCAGAATAGACTCCAATAAAAATTAATTTTAAAAACAAAATTAAAAAAAAGAAATTTCCATTGCTTATATAAGAAATACGATATGAAATTATAGGATACTTTCAGTTTAGCTTGTTAAGTCCTTTGATTTAGAAAAGTGTAAGATATTTTTTTACCCAAAGCAGGGAAGAGAGAAGGGCAAAGAAAAAAGAATTTAATATTGCTCTGCAGATGGATACAAGAAAAACTTTTTAAAACAGAAAGAATGTGGGTTTCTTTTTGGTAATTTCTATATCCAGAATATAAATAGCTGTTGAATTGTTTCAATCTTACTATTAGATAAAGCTGAGACATTACTTTGACAACAAAGTTCCCTCTAGTCAAAGCTATGGTTTTTCCAATAGTCATGTATGGATGTGAGAGTTGGACTATAAAGAAAGCTGAGCGCTGAATTCAATGCTTTTGAACTGTGGTGTTGGAGAAGACTCTTGAGAGTACCTTGGACTGCAAGGAGATCCAACCAGTCCATCCTAAAGGAAATCAGCCTTGAATATTTATTGGAAGGACTGATGCTGAAGCTGAAACTCCAATATTTTGGCCACCTGATGGGAAGAACTGACTCATCTGAAAAGACCCTGATGCTGGGAAAGATTGAAGGTAGGAGGAGAAGGGGACAACAGAGGGTAAGATGGTTGGAGGGCATCACTGACTCAATGGACATGAATTTTAGTAAACTCCAGGAGTTAGTGATGGACAGGGAGGCCTAGCGTGTAGCAGTCCATGGGGTCGCAGAGTCGGACATGACTGAGTGACTGAAATGAACTGAGTAAGATGTGAAGGAGAGAAGCAAAGATTTTATGCTCTGGCCAAGATATTTCAGATGCCAAGAATTCTACCCAGTGAGTACACAGGAAGACTATCCAGGATAATCATCAGCAAGCTATTCCTATTTTCAAAAATGGATTCCACTGAAAATGCCTGCTTGGCATAAAATCCTCAAGCTACAGCACAAGCTAGTTCTCTCTTCTGGGAGACTACATTTAATACTGCTTAAAATTACAAACTGCGATTTTGAAAGTCTGTTTTGTTCATTCTGTTTGTTCCACCTTGGCCAAATTTTAAATTTCATCAACGTTCGTGTTAGGCTTGGAAGGGTCTGAGTAGGGATGAGTGGCGTTTCCTGAAAGTTCTCCCTGATTTTGAAATCGTGGGTTAAATCCATTTCACCTGTAAGCTGCCTTCACTAATCAAGATCGTTTTCATTGTTGCTACAAAACTCACAAGTCCTCCAAGGACTTTACGGTCTAGAGAGTAAGGTATCTGCCAGATTCTTTTCCAGCAACTTGAAGTCACGGGCATCCAGTTCTAATTGAGCTGGTTAAGACCAGTTTGGACCACCCCCCCCCTTCCCCCCCCCCCCCCCCCCCCCCCCCCGCCAACTGGGCACGCGCGGGTCCGCCTAGTGACCTTTTGAACTTGCAGATGCCAGTAACCTAGTTACACCTGAGCTGAATGTCAGTTACCACATCTTCCAATCACCTCTCTCCATGCTCCCTATGCCTTGGACCACCCTGCTCCGTTATTCATTATCCCATAAATAACCCCAGCCTGTTGCCTTTGGGAGTGCAGATTTGGGATTTCTTCTCCAGTTTCCTCCTTTGGCACCCTTTTGAATAAACCCTCCTGTTTGCTGAAAAACCTCAGCACCAGCGTTTTGGCTAACAAACGTGATTCAGTAACAAGTTTCTCGTGCTGAAAGGTTTCAGGAATGTAGTCTTGTTTTCCCGTTTCTACATTTTTATTTCCCAAAGCACCATTTGGAAAAATTCTAGGAGTTCTTGGAGATGTTGAAGCTATGTAAAGCAACTTTTCCCATTTTCTAGATAGCTGCTCAAGAGAGACCAACAGGTAGCCACCATTCTGAGTTCTTTTTCTTCCTCAGTCTAGCAAAAAGTGCAGAGAGAATGAAAAATAAATCTTGACCAGAAAACTCACCTTACAGCTCAATTTCTGGCCTTTTTTATTCCCCTGCAAAGCAAAAGATACAGTTGATTTCCCAATAAATGATTAGGTTTTTTCTACTTCAGAAGCTCTAACTCTGTTGGCCGCTTCAAAAAGTCCAGAAGCACCTTGTTCAAGATTCAAGATCCAAAGCAGGACCTGTGGATGGTGGCTCAGCATCTATCGGGGCTTCACACTGCCTTCATTCGTCTCCCACTCCATCACTCATAGTCTTGTGACCTTGGACAAGTGAGTTAACCTCTGTCTGCCTCAGTCTCATCTGCAAAAGGGGGGTGTGCACGTGTGTGTGTTAAGTCGCTTCCATTGTGTCCGACTCTTTGTGACCCCATGAACTGTAGCCCACCAGGCTCCTCTGGCCATGGGAGTCTCCAGACAAGAATATTGGAGTGGGTTGCCCTGCCCTTGTCCAGGGGGTTTTCCTGATCGAGGGATCAAACCTGCATCTCCTGCATTGACAGGGGGATTCTTTACCACTAGCACCACCTGGGAAGCCCAGGTGAGTTAAAAATTGAGTGTCTGGCATGTGTAAAAGTTTATGTGTGTGTTTGTGATGGTCATAGTGAGGATGATAATTCTCCCTTCTTGGAAGGCTGCTCAAAGCACATGTGAAACATTTTATTAGTTGAAGTGGTGGTGGTTTAGTCACTAGTGTTAGTCACCAGGGAAGTTAGTTCTTCGCTGGTGGCTTAGACAGTAGGGAGTCTGCCTGCAATGTGGGAGACCCAGGTTCTGTCCCTGGGTAGGGAAGATCCCCTGGAGAAGGAAATGGCAACCCACTCCAGTATTCTTGTCTGAAAATCCCATGGACAGAGGAGCCTGGCAGGCTACAGTCTGTGGGGTCGCAAAGAGTCGGACATGACTGAGCGACTTCACTCACTCATTCACAAGACTGCTACTGCCTTGACCCTTAGTCACTCGGTCCTGTCCAACTCTTTGCGACCCCATCGACTGGAGCCCACCAGGCTCCTCTGTCCATGGAATTCTCCAGGCAAGAATACTGGAGTGGGCTGCCATGCCCTTCTCCAGGGGATCATCCCGACTCAGGAATCGAATCCAGGTTTCCCTCATTGCAGGCAGATTTTTTACCATTTGAGCTACCCAGGAAGCCATTAACCACTAAGTCGCGTCCAACTGTTTGTGACCCCATTGACTATAGACTGCCAGGCTCCTCTGTCCATGGGAGTCTTCAGGCAAGAAAACTGGAGTGGGTTGCCATTCCCTTCTCCTGGGGACCTTCCCCACCCAGGGATCGAGCCCAAGACTGTTGCATTGCAGGCAGATTCTTTACCTCTGAGCTGCCAGGGAAACCTAGTCAAAGTGACCAGGGACTAAATCTGAATGAGTGGCATGATGTAGAGAAAGGAGCACTAACAATCCAGAATCCTGCAGCCATAGGGGGTGCTCCAGGATGTGACCCAGGAGGTGTCCTCGCCCCTCTGTTGCCTTTTCCAATATGGAACAATCTCCAGATTCCAATCAGGAAATTAACCCTCTCTCTCACGAGGAAATGACCACCCCTCATGTTGTCACCGCTGAGGGTAGATCACAGGGGTCGCGGGGGTGGGTGGCGCTGGTAAGGAGGTGAGTGCCAGTCGAGGGGGACATGAGGAGGAAGCAGGAGAGCACAGAAGAAGAAAGCCATTCCCAGGCCTTGAATAACTGCCAACATCCCAGTAGCGGATATTGGAGGGAACAAACTGCCTGTGAAGTACTGTTGATTAAAAATCCTCGTCTGAAAACAACCATGAATGGCTAGAGACAATTTATAACAATCAGCAAAAAGGAACAGGGTCCACTATAGTGAAAATGACATCCCACCCCATGAGGCACACAGAGGTCAGCAGAACCGGGTCAACTCAGGACAGAGGAAATTCAGAGCCACCTCACAGCTCTGCTGGGCTAAGGGTAGAGATTTGTGCAGCAGTCATCTATGACATCAGCAGATTTTAATAATACAATAATACAAAGAATGGTTGAACACTGCACCATTTTAAGCTCTTGTTCATTGCATGTGTATTGCAGAGGCAGTCGTAGAGATTTGAAATAACTTGAACCTTTTTTCACAGCAATCAAATGAGCCTAACAGAAATAAAATTAATAAATCTATTCAACTTCTAATCAAAGCCAGGTATTTAGAAATGTTTCTAATGCAATTAATAAACTGTGTGAACAGGTCCTAGACTGCAGAATCCCCATGGCCACTGGCAAGCTAATTTCTAAACCTTAATGTTGAATTATTTAAAGATGGCATATTCAACCTGCTATAGTCTAGGATAGTATCTCCCTTAAAATATGTATATATATATATATATATATTCTATTATATATATATATATATATATTCTATTATATATATATATATATATATAATAGAATGTAGACCTGGAGGTGCGAAGGTTAGTTTGCAAAGAGAGAAAGCTCTCTTGGTCTAAAACTTTTAGAAAATACTGCTTTCAGCAAAGTGAAGCTGTTTGGTTTTATTACGTTATGTTTTACTGAAAGATTTCTCAGAAACTTTAATGAGCTAATGAGCATGGTCAATCCATAAGAAAGGTACAGCAGAGGCAGGGTGTTCCAAATTATCTAATAGAATTCTTCTCTATAACCCCCTGAAGCATCTTCCACAACCATTTGCTGCTGCTGCTGCTAAGTCACCTCAGTCATGTCTGACTCTGTGTGACCCCATAGATGGCAGCCCACCAGGCTCCCCCGTCCCTGGGATTCTCTAGGCAAGAACACTGGAGTGGGTTGCCATTGCCTTCTCCAATGCATGAAAGTGAAAAGCGAAAGGGAAGTTGCTCAGTCGTGTCTGACTCTTCGCAACCCCATGGACTGCAGCCTACCAGGCTCCTCCGCCCATGGGATTTTCCAGGCAAGAGTACTGGAGTGGGGTGCCATCGCCTTCTCCATCCACAGCCATTTAGGAAATGCAAATAAGGGTTCATTCCCCCTCCCCACCCCCACACACAGGAATCCAACGCATTCCTAGGCACAGACACTAATCCATGTTCTTCAGAGAGAAAAGAATCAGAAAAAAATGCTTTCGACTTCTTCCCCTCAAGTATTAGTTAAGGTAACATAGCTCTGTTAACAGGTTAACCTCAATTTCATTGACTTTGCACAATAATAGTCCATTGTTAAGCAGCTATCACCCATGCAAGTGGAATCATCTGTAAAGCTTTGTAGATTCTAAATGAGGTTGAAATACGCTGAACCAAAGGATTGTGAGGACTTCCTCATCTGGTGTCTTCTCATTCAGACCTCTGGGTTAGCCTCTGAAGGGCTTATCTGTACCAGAAATTTCTTGGATTACTGATCAATAGAATATAATGTTTCAAACATCCACAGGGAAAGATTTTGTAGAGTTAGGATTATTTAACAAAAACTAGTATATAACTGTGAGTCTCCCAGTTAACTCGGTGTCATGAGATACACCTTAAGCCTGTTTCGGTGATTGTTGTTTTTCAGTCACTCAGTTATGTCCAGCTCTCTACGACCCCATGGGCTGCAGCATTCCAGGCTTCTCTGTCCTTCATTATCTCCCAGAGTTTGCTCAAGCTCATATCCACTGAGTCAGTGATGCTATCCAGCCATCTCATTCACTGTCTCCCCTTTGTCCTCCTTACCTCAATCCTTCCCAGGATTAAGGTCTTTTCCAATGAGTCAGCTCTTCCATCAGGTGGCCAAAGTATTAGGGCTTCAGCTTCAGCCCTTCTAATGAATATTCAGGATTGATTTCCTTTAGGATTGACTAGTTTGATCTCCTTGCTGTCCAAGGGTCTCTCAAGAGTTGATTAGCCCAGACTTTATCCTTTGTGGTGCTAGGTCTGACATTTTTCCATCGTGTCAATGAGACTGGAGCACCACCTGCTATTTATGTGTAAAGTATTGTTTTAGGAAGTTGAGGATAGTGGTTAATAGTACTAGCTCTGGAGTCACCCAGTTTGAAAACTAGATCCTCACCTACTTGCTGTGTGACTTTGGAAAAGTTGCCTAACCTCTCTGCCTCAGTTACCTCATCTGTAAAATGGGGAGAACAATTCTATTTCACCAAGAACTGTGAGGATTAAATGGTTTAATCCATGGAGAAGTCTAGCAGAGTGAGTAGTACATAGTAAGTCTTCAACACATGTGGGCTAGAGTTGTTTTTCTTATTTTCAAATACAGATCTCTGCTCTATGCTGCTGGAGTTACAGAAGTTAAAGGCTAGGCCTGCTCCTCAAGAAACTGATAATTGGTCACGGGAGACAGACAGTGAATCGTGGCTGGAGGTGACTGGGCTTTCATAGCATGATGTGCAAAATGCTGGGAGGACCTCCAAGATGAATATTAGAGGAGCAGGACAGAAGCCTTCCTGGAAGAGGTGACATTAGACCTAGGCCTTGAAGCATAAGATGACACCTGTAGACTCAGTTATTTGCTGCTAAAGTGACCTGGAAGAGGCCAAAGGATGAGTCAAAAACTCAACCAATGGCATCTTAAAAGAGACATTTCTTTGTGATAGACTTTTCCACCACCATCACCTAAGTCAAGGACCAGCCTTCTGCAACATCCCCTCCACACCTGGAATTGTGCCCATTTATGGGTACCCCCGTATATACTGCCTGATGACATTTGCATTCAGAGAGAGAGGCTTGCAGTTTTCCATGGTGTGGTTGTGTTCATGTTGGCAGGGCCTGAGGTCAGCAGTAGGCAGGACCAGAGGAGGATGCAGAGCAGTGGGAGGCAGGAGCTTTTTCTTGGGAGTTTCACAAGGCACAAAAATTCCAGATCATGTCTCTGCCTCGGCCCCTTCAGGATATCCTGTCATTGAGCCAGGACATGTATACAGTTGAGAGTGGCCGATTTCACCACGACCCCTAGATTGGCCATTTTTCCTGTCTAGAGGCAGCTCTCACATATCATCTGTTACAATCCGGGAAAAAAAGGAGAGGAAAAGACTTAAAAGCAAACACTGAAATGAGAAAGAATTCACTGGGCGTTCATCAAACTAAATTTAAGTAGCTACACAGTCCTGACAGTTGCCTGACGTGGAGAAGAAGCGATTATTTCCTCACCATGCTACAAAGTGTAATACTTTTCTTTCTTGGATTGGTGGTACAAAATCTCTGCTCCCTGTCTGAAACTGCAGAACAGGTAAGATGAAACTTATGTTTTTTAAAAGTTTGTTCATCTTCGTGATTGTGTTTAAAACCTTTTGCTTTCCTATGTGGTCATGAGTGAAGTGTACTCTCTGGGCTTCACAAAATAAAAAGCTTATGGAGAAAAGGATGCTAACAAGGATCCATCTGTCTGAAGAGGTACTAAGCCAGTTGGTTCTATTCTGTGCTAAAATGCAATCGCTGGGATCTCTGATTTTAGCCCTAAAATTCCTCTCTCCATTGTGGATTTTGCTATCTTTTCTGTTTGTTTTAATGAATCCCTCCCATTGCATCATTCTGAATGTTGAAAATAACAATGACTGTAGAGAGATGAGTAGAGAGGAGCTCTGGGGAATTCCAGGTCAGGTCATAACTGATTGAGAAACACAAGGTCACCAAAATGCCGGGAATCCATCCATCTACCTACCACGAGTTGTAGTCAAAGGACCCAGGGTAGTGGAATCAATGGCCTGATGAAGGACACCAGCACGCCTGCCTGTGATGACACGTGAGTTGTCATCATAGAGCAGGTTCAGAACCAGCTCTGCAGCAAGTCTAGGCTACAGGAGGGTATGTGAGGGACCTCCCTGGCAGTCCAAAAGTTAGCACTGTACTGCAGGGGCCATTAGTTTGATCCCTGGTCAGGAAACTTAAGATAACACAAGCTGTGCTGCCAAAAAATTATAAGAGTGTATGTGAGAGATGATCTAAGTGACTTATTTAAAATGCATTTCACAAGTTAGGATTTCTGCTTTATGACTAATAAAACATAAACATGACTCTGCATCTGTGCCAGGCAATTTCTTTATATATATACACACATATATATATATAGTCTTTTTTCATATTCTTTTCCATGATGGTTTATCACAGGATATTGAGTACATCCTGTGCCATGCAATAAGACATTGTAGTTTATCCATTCTCTGTATAGTAGCTTACATCTGCTGATCCCTAACTCCCAATACACCCCTCCCATATCCCCCCCACCCCCTTAGCAACTACAATTCTGTTCTCTATGTCTGTGAGTCTGTTTTGTGACAGGCAATTTTTTTTTTATTTTATTGAAGTATAACTGGTTTACCACGATGTGTTAATTTCTTCGGTACAGCAAAATGACTCAGCTATACATATCTATTTTTTTCATATTTTTTCATTATGGTTTGTCATGGGATATTGTATAGTTCACTGTGTTATACAGTAGGACCTTGTTGCATACCATCCCACAGATAATAGTTTGCCCCTGCTAATCCCAAAATCCCCATTGTTCCTCCTCGTGCCAGGCAAACTTTATCAATACCAATTTTACTCCAGTTGACTATACTCTGATAATGCTTTTCACTAAAATGTTGGAATATGGCATATGGGTTAAGTGCTCCAGCTCTGAGGTTAGGTAGGGGCAAGACTGAACTGGGGCTTTCTTGTTAAATCAAGATTGAACTAACAGCTATTTGAGGACAAGTGACTGGGCTTCTGTAGTGGTTCAGATGGTAAAGAATCTGCTTGCAATGCAGGAGACCTGGGTTCAATGCCTGGGTCAGGAAGATCCCTTGGAGAAGGGCATGGCAACCAACTCCAGTTTTCTTGCCTGGAGAATTTCATAGACAGAGGAACCTGGTGGACTACAGTCCATGAGGTCGCAAAGAGATACGACTGAGTGACTAACGCTTTCACTCCTTTTTCACTCTCTGTGCTCCATGGCTTACTAGCTGTTGAACCCTGAGTGTGTCACTTAGTCCCTCTAAGCTTCAGTTTCTCCCTTGACATTGCTCCACAAACAATAGTAGCTGAGTTTACCCTTCAGACGGGACCATATGAGAGAAATAATGAGCCTTTCCACTTGAATCATTTGACAGTCAAGGGATTTCTTGAAAAGACAGTACTAACTCTGGCTTGCTAAGATAGAAAAGACAAAGTAATGTCACCCCATATACTTATCTAAATGGTAAACCCTAATGTAAAGAAAATCCTGTTTAAAGAATGTAGATGTGCCCTAACCATTAAAGGGAAAGAATTCAAGCAATATCTAAGAGTGGCTTTTATTAGTCGACAAAGAACATTCCAGTGCTATTTTGGTTCATAATGATCACCAAATGAAACCTGCCAGTAAAAACAGATGTTTGTTTTCTATATGCCACTACGGTGTGTAGGGAAGAGCAATGGCTGATGAAGGAGTCAAAATCACTGACAGTGTGACCTTGGCTGAGTCACTGAACCTCCCCCACCTCAGTTTTCTCTCCGCTAAAGTGAGGATAATGATACCTCCTTTACTTATCTCTACAGTGGTTGAGATCAAATAAGATGATGCCTTTGGAAGCTTGCATGATCATAAATTTCCCTGTAAATGTAAGCTTTCTTCTTATGCAGCCCTCACATATTTCAGTGAATTTAGAAGTAGCTAGGATGTTCCCACCACCACTAACCTAGTGCCAGACCCAAGGGATGACAAAGAAATAGGAGAAAGTGGTCCTTTCCTGCAAGGGTCTTTCTAATGGAGAGACCACAAAACATTCTTCACTGACCAGCCATAGGGAGAGGAGGAGTTGAGAGAAGAAAGATGAGTGTGGTTTTGTGGATATGGTGACACAGGGTATTAAAGGAGACAAGGTTTGGGTCACCAAGGGAAGAGGAAAGAACACTCTGATCAGTACAGGCAAGAGGCCAAACACAGAGGTCAGAACAGAGAAGCAGCAGGACTTCCCTGGTGTCCATGGTTAAGACTGCGTTTGTGTGCAGGTGTGCCTGCTCAGTCATGTCTGACTCTTTGCGACCCCATGGACTGTAGCCTGCCAGGCTCCTCTGTCCGTGGGATTTTCCAGGCAAGATCACTGGAATGGGGTGCCGTTTCCTACTCCAGGGGATCTTCCTGATCTAGGGATTGGACCCATGTCTCCTGTATTGTCAGGTGTATTCTTTGCCACTGAACTGGGCTACCTGGGAAGCCTCCAATGCAGGAGGCATGGGTTCAGACCCTGATCAGAGAACTGACATCATTGAATGCTGTATGATGTGGCAAAAAAGAAAAAGCATCACAGGAACTGACATTTATGGCCTGTGACATTCCAGATACTGGCCAGGTGATTTGCACGTGTTATACCACTCAGAGGTCTCAATAACCTGTACAGTGGTTATCAATATCCCCCCTTTACAGATGATGGCAAAGAATAAGGAGTTCATTTGAGACTGTGTATTTAGCAAGATACAGAGCTTGATTCCAATCTTAGGTCTTTTGAGTCCCAAGTTCAATCTTTTTTCATTGTACAAAACTGCTGCTTATGTTTGATGGGGAGATGAAGGAAACTTGAGTAAAAGGGGGAGATCCATGGAAGATCAGTACCAGAATCATGGATGAGGGACCCTGAAGACAAGGCCAAAGTGTGTCTGCATCGTTCACTTTAGCAGTGAATTCTTTGCCACCTGCTGTTGCCAAATGACTATTTATGGTGTGTCTTGGTGATTTCCCGCAAGTCATTCATTCAATAAACAAATCATTACTAAACTCTACTGTGTGCTAGACACTGGTCCAAGTGTTCAGAGTACAGCAGAGGACAAGATAGATAAAGATTACCACCCTCGTGGAGCCCACATCCTAGCTGGATTGTAACAAGAGATTGTAAACATCTTTGGAGCAGGAACTGGATGCTTAATTTAGCACCTATACCACATTATCCCTATGGAATCAATGCTGAAAGAATATTCTTCAGACCTGTTGATCCATGAACAATTGACCTTGAAGAACCCGCTTTCAATTTCCCATTTGAAAAGTGTACCCTGTGGTATACTTTCAGTTTCCCATTTGAATATATGTCAATAGTGACATTGCCCTGTTTTGCCAGACTCCAGACTTGAGATCCATGATGGCAAAGGCATGGTACCAGCAGCAGCTTCCCATGGCAGACACTGATCCCTGTTGATCCCAACACTCCTTTCAGATCTGATGGAAAGACTGGCCAGTCATCACCTATCAACCTCTTTGTCGTCCCTATCATTTCGTTTACATGAAGCTAATGGAGGAGATTGGCCAATCCAGGCTCTGCTAGTGGGATTTAATTTTTTTTTCTTTTTTGTGTTTTCACAGGGAAAAAGATGTGATAAGAAGTCTCTCATTACAATTAGAACTGAGTGCCAGTCCTGCTTAGTCAGCTTTGGAGTAAAGTGCCCAGATGGTTATACCAAGATTACCAATGGCACTGTGGGAATCCGAGATTGCAGGTACTCATCATGGGATAATGTGCTGGAGTCTTGGAAATTAAGGGATTGTGATCCAAATGGAAACTTCCCGACTTAAAACTACAAAGCATTTCCATGATTTTTTCTTGTTCTAAGGTTATACTGAGCCCAGACTTCAGCAACTCACAACTATGACCATGAGTCTAAAAATTATATTACGATTCACATTTTCATACAAAATTGATTACATTGCATTGCACAGAAATATTCTCCTCTCATCTTGCCCTTCTTTATTTTGAACATCTGGGGTTTGTTTCCTCTGGAAAGAGTTCTAGTGAGAGCCTGTTAAAAAGCCTTGGGTCTTCCTTTGAAACTAATACAACATTGTAAAGCAACTATACTCCAATTAAAATTAATTTTTAAAGGCTTTGGTTCCAATAGTCATCTTACTAACCAGCTCTGCATCCTGATACTATAGAACCCAGAGAAGGGAGACAGATTTGTTTCATTTTAGGTGAGTGTTGCATTCTTGAAGACCTCTTTTTGACCTCAAAACTCTCATAATTCAAATTTAATCCTTACAAAGATGACAAGCATTTCTGCCCACCAGCTCATGAATGCATCCAGGCAGCTCAAATGCAAACACAGATTTAATTTACTCAGTCTCCTAATTTAAAAATTAAACTATTCAACGAGTTTGCTTTTAATTCAGGGGTGAGGGACTGGAAAAATTTTGTATAAAATGAAACAATTAACTCTGTTTTATTATACTATTTTAAATTCACGTTTGCTTAATGCAGCTGTGCATCATTACATGCTAAGTCACTTTAGTCATGTCTGACTCTTTGTGAGCCCATGGACTATAGCCCCCCAGGCTCCTCTGTCCATGCGATTCTCCAGGCAAGAATACTGGAGAGGGTTGTCATGCCCTCCTTCGGGGATCTTCCCAAACCCAGCAATCAAACCCAAATCTCTTAAGTCTTTTGCATTGGCAGGCGGGCTCGTTGTCGCTAGTGCCACCTGGGAAGCCCTAATGCAGTTAACTGTACTATATTCTAAAACCCCAAGTCATCATTTTTAATAGAGGTTTCCCAGCATTAACTGGCCTGGTATTAGCAAGGATGTGCAGCAGTTGACCACTCAGTTACTAAAGTAGGCACAATTTGCACTCTGAGAAAGTACATCAGAAAGATTTGGGGCTCAAGGTTAAAATTATAGGTGGACTTAGAACACTCTTTATACTGTACTCTTCATGACCAAAGTGGGCACTTGGTTATGTGCCCCCCCCACTTCTTCCCCTTCCCACAAACACAAAGAATATGATTATTGCACACATGCTATCTATTTTAGATAGATAGCATAGATTTTAGATAGATTTTATCTATCTGTTTTAGAACTGGGAACATTTATGCTGAAACAAATCCAAGGCTGGTTTTTTAATATAAAATTTTAATTGAAATATAGCTGATCTACAGTGTTAATTTCATGTAGACAGCAAAGTGATTCAGTTATATACATGTATTCTTTTTCTTTATAGTTTATGACAAGATACCGAATATAGTTCCCTGTGCTATACAGTAGGTCCTTGTTGTTTATCTCTTTTATATATAATAGTGCATATCTGTTAATCCCTCCTAATTTACCACCCCCCCCCCACTTTCCCCTTTGGTAACCATAAGTTTGTTTTCTATGCCATGCCTGGTTCTTGAGGGGACATTTCATTTTCCTTTGTGCTCTCCATTTCCCCTTCTTTGTGAAGAAATGTCCATGCCAGTATGTTCAGCCTTTCAAAGAAATAATCAACACTATCTCCAACTCAAGTGCCCACAAAGCCAGTAGCTCTGCAGTTAATCAGCAATGTTCCAGGGACTGGTTTAGGGATACAGCCTTGAACTCAGCATCACACTATTCTTAATGGCCCAATGAAAAGAAATGACAGTCATGGAAGAATGCTCTAGATACACTGCAGTCATGTCCTGGAATAAGCCATCCATGCAAAGATCTCTGTAAATAGACAAGTGTTTAACCTCCGTAGAATATCTGTTCTTCAGCTGGTACAAAAACTGTTCCAAGGAACTCATGATTCTCTCTCAAGGAAACCATGGCAAATATTGCTCCCTACCTTAGAACACCTCTCACAGAAATTTTCCATCTATAGCATCTGCAAAAAATTTACAAGTCCTAAATGATCAGTTTATTTTGAAGCCACAGATACTGTGTATCATGTAACGCTTGAACTTTCCCTTCTTTCACTGGCTGCTAGGATGGTCAGAGACAAGTCTGAAGTCTACATCTAACATATGCCTAGAACCTAATATCATTTCTTTTATCAGTTAACTCTATTTCTGACATTTTAGATATTTCACCCTTATTTCATCCTTCCCTGATATTTTTCATCCAGCTCTTACATTAAAGATGAATCATGATTAAGCTTTCTTTCACCTAGGAAGCAAAATGTGTTCAATCTACATATTTTTAAATATAGGCAAGTGTAAAGACCTGAATTAAAACCTATGGCAATCTCGCTGCCCAGAGTTCACTGAGTTGCTGTAACCATGGGTGAACATCCACTTTTTCCCTTCAAGGTACACGTTTGAGGTCAGAGCATACTCCCTGTCTCTGCCCGGATGCCGCCATATCTGTAGGAGGGATTATCTCCAGCCTCAGTGCTGTCCAGGCCACTGGGGCCCAGACTGCATGGGTAAGTGGCCTGCATGTTTCTTTGATATTTGCTTCTCAATGTCTCACTGTACAGGAAATCAAGAGGAAGGAAAGAGAATGTTAGCATCTTTTTCTAGAAAGTTCCTTTTCCATCCATATGTGGAAAACCTTTTCAGCCCTGTCAGCTTTTATATTGATATCCGCTTTTCTCTCTTTGGGAATCTCTCTTTAAGACAATTCCTTTACAAAGAAAAGGGGGCAATTGAAAGGATATTCATTTTTATAAAAGACTTTACTAGCCATAGAAATGGAGAAGGAAATGGCAACCCACTCCAGTGTTCTTGCCTGGAGAATCCCAGGGACGGGGGAGCCTGGTGGGCTGCCGTCTATGGGGTTGCACAGAGTTGGACACGACTGAAGCGACTGAGCAGCAGCAGCAGCCATAGAAAGGGAGTAAGATTGGGAGGGGGGTTCATGTTTGGGAACACATGTAAGAATTAAAGATTTTAAAATTAGAAAAATAAAATAAAATAAAATTAAAAAAAAAAAAAAAAGAAAGGGAGTAAGATGCTGGACTAGTATGATCTCAACACAATTTTCTTTAAGAAGACATTTGATTACAGTATCTCAAAAACTGTAGGTATTGTTTAGCAACCAAAATAATAATTAACTTTTCTGAAAAATTGTCTTAGGGTGCAGTAGAAAGCTCTGTAATGACCAGGCTCCATTGTAAGAAGAACCACTGGCCAAACCTGAGCCAGTGGCATAGTTTGAACTCCTGTGGTCAAATATAACATTCCTCAGCTGAAACTGAACTTTTATCTTGATTAAAGATGTTGACCCTCAAGCAGTGACTAAGTCCCTGATAGTTCAGTTCAGTCGCTAAGTTGTGTCTGATTCTTTGTGACCCCATAAATTGCAGCACGCCAGGCCTCCCTGTCCATCACCAACTCCTGGAGTTCACTCAGACTCACGTCCATCGAGTCCATGATGCCATCCAGCCATCTCATCCTGGGTCGTCCCCTTCTCCTCCTGCCCCCAATCTCTCCCATCATCAGGGTCTTTTCCAATGAGTCAACTCTTCACATGAGGTGTCCAAAGTACTGGAGTTTCAGCTTTAGCATCATTCCTTCCAAAGAAATCCCAGGGTTGATCTCCTTCAGAATGGACTGGTTGGATCACCTTGCAGTCCAAGGGACTCTCAAGAGTCTTCTCCAACATGACAGTTCAAACGCATCAATTCTTCGGCGCTCAGCCTTCTTCACAGTCCAACTCTCACATCCATACATAACCACAGGAAAAACCATAGCCTTGACTAGATGGACCTTAGTCGGCAAAGTAATGTCTCTGCTTTTGAATATATTATCTAGGTTGGTCATAACTTTTCTTCCAAGGAGTAAGCATCTTTTGATTTCATGGCTGCAGTCACCATCTACAGTGATTTTGGAGCCCAAAAAAATAAAGTCTGACACTGTTTCTACTGTTTCCCCATCTATTTCCCATGAAGTGATGGGACCAGATGCCATGATCTTCGTTTTCTGAATGTTGAGCTTTAAGCCAACTTTTTCACTCTCCTCTTTCACTTTCATCAAGAGGCTTTTGAGTTCCTCTTCACTTTCTGCCATAAGGGTGGTATCATCTGCATATCTGAGGTTATTGATATTTCTCCCGGCAATCTTGATTCCAGCTTGTATTTCTTCCAGTCCAGCGTTTCTCATGATGTACTCTGCATAGAATTTAAATAAGCAGGGTGACAGTATACAGCCTTGATGTACTCCTTTTCCTATTTGGAACCAGTCTGTTGTTCCATGTCCAGTTTTAACTGTTGCTTCCTGGCCTGCATACAGATTTCTCAAGAGGCAGGTCAGGTGGTCTGGCATTCCCATCTCTTTCAGAATTTTCCACAGTTTATTGTGATCCACACAATCAAAGGCTTTGGCATAATCAATAAAGCAGAAATAGATGTTTTTCTGGAAGTCTCTTGCTTTTTCCATGATCCAGCAGATGTTGGCAATTTGATCTCTGGTTCCTCTGCCTTTTCTAAAACCAGCTTGAACATCAGGAAGTTCACAGTTCACGTATTGCTGAAGTCTGGCTTGGAGAATTTTGAGCATTACTTTACTAGCATGTGAGATGAGTGCAATTGTGCGGTACTTTGAGCATTCTTTGGCATTGCCTTTCTTTGGGATTGGAATGAAAACTGACCTTTTCCAGTCCTGTGGCCACTGTTGAGTTTTCCAATTTGCTGGCATATTGAGTGCAGCACTTTCACAGCATCATCTTTCAGGATTTGAAACCCCTTAACTGGAATTCCATCACCTCCACTAGCTTTGTTCATAGTGATGCTTTCTAAGGCCCACTTGACTTCACATTCCAAGATGTCTGGCTCTGGATTAGTGATCACATCATCATGATTATCTGGGTCATGAAGATCTTTTTTGTATAGTTCTTCCATGTATTCTTGCCACCTCTTCTTAATATCTTCTGCTTCTGTTAGGTCCATACCATTTCTGTCCTTTATCAAGCCCATCTTTGCATGAAATGTTCCCTTGGTATCTCTAATTTTCTTGAAGAGATCTCTAGTCTTTCCCATTCTGTTGTTTTCTTCTATTTCTTTGCATTGATCGCTGAAGAAGGCTTTCTTATCTCTCCTTGCTATTCTTTGGAACTCTGCATTCAGATGCATATATCTTTCCTTTTCTCCTTTGCTTTTTGCCTCTCTTCTTTTCACAGCTATTTGTAAGCCCTCCCCAGACAGCCATTTGCTTCTTTGCATTTCTTTTCCATGGGGATGGTTTTGATCCCTGTCTCCTGTACAATGTCACGAACCTCATTCCACAGTTCATCAGGCACTCTATCTATCAGATCTAGACCCTTAAATCTATTTCTCACTTCCACTGTATAATCATAAGGGATTTGATTTAGGTCATACCTAAATGGTCTAGTGGTTTTCCCTACTTTCTTCAATTTGAGTCTGAATTTGGCAAAAAGGAGTTCATGATCTGAGCCACAGTCAGCTCCTGGTCTTGTTTTTGTTGACTGTATAGAGCTTCTCCATCTTTGGCTGCAAAGAATATAATCAATCTGATTTCGGTGTTGACCATCTGGTGATGTCCATGTGTAGAGTCTTCTCTTGTGTTGTAGGAAGAGGGTGTTTGCTATGACCAGTGCATTTTCTTGGCAAAACTCTGTTAGTCTTTGCCCTGCTTCATTCCGCATTCCAAGGCCAAATTTGCCTGTTACTCCAGGTGTTTCTTGACTTCCTACTTTTGCATTCCAGTCCCGTATAATGAAAAGGACATCTTTTTTGGGTGTTAGTTCTAAAAGATCTTGTAGGTCTTCATAAAACCGGTCAACTTCAGTTTCTTCAGCATTACTGGTTGGGGCATAGACTTGGATAACTGTGATGTTGAATGGTTTGCCTTGGAGACGAACAGAGATCATTCTGTCATTTTTGAGACTGCATCCAAGTACTGCATTTTGGACTCTTTTGTTGACCATGATGGCTACTCCACTTCTTCTGAGGGATTCCTGCCTGCAGTAGTAGATGTAATGGTCATCTGAGTTAAATTCACCCATTCCAGTCCATTTTAGTTCGCTGATTCCTAGAATGTTGACTTTCACCCTTGCCATCTCTTGTTTGACCACTTCCAATTTGCCTTTTTTTCATGGACCTGACATTCCAGGTTCCTATGCAATATTGCTCTTTACAGCATCGGATCTTGCTTCTATCACCAGTCACATCCACAACTGGGTATTGTTTTTGCTTTGGCTCCATTCCTTCATTCTTTCTGGAGTTATTTCTCCACTGATCTCCAGTAGCATATTGGGCACCTAATGACCTGGGGAGTTCCTCTTTTGGTATCCTATCATTTTGCCTTTTCCTACTGTTCATGGGGTTCTCAAGGCAAGAATACTGAAGTGGCTTGCCATTCCCTTCTCCAGTGGACCACATTCTGTCAGGCCTCTCCACCATGACCCGCCCGTCTTGGGTTGCCCCGCGGGCATGGCTTGGTTCCATTGAGTTAGACAAGGCTGTGGCCCTAGTGTGATTAGATTGACTAGTTTTCTGTGAGTATGGTTTCAGTGTGTCTGCCCTCTGATGGCCTCTTGCAACACCTACCATCTTACTTGGGTTTCTCTTTCCTTGGCATGGGGTATCTCTTCACGGCTGCTCCAGCAAAGCACAGCTGCTGCTCCTTACCTTGGATGAGGGATATCTCCTTACCGCCGCCGTTCCTGACCTTCATCGTGGGATAGCTCCTCTAGGCCTTCCTGTGCCTGCGCAGCCACCTCTCCTCGGGTTGCTCCTCCTGGCTGCCGGCCCTGGCCTCGGGCGTGGATGGCTCCTCCCAGCTGCTGCCCCTGGCCTCGGGCTCTGGATGGCTCCTCAAGGTCACCGCCCCTGGCCCCGGGCGCGAGGTGGCTTCTCCTGGCTGCCCCTGATCTCGGACGTGGGGTGTCTCCTCCCGGCCACCACTGGCCTCGGACGTGGGGTAGCTCCTCTCGGCCGCCGCCCCTGACCTCGGACGCGGGGTGTCTCCTCCTGGCCACTGCCCCTGACCGCAGACATGCTAATTACATGAGATCCCTTTTGGAGAGGGAAGGATAGTAAAAATCAGGCATTTTTATTCATGAATTTACCATCACTTTCCATCTTCTAAGATGTAATGAAAACATCTTAAGGATCTACTTAAAGGGAGAGATTAGTTCTCTTTTGCTTTGTGTTTTCTCATTAAAATAACATGAGCAAACTGTACATAGCTTGTAGAATTTAGAAAGGTATAAAGAAAGAGGAAAAAATAGTGACTTGTATTCTATCACACATAGAAAACTATAAATACTTTGGCTTATTTCCTTGTTCCTTCCCCCCGCCCCCCGCCCCATATTGCTTGTAAATAGTTGAGCCCATATTATGTGCATAATATTGCCTGTTTTTTTTAAACTAGTGATTAAATGAAAAATAATTTCAATTTACTCAATACTGCTGACATTAGGTACTAGAGAAGTAGTTGGCCTATATAATCTGATTTAATTCTTAAGACACATCTTTAAGTTACACTTTCATATCCCCATCCTGCCTATGAGAAATACAATTTAAAGATTGTCTCTTGCCTCTCTCTTTGGAGTCAGTAGATGAAGCAACTTCAAGTTCAGGGCTGCCTGTCACCAAAGTCTGCTCACTTTCTACTCTGTCCCACTGCCTGGAGCAGAATTTGTCTTAAAAAAAAAAAAAGGACTTCCGAGTATATTTCTAATTTCTCTTTTTTTCTACAAGTATTTTTTATTTGTTCCCATGGTTTTATTAATTGTAATTGTTGTGTAATAATGTAAGTTACAGGTATACAATACAGTGTATACAGTTGTATAATAATATAAGTTACAGGTATACAATACAGTGATTCACAATTTTTAAAGTTTACACTCCACTTGTAAAATACTGTCTACATTCCCTGTGTTGTACAGCATATCCTTGTAGCTTATTTTGCACCAAATAGTTTGTACCTCTTCATCTCCTACTTTAATATTTGCCCCTCTCCCTTCCTTCTCTCCCACAGGTAACCACTACTTCATTCTCTATATCTGTGAGGTTGCTTATACTGACTAGTTTGTTACATTTTTAAACCCCCTATATAAGCATCATACAATATTTGTCTTTCTCTGACTTATTTCACTTAGCATAATACCCTCCAAGTTTATCCATGTTGTTCCAAATGGCAACATTTCATTCTTTTTTTATGACTGAGTCATATTCCATTATATATACCACGTCTTCTTTATCCATTCATCAGTTGATGGAATCTTGGGTTGCTTTAATATATTATCTTGGCAATTGTAAGTAATGCTGATATGAATATTGGAGTGCATATCTCTTTCAAATATATACACAGGAATGGAATTGTTGGATCATATGGTAGTTCCCTGGTGGCTTAGACAGTAAAGAATCTACCTTCAATGTGGGAGACCCGAGTTCGATCCCTGGGTCGGGAAGATCCCCCTGGAGAAGGAAATGGCAACCCACTCCAGTATTCTTGCCTGGAGAATCCCATGGACGGAGGAGCCTGGCAGGTTACAGTCCATGGGGTCACAAAGAGTCAGACACTACTAAGCTACTTCACTATGGTAGTTTTAATTTTAGTTTTTTGAGGAACCTCCAAAATGTTTTCCACGGTGGCTACGCCAATTTACATTCCCACCAACAGTGTACAAAGGTTGCCTTTTCTCCACATCCTTCCAACATTTGTTGGCTGTGTTCTTTTTGATGATAACCATAGTGGCAGGTGTGAGGTGACATGTCATTGCGGTTTTGATGTGCATTTTCCTGATAATTAGTGGTGTTGAGCATTCTAATTTTTTTTCTGTTTGGTAGGTCCCTTCAGCCCTCTCAGTCAATTTCTGGATCATGCTCCTTACCCTGGGAAGCTCAGGGTTTGGGGTTTAGGGTACCCTGGCCCTTCTCTGTTAACCATTCTGCTCTGTTTCACCTTAACATGTTGGCTCTTTGTGTTCTAGGAGTTGGTCACATCAGAATGAAGCAATTAACCCAGACATCCAGATGTCATGAACTTTCTTTTAAGCACCAAATGGGGTCATGGTCACATCCAGTTCACAGAATCATCCTGATAAAATTGAATTTTTTATTTGCTTTTCTATTTCTAATCCACAGAAACTAATGTGATCTTAAGTTAATTAGACACACAGTAGACAAGAAAAGGCTTTGTCTAAGAAGCAGTAGTGAAAGTGAACATATCCAGTCTAGTGAATAACAGACCACAGCCCAGAGAGCAAAAGAACCCAGGGCCCGCTACCAGAAGTTTGAGGTTTGAACCTATTCCCCTCATCGCTAATTTGGGCAAATGATTTGCTGCTTCTCCAGCAGTCTCCATAGCTATCAAATGAGGGTAGAATCCTACCTTACAAAACTCTAAGAGGGATTTTAAAACATCAATATAGGCAAAAGTACTTAGTAGAGTCTACGACACAAAGAAAGCTTTGTGTAAACATTTTATGAATGAATGAACGAGAGAATCAGAGTCAAACAGACCTCTGATCATGAAAGGCAACTAAAATGACTCCCTTTCTCTGAGCTCCTTTTAAACAGTGAGGTATTCATAAAACAGTCAACAGGATTCAAAATCTCTGGTGGGTTTCATGCATCACACTGCTATACCGAAATTGTGGCAATATTTGCACCTACAATAGAAGGAGTCACAGATTTCCTTGAATGTTCAGGCCTTTCCTTGTGATAGGTCTCAAGGCCAGAGAAGTAAAATGTGGAAACCAAGGTCAGGATATTTTTCTGCTGTTCTCTCATTGGGGCAGAAGGGCACTCCCGTTTATCTTCATCTTCCAAACATACCAAACATCTCAAAAGGCTTCCTTCCTTTGGCTCAGGAAAGAGATAAATGCTCTACTTGGCTGTGTATTTCACCTCTCCCATTTTGCAGTGATGACAAGTGAGATCTTGATTATTGCTTTACATTGCTGAAAGGATAAGGCCATTTCAGAGCCACTGACATATGTCCATCCTTCTTTTTGAGGAAGTACAAGCCCTGGAACAGGCTTCTTTCCAAGGCAAGGGCTGAATCCACTTCCTTCTCAATGCCATTGACAAAGACATTCACAGTCAACACCTCTGGGTTACCTTTTAAATTATTTTCATAGTGCCTTATGCAAAATTAGATAATTCAATGATAAACTCTGAAAACTTAGAAAACAAAGAAAAGCACACAGAAAGAACTGATTCATCTTCTAAAATTAGGAATAGGGCAGGAATTCTCCTCGGGGGGAGAAATATGTCATCCTGATGTCAGGAAGATGTTTCTACTCAGGGTTACCTTGCTTCTCCCTCATTAAAACTTGTACAGCCTTATCAAAACTGTGTATGGGAGTCTCTTCTGATAAGCACAAAAACATTTTTAACCTTGAAACTTAATCACATTTGAACAACCAATATTCTGTTTCAGAGGAAATGGATGTTTCAATTTGAACATCCCAGTTCTTTTTTATCCTATTATGAACTTTAGCAGATTTTTGCAAAATCTCAAGAGCATCAGAAAAACAATGTGGGTGTAGGGTTACACAGAAACTCAATTGTTTCCATCTGATTATTTAATATAGAAATGGCCTTGATGCTTTGTGAAGTCAATGTCATCAAATTAGGCACATTTATTTTTTTGCGTCGTGTCACTGCATCTTCAGACTTCTTATCCTTTCCTCTTGTATGTTTCCTGCCATTCACTGCCTGGGTTGCAAATAATGGACTACGTGGATTTGAAAACACTCTGTGAGGCATGTCCTTCTTGGCTGTGAGTGACAAATTCACACTGAGTTCACACGAGGAAGCTAGTTTCACATCAGTTTCCCAGGCAGACAATTCCAGCTAGAGCTGTCAGTGGAATATTCACCATTTTTACAAACCAGGACAGAGTCTCTGTCTAGCACTGTGCAGCAGGCTTTGAAACAAAGACAGTGGCACAAGTGGCCGCCTCTGGAGTTCCTTGAGAGATAAAGTTACAGGGAGGTCCCTGGCCTCTTGCTGGCCAGGAAGTTCATTATCTGCCTTTGAAAGAACAGAACGTCTGATGATTTGCTGACACCTTGTCTGGGTAAGCCTCCTGCGTGAGCAAAGTCACGATGTGAGACCCTCAGAGCAGTGGTGATCACAGGGAAATGTGATAATGACCGAAAATAGCTTTATCAGCTGCCTGAGCCCTCCCCCAAGTTTCAGAAACATGCCTTGAGAACAAATGTTAGAAGAGCTTTTTCAAGGGTGGTTGCTGAGAATGTCAATCCTCACCAACTTTTTTCCTAATGAGGGCCTATTGTTGTTGGTTCAGTTGCTCAGTCGTGTCCAACTCTTCGCAATCCCATGGATTGCAACATGCCAGGCTGCCCTGTCCTTCACCATCTCCGGAGCTTGCTCAAGCTCGTGTCCATCGAGTCGGTGATGCCATCCAACCATCTCGTCCTCTGTCATCCCCTTCTCCTCCTGCCCCCAATCCCTTCCAGCATCAGAGTCTTTTCCAATGAGTCAACTCTTCGCATGAGGTGGCCAAAGTATTGGAGTTTCAGCTTTAGCATCAGTCCTTCCAATGAACACCCAGGACTGATCTCCTTTAGAATGGACTAGTTGGATCTCTTTGCAGTCCAAGAGACTCTCAAGAGTCTTCTCCAACACCACAGAAGGGACCTGAGGTAATAGAAAATGACTTGAGAAGCAGTAAAGAAATGTACAGTTTTAAAATTTGATTTTAAAACCAAACAAGTTGTTTTCACAAATTGTTAAAACATTTGACATAGGACAACAGGTGAGGATTCTCCATACTCTCACACTCCTGCTAGCTTTTTTCCAGAGTTCCTTCCAGGGTTGGCCAACTTACAAAATTCAAGCATTTCTTGAGCCCCTGCTGTATGCTGCTCATAGCCTCCTACATGATAAACCCAGTCTCTACCCACAAGGAGCTCACAGATTGAGAGACAGGGATGCAAAACAGACACACCTGAGAGTCCAGGTGAGAACCCTGGGCCTTTGGGGCCTTTGGGGCCTTTTGCAGCTTGCCCAAGGAGAGCCATCTAGTAACCGCAGAACAGAACAGGAAACAAGGGCCATCTTCTGCAGAGCCCCAGCTACAACCCATTCCTGTCTCCTTGCCCAAATACCTGGTTGTGTTGCCAAGTCAGCTACTGGGAAAGCAGCCTGTCCTCAACGAGCCTGCTCCTGACAAACTTGCTTCCACTGTTAGCTGGGAGCTTGTCACCTGCCTGGAGCTGATTCCTTGACCCCAGAGTCCCCCCTAGTTCCAACCTGGCACTAAGAGGTAATGTGGCTTTACAAAGGTTGTAATCACTAAAGTCAAATTGCCTTTACCACATTCTCCTTCTGAGACCTTGCTAGTTACTTACCTTCCCTGCCCACTTGCCAGATTTATCAAATAACACTAGAGGATACCCAGTTAAGTCAATTGCAGATAAACAACAAATAGGCATACAGTATTTGGGACATGCTTATTCTAAAAAATTATTCATTGTTTATCTGCAATTGAAATTTAACTGGCATCCTATATTTTATCTGGTAAATGAATCCTTTGGTCTCAGTTTTCTCATCTGTAAAACAGAGATGGTAGTGGAAATATGCATGGGTGCTAAGCTGCTTCAGTCATGTCCGACTCTTTGCGACGCTATGGACTGTAGCCCGCCGGGCTTCCCTGTCCGTGAGATTATCCAGGCAAGATTACAGGAATGGGTTGCCATTCCCTTCTCCAGGGGATCTTCCAGACCCAGGGATTGAACTCTCTTGTCTCCTGCATTGGTAGGCTGGTTCTTTACCGCTAGTGCCACCTAGGAAGCTCTGGTGCTACTATGCCTACCTCCAAAGGCGGTGCTGAGGACTAAGGGAGCTGGTACATATAAAGCACCTAGGATGTGCCTGGCGGATAGTAGGCATTCAGAATATGCTCCTTACCAGTTCTGTTTCTGTGGTTCTCAGATCACTGGCTGGCCTCTTTAGTTCAGGAGGTGTGTCTTGGTTTAGTTTTATATTCTAAGCTACTGATCTTGTATACTCTGGCTTGGTGTTAAGGACTCAAAATCTTGAGTTGGGCCTGATTGCAATGGCAACTCCAACACTTACCAGATCTGTGATCTTGGGCAAGTTACTTACCTCTCTGAGCCTGTTTTGTTATCTGTAGCCTGGAAAGGAAGACAAGGATGAGAGCTTCCTGTACAGCTGTGAGAATGAGAGCATACATGCAAACTGCTTAGCAATAATATGTATTCAACAAGTTCTCTCCATCTATTGTTGAGCTGATAACCACCTCCCCACGTAGGACATTTCTGTGCATCTCATTTTTTTATATGGTTTGTGATCCCTTGGGTTTATTATTTTTCTTCCCACCAGTGTCTGCCTTTCTGTGGACCCCATGGGTCACCCTGATGCCTCAGGTCAAAGCAAAGGCCTGCCCTTCAGAAATGTGGGGACAGTAGTCGGTTGGTCTGCTGAAGTTGCTTTAACAGAATACCATAACAACAGACATTTATTTCTCATAGTTCTAGGGGCTTGGAAGTCCAAGTTCACCATGCCAGCAGCTTTTGGTTCCCAGGGAGGGTGTTCTTTCTGGCTTGCAGATGGCTGCCTTCTCTCTGTAGCCTCACATGGCAGAGAGAAAGCTCTGGTCCCTCTTTCTGTTATAAGGGCTCTAGACTCATCATGGGGTCCCCACCCTCATGATCTCATTTAAACTTAATGATGTCCCAAAGCCTCGCCTCCTAGTGTAATCACGTTGGAGGTCAGGGCATTAGCATATGAATTGGGGAACACAGATGTCCAGTCCATAACAGTAGGCATTCACTTTGCCCTTTAGCCTGGTGGGTCACAAGCCACCAGCTGAGATGGCTGGCCAGAATGAGGAACATGCTGCAGAGAAAGCCTCATGTCCCCTGAAGAACATGTGATGCTTAGGCTCAGGAAGACTCCTGGAGACAGCCAATTCCAGCCAGCAGGCGACGCACCCTTAGCCCCGCCATAAGCAGACACTCAATGGGCCCTGCATGGATCAGGCTGCTCATTTCAGAGAAGGAGGCATCTTGAGAAATCAGCCTGAAGCACTGAGGTTGCCATATCAGCACCTCCCTGCACGCAGGCCCTTGAGGACATGAAGGAAACATTACCAGCTTTGAAGATAATTGAGGGCACTTAGTGAAGGTTTAACTAATTCATTAAATGAATGACTTATAAAATATTTAAGCCATTTAAAATAATTATAAGCAATTCATTCAGAGAAGCACAATCACAAGTTCTTAAAGTCAGACCAGGCCCATGTAAATCGTTATCTCTGAGCCCAGAGGCCTGGTGACCTATCTATGAATTCCTCAGTATCCTCATAGGTAAAATGGTGAATATAACCACTCCATAGGGTGAACAGTAATAGTTCACAGTTGTGGAGATTAAATACACTGATGCAATATGTATACAGTGCTTAGCATTCCACCCGAGTCTCAATTGCTAACAACAACACCAACAATAATAATAAAACAGGACAGCACAGAAAGGATAAACAAGTCATATTGGTCTTTCTAGGACCAACATCTGGCCTAGTGGTTTGCTAAATGGTGTTTTGGACCTGAAGAAACACCTCCTGAACATGGATATTTTTACAACTACACTGAAGTATTCAAATGAAAAAATTTAGAGGTTGAAGGTAGGAAATTGTTCCACTTCAGTTCAGTCGCTCAGTCGTGTCTGATTCTTTGCAACCCCATGAATCACAGCACACGAGGCCTCCCTGTCCATCACCAACTCCCGGAGTTCACTCAAACTCATGTACATCGAGTCGATGATGCCATCTAGGCATCTCATCCTCTGTCGTCCCCTTCTCCTCCTGCCCCCAATCCTTCCCAGCATCAGAGTCTTTTCCAATAGTCAACTCTTCGCATGAGGTGGCCAAAGTATTGGAGTTTCAGCTTTAGCATCAGTCCTTCCAATGAACACCCAGGACTGATCTCCTTCAGAATGGACTGGTTGGATCTCTTTGCAGTCCAAGGGACTCTCAAGAGTCTTCTCCAACACCACAGTTCAAAAGCATCAATTCTTCGGTGCTCAGCCTTCTTCACAGTCCAACTCTCACATCCATACATGACCACTGGAGAAACCATAGCCTTGACTAGATGGACCTTTGTTGGCAAAGTAATATCTCTGCTTTTGAATATGCTATCTAGGTTGGTCACAACTTTCCTTCCAAGGAGTAAGTGTCTTTTAATTTCATGGCTGCAGTCACCATCCGCAGTGATTTTGGAGCCCAAAAATAAAAAGTCTGACACTGTTTCCACTGTTTCCCCATCTATTTGCCATGAAGTGATGGGACCAGGTGCCATAATCTTAGTTTTCTGAATGTTGGACTTTAAGCCAACTTTTTCACTCTCCTCTTTCACTTTCATCAAGAGGCTTTTGAGTTCCTCTTCACTTTCTGCCATAAGGGTGGTGTCATCTGCATATCTGAGCTTATTGATATTTCTCCTGGCAATCTTGATTCCAGCTTGTGCTTCGTCCAGCCCAGCATTTCTCAGGACGTACTCTGCATATAAGTTAAATAAGCAGGGTGACAATATACAGCCTTGACGTTTGGAACCAGTCTGTTGTTCCATGTCCAGTTCTAACTGTTGCTTCCTGACCTGCATACAGATTTCTCAAAAGGCAGGTCAGGTGGTCTGGTATTCCCATCTCTTTCAGAATTTTCCACAGTTTATTGTGATCCACACAGTCAAAGGCTTTGGCATAGTCAATAAAGCAGAAAGAGATGTTTTTCTGGAATTCTCTGGCTTTTTCCATGATCCAGCGGATGTTGGCAATTTGATCTCTGGTTCCTCTGCCTTTTCTAAAACCAGCTTGAACATCAGGAAGTTCATAGTTCACGTGTTGCTGAAGCCTGGCTTGGAGAATTTTGAGCATTACTTTACTAGTGTGTGAGATGAGTGCAATTGTGTGGTAGTTTGAGCATTCTTTGGCATTGCCTTTCTTTGGGATTGGAATGAAAACTGACCTTTTCCAGTTTACCATGTGTTTAAAAGCAGCCCTTTCTGGCTGTAGGTTCTTAATTTGTTTTCCTTTCCAGTGAGTATAAACTATGGAAGTAGACTCCCCTCTACGTGGAAGTAAAGTTTAATTATTTATAGGGACATTGACTACTTTTTCCAAATCTGTCATTGAAGAACATGATACGCTAAAGGATTTTTCACTTATGCTTATGTCATAATTTAGCTACAGTAAAATTCTCCTTTTTTGGTGTAAAGTTATACACACTTTGATGAACCTAAACAGTTGTGTAACAAGGACCACAATCAAGATAGAGAACAGCTAGGTCATTCCCCAAAATACTTTTTGTGGTCACGTTCTCCCTCTACCCCCAACCCCTGGCAAATACTGATCTGTTTTCTGTGCCTTGTGTCCTGTGATTGGAATCATACAGTACGTACCTTTGTGAGTCTGGTTTCTCTCACTTAGCATATGCGTTTGAGATTCATCCATGTTACAAGGTCAGCAGTTCATTCTTTTCTAATGTTTCATAGTCCACCATCGTCTACCCAGTTCATCTCTTCACCAGCTGAAAGACATTTGGGTTTCCAATTTGGTGCAACTAAGAATAAAGCTGCTATGAACATTCATGTACAGGTTTTAGTGTAAACATTAGTTTTCATTTCACTTGAGAGTAAATACTTAGAAGTGGGAGTCCTGGATTGTATATTGAATGTATTTTAACTTTATAAGAACTGCCAGACTCTTCCAAAGTGTCTGCATCATTTTTTCATTCCCACCAACAACATGTGAAAGTTCAAATTGCTTGGTATCATTGATAGCACTTGGTATAATCAGATTTTTTTCTTAATCTCAGCCATTCTGATCAGAAGTATTTTATTGCAGTTTGTTTTAATTTCCATGGTTCGTGTGCTTATTTGCTATCAATGTATCATTCAGGTTGTTTTCTTACTACTGAGTTTTGAGAGTCCTTTAACTATTTGAGATATGTCTTTTATTTGGTATATGATTAATAAATGTTTTCTCAAAGTCTGTGGCTTGTCTTTTCACTCTCCAAACAGTACCTTTTGAGGAGCAAGTGTTCTTAAGTTTGGTGATATCAAATATTTCAATTTTTCTTTGAAATATTGCTTTTTGAAAAATTGCTTTTTGTATCACATCTAGAAGTCTTTGCCTAATCTAATATCACAAAGATTTTCTTCTATATTTCCTCCTAGAAGCTTTGTAGTTTTAGGCATTACTTTTAGGTCCATCATCCACTACAAGTTAACTTTAGCATGTGACTCGTGGTCTGAATCAAAGTTCATTTCTTTTTATACAAATATCTCATGATTCCAGCATCGTTGCCTTTGGGCCCTTGTATAAAATAAATTAATCATCAATATGTGGATCTATTTCTGGATTCTATTCTGCTCCATTGATCTATGTGTTTATGCCTTCACCTTAGCACACTATCCTGATTACTGTATCTTTATAGTAAGTCTTGAAATTAAGTAGTGTAAATCTTCCAATTTGGTCATTTTCAAAATTAACTTGGTTACGCTAGTTCTTTCACTTTTCCTATAGAGTCTAGAATCAGTTTATCAATTTCTACCCAAAAACTCCTGCTAGGATTTTAACTAAAATTACAATGAATCTATATATCAGTTTAGGGACAACCTAAAATATTGACTCTTTTAATCCATAACCACAGTGTAACTGAGATTTTTAAATTATTTTTGTCAGTGTTTTATAGATTTCATCTTACAGATTTTGCACAGTTCTTGTTGTAGTCACACCTGAGTTGTGCCTTTGTTGTTAAGCTTACTTATATACTTTTATTTCAGTCATCAGCAGTTTCATGTTAGTTTATAGAAATGTAATTGATTTTTGTTTATGTGTCCTTGTGTCCTGAGAACTTATAAATTCATGTATTAATTCTAATGAATTTTTGGAGATTGTTTTGAATTTTCTATGTGGAAAATCATATTGTCTGAGAATCAAGAAAATTTTCATTTCTTTTCCAATCTGTATCCATTTTGAGTCTTTTTTTCTTACCTTACTGCACTGACCATGATGTATGATGTTTTGTGTACCATTGGATTCAGTGGGCATAATTTTGTTTTCAATTTTTTAATGTTCAATATTTGTTCTAGATTTTAAAGAATTTGCATCTATGTAGGACTTCCCCAGTGGCTCAGACGGTAAAAGCATCTGCCTACAATGCAGGAGACCTGGGTTCAATCTCTGGGTTGGGAAGATCCCCTGGAGAAGGAAATGGCAACCTATTCCAGTATTCTTGCCTAGAGAATCCCACGGACGGAGGAGCCTGGCAGGCTACAGTCCATGGGGTCGCAGAGTCGGACATGACTGAGCGACTTCACATCACTTCATTAGGGATGTTGGTCTGTAATTTTCTTGTGATGTATTTGTCAGTTTGGGGAATCAGAGTAATAATGCTCATTGTATAGAATGAACTGGGAAGTGTTCTCTCTTCTTCAACTTTTTAGAAGAGTTTTTTTATTATTGATATGATTTCTTCCTTAAGTTTGAGATAATATTCACTGGGAATCCATCAGCATGGAGTTTTCCTTGTGGTGAGGATTTTAACTTCAAATTAAATTTCTTAAATAGATACAAGAATATTCAGGTTATCTATTTTCACTTGAATGATCTCTGGTGTGTGTGTGTGTTAGTCAGTCATGTCCAACTCTTTGCGACCCCATGGACTGTAGCCTGCCAGGCTCCTCTGTCCACAGGACTTCCCAAGCAAGAATACTGAAGTGGGTTGCCATTTCCTTCTCCAGGGACTGAACTCAGGTCTCCCAAATTGCAGGCAGATTCTTTACCACCTGAGCCACCAGGGAAGATCTTTGGTAGTTTAGAACAATGAACTTATTCATCTCATCTACATTGTCAAGTTTATTGGCATAAAGTTGTTTCTAGTATCTGCTTATTATCCTTTTAATGTCTCTAAGATTTGTGGCAATGTCTCCTCTCTCATTCCTGCTATATTCTGATGAAAAATAATTTCTAAATGAAAGCATTAGACTGAGATCATCCTGAAGTTACAGAGTATACCTTTTGATCTTGTGTCCCCAGTGTTAATTGAAATCTAGAATATAAGCTCCATGTGGGCAGGACAGCTGGCCTTCCACCAGCTGCCCAGTGCTGCGCTTTCCTCTGAAGCACATCTTGGTCCACTTAAATGTCCAGACACTCACTCCTTGCTAAGCTTGTTCACAGCAGGCCCTGGCTGAAGCACAATGGACCCTGCCTGGTGCCCCACCCATACACAACATAACCATCCCCATGCAAAGACCCACTGACTCATCACCTCCCAGCGGCCTAAGAAGCATAAAACCCTGGGGGTTGTAATGGAGATGAGTTAATTAGTTGATTATAAAGTGAACACCAAATGCTTAAGAAAGGGCAAAAGGTCTGACGGGTCCTAGTACAGTCCCTAACTACATTGTGGTTCTCTCCTGTCCCCTATGTAAGCCTAGATGATGCCTGCAGGGTCTTCAATTATTTCTTATCCCTGGCACCTAGCAGATGCTTCATGCATCTTTGCAGAATGCTTGTTGTGTGCAAGTTCAAATGAATATATCTGCCCTTTGATTCCCCAGAGTGCCCAGGAGGAGCGAGGTCCCCCTGCAGTGGCCGGGGCCGTTGTGCTGAAGGTATGGAAGGAAATGGAAGCTGCTTATGCCAAGTAAGTTCAAAACAGTGTTCTCCTCCTTCCTGACTCTGCTTTCTCCTTACCTGTTGTCCCTCTGTAAACACGCACTGGGTGAAGACTCTAAGAAGCAGCGGTGTTAGTGGGGGTGGGTGGGGGAAGTGTATGCAGTGGGCAGTAAAATGTCACGTTACAGGCTGGGGGACCTTAGAGCAAGTCAGTTAACTGCTCAGCCTTAAGTGAATCCATCTGTAAAATGAATTTAATAATAATACTGAAGCAGTTATACTTGTTGAAAAACTGAGATGAGAACAATGCAGGGCTCTAGAAATTGTGTCATTGTTACCCTTTAAAGTCACCGCTATTAGCAGACTAGTCTTTGGAGTTGTACTCAGACCTGTAGGTGAGCGCTTGGTCTGCCAATTGAGGAATTTCTTTGCTATCCCATGAAAGGGACTTTTTGTAAGCTTCAAGCCTTACACTATGGGAATACAAAGAAATCCTCTGAAAAGAACTGAGCTCAACTGTCTTTAGAAATGCAAAACTGAGAATGTATTCATTTCACCCTTGGGTGGATTTAGGATGTGGCCATCACTGTTGATTCTCTAGTTACACCTTTGAAGCAACTTTCTTCAGAAGAGCTCCAGACTCAGCTCCAGACTGAGTCAAGGAATGAATGTACAAATTATAACACAAAAAAGAGCAAAGAAGAAAGAGAATTTCAGGACAGGCACAAAGGGAAGATCCATTTAAGAAATGAATGCTGACCAGATAGTCAGAAATCTATGGTCTTCATGGGTAACACAGATTGCTTGAGTCTAACACGCTCCCCTGTGGTGTCCTGCAGGAAGGATTCAGTGGAACAGCCTGTGAAATCTGCGCTGCTGACAACGTATTTGGGCCCAGCTGTTCAGCAGGTATGTCTCACTTTGGTGTCGTCAAATGCATTTGTGAAGGTCCAAAGTCAGACATGGCTTATACACCTCAACACCCCAGAAATAAAGTTCCTTGGAGGGGAATGCAGAACAATTCTCCAAACCAGGGCTGCACAGACAAGACAAAGAGTTGACAACAAATCTTTTAAAAGGCAGTCTGAAAGGACAGACAGTACGTCTGTGGTTTTCGGCACTTGCAGGCAGCCACTCACCAGGAATGCTTCCTGACAAACTCAGGGGTTTAGGATTACCTCACTCTAGGCTCCAGGATCCAACATCCACCAGTTGTTTTCCTGCCCAGCTACTCCCTGAGGTCTTTTTAGACTGTGGTCTCAGCACTGACCTTCTCCCCAGGGGCCTCTATATCCACCACAGGTCCCAACACATTCTAACCTATCCCTTCCTTTCTGGAGTCCACAAACACCTGAGGTCATCAGAGGTTCTTGGTCCCATTTTGCAGATTATGGATTTGTCCCCAGCATGGGTTTCTCCACTCTCTCATTGTTGGTTCTCCCCAAAAGCTGACCCACTCTGTGAATGTTCTCATATAAGTAGCATATTTGAGAGGGGACCCAGGGGAACACTAAGAAAGTGACATAGAGGAAATAAAGGGTGTGCTGTCAAGCCAGAGACCAGCGTGGATGACTAGAGCTTAATTCCCTGGGGAACTCTGGAGTCTGCAAAGAACACTCACCTTGGAGTTACCTCACCTGAGAGGAGAGGGAGCCTCGGGGTAGTAGGCAGAATAATGGAACCCCACTCCCTCGCCACCAAAATGTCCACATTCTAATACCATGAACCTGGGGATATATTGCCTTCCATGGCAAGGGGAAATTAAGGTAGCAGATGACAGAGGATGAGATGGTTGGATGGCATCACCGACTCGATGGACATGAGTACAAGTGCCGGGAGCCAGTGTGAGGAATCCCGCCCGTGACAAGGTCATGAGGAAGGAAGCTGACATACGCAAGGCGTGCTCAGACTTCAGGGACCCCTCTGGAAATTCCTAAGCATGTACCCCAACAAAAATCTGCCGGCTTTTGTGCTCTGCTTTTCCACTTTTCTGATATTCTCTGGAAAAAAGCCAATTCAGGGTTTTAGCCTTCTGCATTTGAAAGAGATGTTTCAGTTAAACCCCTCTGATAGCTCTCTAGCCTGCCTAACAGGTTCCCCAGACCTCTTACAGCTTGTGAATTGCTTACAGCCCCCCAACCGCGGGAGGCACAAAGCTTAAAAGCATCTTAAAGATACAGAGCCTTTTCTAAAGAGTTAAAAATTATATTGGTAGAGGGTTTTCACTGTTGACTCAAGGATTGCTGCCAGACCTGCATATTCTTTATCTTTTAGGCACCTGGAAGGATGTTAATGTAAGCAGGATGTAGAAAAAGATACATAGTAGTTTTGATGTTAGCAACACTAGACTTTTGAGTTAATTGCTTCTCTTTTGCTGTAAATCACTGTACTCCCTCTACTTGTTATAAGTTGCTGTATCCTTGCTATGTAAAAATGTAACTTTATTTAGTGCTTTCTGAGAGTGGCACCAGACCTTGGGAAGATCAACACAAATAAGTCTTGTGGTTGACAAACCCTTATCAGAAAAAAGGCTTTAAAATGTTAATTGGCCCTTTTGGCTGGAAGATGATGTAAATTACCTAAGACTTGTGTATACAATTAGGTATGCAGAGAGAAAAGCCTGGTTTTGATAAGAGTCTGGACTGCTAACGCTGCATAACTTTGTGTTACCCATTGATCTCCATGTTTTATCAAAAGTATAAAAGGCCTTCTGAACAATGAAGGATGGGACCAGTTTCTCGGACCAGCTTCTCGGACTAGTCTCGGCCTGGTTTCTTGGGAACCTGGCTCCCCCCGTGTCTTTCTCTCTCTCTTTTTCTCTCCCTTTCCCTCCCTCTGCTCTTTACTTTAATTTCAGGCTGAATTTCCATCTGGGGCGCGGAGGCTCGCCAGGTCTACTTACTTGCCCTGGCTGTTAAGACCCGCGCGAAAGGGAGCTTAAGGCGAGGCACCCTTAGATATTCAAGCGGGCGCCGGTGGCCCAACGTAGATGGTGCAAATTCCTTGTCTGGAATTTTATTGGTCTTCCGTGTAAACCAAGCTATTCAGCCCTCTTCCTCCACTTAATCTTCTTACTGCACTATAGTTTCTTAATCTAATCTTATATCAATCAATAAACAAGTCTTTCCACGCCAACGCCGTCCACCCTTCAAATTCCCTGGATCCACCGGGGCTGGACCCCGGCATATAAGCAAGCTCCAGGAGCTGGTGATGGACAGGGAAGCCTGGCATGCTGCAGTCCATGGCGTCGCAAAGAGTCAGACACGACCGAGCGACTGAACTGAACTGGAATTACAGTTGCTAATCATCTGACTTTACCATGAAGAGATTATCCAGGATTATCCTGGTGGACTCAATGTCATCACAAAGGTCCTTAAATGTGGAGGAGGGAGACAGAGACAGAAGATATAGATGTGTACCTTCTGATGTGTGAAAGATTCCAGATGTGATGAGATGTAAGAGTGGCAAGGTGGGAGAAAGACTCCACCTTGCTGGCTTTGAAGGTGGAGGGAGCCACGAGCCAGGCAGTGTGGGCAGCATCTCAAAGCTGAAAAAGGCAGGGAAAGAATGCTCCTCTCCAGAAAGGAGTGGAACCACCAACACCTTGATTGATCTTAGTACAACTGCTTTGGGTTTCTGACCTCCCAAACTGTAAGACAGTAAATGTGTGTGGTTTAAGACACTAGGTTTGTGGCAATTTGTTACAACAGCAACAGGAAGCTAACACATACAGTCATTAGGGCAGAGTCATTCATTTCCTGGCACTTCCAGCTCCCAGTGAAGCAGCCGGTGGAGCGGCCATCCCAAGAAGTGTCCACAGGCTACTGCTACTGGAGGGGAGCTGAATGTGTGGACTTGGTGATGGCTGAGAATGTGGGCATGGTAGGGACAGTGTCTGCCAGAGCCTTAGTCTCCCAAAAAAAGGATAGGTCAGGTCACCTTTCTCCAGCACCACTTTGGTTTGGCTTTTATGGAAAAAATCATATTTGGTAGGTACTGCATTGATTCAAATATTTCTGGCAAGAAAAATACAGATATCCCACCCCTGTAAGTTTGTGCACTCTATAGCAAGTTTCCTTTGTAATAATGAAGATGTTATCTCCCTCTAATCCATGGGGTCCTTGGAGGCCGATGCTGTCTTTATCTGCTTCTGTCCTGACCCAGAAGCATGGGTGTTGGAAGGCATGGTGTCAAGGTGATTAGCTTTAGACTCAGACTGGGTTTCAGTCCCAGGGCTGCTGCAAATTGTGGAAACCTTAAGTTTACTGAGCATGCTTTCTGCATCTTCTTCTGTAAAAATAGAAACAACATTGCCTTCTTTAGAATTATCATGAGGATCTAATGAGATAATCGGTACACAATAAGTGTTAGCAATTATTATGACTATTATTAATACCTACTATTTCCTAGTGTTCCCTCCCAATCTTATGTTTTTCTTAATCCATCACTTTATAAAAGATTATTTCATAAGAGTGTTAGCAAAAGCAAATTTAAACCAGATGTTAGCATTCTGAGTGTTTCTTTAACGTTATATTGGATTGGCCAAAACTAATACATTAAAAGACAGTAAAATGTAATCAACCAATTGTTTATCAAGAACATGATAAACAAATTGTCCCTTCCTTGCCACAATACAGTTTAAATCACGTATTTTAAATAAATACCGAAATGGGAAGAAAGACAGAATCCCACACCGCTTACTTAGCAAGAAAGCCAAGTAATTGTGGATAAAAATTTAGAAAGAAGATGAGCTCATGTCACTTTCAGGAAACTGGTATTGGTTGCCAATGAGCATAGACATACATGGAAATTCCAAACATTTTTTAATTTAAAAAGTGGCCTCTCTTTACACCTCTTTGTGCCATGGGGGAAGGGCAAGTGAAAGGGAGCAAGGTGGTTTGTTGAAAATCCAAATTTTTGAGCCAGAAAATTGGAAACCTAAACTGAGACTCGGGAGATAAGACTCCCAGTTGTTAGTGCCAACAGAACTTTGTGAGATGATGGAATGTCCTGATCTTCGCTATCAAACATGGTAGCCACAAGGTGTGTGTGCATGCTAAGTCGCTTCAGTTGTGTCCAACTCTTTGCAACCCCTTGGACTGTAGCCCACCAGGCTCCTCTGTCCATGGGATTCTCCAGGCAAGAATACTTGAGTGGGTTGCTGTGCCCTCCTCTAAGGGATCTTCCTGACCCAGGGATTGAACCTGACTCTCTTATATCTCCCACTGGCAGGCAGGTTCTTTACCTCTAGCCCCACTTGGGAAGCCCCTTAGCTCATGTTACTCAATTTAAACTCAAATAGCCTCAAGTGGAGGAGAAGGCAATGGCACCCCACTCCAGTACTCTTGCCTGGAAATCCCATGGAATGAGGAGCCTGGTAGGCTGCAATCCATGGGGTCGCTAAGAGTCGAACATAACTAAGCGACTTCACTTTCACGCATTGGAGAAGGAAATGGCAACCCACTCCAGTGTTCTTGCCTGGAGAATCCCAGGGATGGGGGAGCCTGGTGGGCTGCCATCTATGGGGTTGCACAGAGTCGGACATGACTGAAGTGACTTAGCAGCAGCAGCAGCAGCAGTAGCCTCAAGTGCCTAGTGGCTCCCATATTGGATAGTGTAGCTCTAGACCATAATGGCCAAGAGAGCAGGCTTGAAGTCAGGCTGGCCTGAGTTTGAAACCAAGCCCAGTTGCTATGGGATTTGAGGCAAGCTATTTAATCTGTCTATGCCCTGCTCATCTATAAAACAGGAATAATAACACCTGCTAATGGGATTAACTTGTAGAAAAGCTCTTAGCAGCATGTCATGAGCACTTGGTAAAAGCAAGTATTGATATTAAGTGAGGACAAGAGCAGTTCTACAGTAAGGAGAGCATTCACTCACCTGTGCCCGAAGGATGGCTCAGTGATGTTGACCATTTCCCATTGGCAAGAACTGGGGGAACCTGTGAACCTTTTTAGCCAAGCATCCACTGGGTGCCAGTGTTGTTTCACCCACTGAGGCGCTGGCCATTGGCGGTGGCAATTTTGCCTGTAAGTAGGACAGCTATGAGTTGCAGTTTTATTTTTAACACTGACTTTAACCTGCTGCTGGAGCATTCTCCTACCTGATTCGTGATGTTCTCAGAGGTAATTTCAAGCTGCATTTATCAAGGGTGTTCATCTCAACCACCAAGGCCCTCGCCTGCTCAGTGCCCCACCCCAGGTTAGGGCAGAAGACAAAGCCCCCCCTCTCTCACATGACCCCAGATCAGTCCCACAGTCATGCCTTCTTAATAATAGTAGCTGAATGCCTGCTGGGCACCAGGCAGTGCACAAGGCTTGACACACAGAATCTCTTTGGAACAGCTCTGCAAGCTGGGTTCCTTGTGTTATGAATGAAGAAGCAGCGAGGTTGCTCAAGGTCCTGCAGCTACTTCAGGAATAGAGGCAGGGTTTGACCCCAGGTGTCTTACTCCAGAACCTGGGCACCCAACCACTGCACCATTCGGCCCCTGGCACACATCCATCTTGCGTTAGACCCCTGACAGGCGATGGGCATCCAAAGAGGGGGAAGAATAGCTTCCCACCCTCAAGGATCTGGAAATGTGGGTGATGCTTCTGAGCCAGTGTGCACCATGCATGCAGGATGCTGCAGGAACACAAGAGGGCAGCCTGCTCTGCCGAGGGGATGGCTCGGGGGCTTTGTGCCCTGCCCCTCTGACCGCAGTGTCCATGGCTTTGGCCACTTTAGAGTCCTGTCCCCAAGGTTCACATGCCTCTACAGATTTGCTGTAGCTGGTTTCACAAATGCCCAGGGATCTCTCAGTGACACTTGGGAATCCCTCTGCCACTCACATCTCCTTCCCAAGGACGCTTTCTGAGCAGTGACTGGCAGCAATGGGTGTCAGAAGCTCCTGAAAGCTACTGTGCCAGGTCGGTTAATCCAGTATAGAGATCGTGCCAGAAAGCAGGACACGGGGTGCCTGGAAGAGAAGCTTAGCGAGGAGGACAGCCCTTGTAGTTAGCATTGAGGTTGAGAGCAGGGGCTGAGTCATGTTCGACTCCCCTCTTCCACCGGGTACATGACAACATTCAGGACATGCAGCATCCCTGTATCTTTTAGAGTCTGGCCGTCCCACTACGCTGTGAGCAGCTTGAATCCAGATATTGTGAATGACTTATTTGTATGCTGCTGCTAAGTCGCTTCAGTCGTGTCTGACTCTGTGCGACCCCAGAGATGGCAGCCTACCAGGCTCTTCTGCCCCTGGGATTCTCCAGACAAGAACACCAGAGTGGGTTGCCATTTCCTTCTCCAATGCATGAGAGTGAAAAGTAAAAGTGAGATTGCTCAGTCATGTCTGGCTTCACGATCCCATGGACTGCAGCCCACCAGGCTCCTCCCTCCATGGGATTTTCCAAGCAAGAATACTGGAGTGGGGTGCCATTGCCTTCTCTGACTTATTTGTATACGCAGTGCCTAATCCAGTGCCTGCCACTAAGTTGGAACTGGGTAGATATTTTTTTAATTGAATTAATTTACATCTTTGCTACCAAGTCCATAGTACACTCCCACGTCAACCCAGTTATCTCCATGACCAGTTCAACTTCCCTCTGGAACTCTGTTCAAAAAGCTACAGCCAGAGGTTGACATCAAAGTGCTTTGCTAATACGGAAACAATGATAAATTGGTTTTTGAAGGGAAGATGATAATTGCAAGTCCACTTAATTCTTCAGTAATTTGAATAAGTTCTGGAGCTAATTGTCTCCCATTTTTTATATGTAGCATGGGGTTAATTATCTTATCTCCCCAGGTGCTGTGAGCATCAGATGAGATCATGTCTATAAAGCATGTGACAAAATGCCTGAAGGAGAGTAAGTGCTTAATAAAGGGTCAAGCAGGGCCAGTTCTAGGGCAACATGAAGAAAAACATGTCTTAGGTACAAAATTTAAGGAGGCATCAAAAACTCAGTAATTGAGAGAAATCGTTTTTTAAGATTATCTAGGGTAGCTGTGACAAACTGTCACACACCGGGTGACTTAAAGACATGAATGTATTGTCTCAGTTCTGGAAGCTAGAAGTTCACAGTCTGCATGTAAGCAGGGCCAGGCTCCTTTGGAAGCCTCTAGGAGAGGGTCCTTCCTGTCTCTTCCAGCTTCTGGAAGCCCCAGGCATTGCTGGGTTTGTGGGCACGTCACTGCAGTCAGAGCCATGGTCTTCACTCGGTCATCTTCTTGCTGTCTGTGTCCTTGCCTCCTCTTATAAATCATATTGGACTGAAGCCACTCCACTCCAGTAGGACCTCATCTTAGCTACTTATATCTACAGTAATAGCTCTACTTCCAAATAAGGTCTCGTTCTGAGGTCCTCGGAGTTAGGACTTTGGAGGGGACAAAATGCAACCCATGACAATGATATTTTTAAATTATCAAGCAAAACATCAAAATGTAAAAAAAAAAAAAAAAAAAAGGCAGGATTCCACTCTGCATTTGAACTCCCCTGCCTCGCTGTCCTCATCCTAACCCAGCAGGATGCTGTCTTGATTCAAACTGAGCTGTGCAGTTGTCAGTATTGTTACAAGATGCTCTAAAAGATGTTGTAGGGAAGTAGGAGAGGGAAAGCCTTCCATGGGATTCTAATGGAATAGAAGAGAAAAATAGATAGAGAAAGAGAAACAGAGCCCCCGACAGCTGTCAGCCAGTTGCTAGCCTAGTTGTTCCCAGCCAGGCCGTGGTGTGGCTCTGCTGAGCATAGGCAGCGTCACAGAGTGTCACCATCCATGATTCCTCTGTCTGTGCTGGAACAAGACAAAAACTAGGCCACCGACTTGTCATGCCTGAATAGAGAAATAAACAGTGACGGGGGCAACCCAACCGCCATCTCTCCTGGTTAACACGAGTGGCTACTGCTACTTCTCCAGGACCGCCGCACCCCACCCTCACCCCAGCACTGCCGATTTGAACCACTGCTGTGTTCCTGCTGATATTTGGCTGGCACCACAAAATGAATAGTTGCAGCAGAATGTGATGGTGAACAAGGTACAAAGAAAGTGTTGCTGGAGCCCAGAGAGACACAGGTTCTGTTCTGGCACCTCTGAGTTGGCACCACAGAGAAGAGGGGCTTTAGCCGGCCTGGAAGGATGAAGATTTCAACTGCATGCAGAAGGGAGCACAGTGGAGGCCAAAGCATGGAGTTGTGAAGTACAGCGTGCACCTCCGCGGGGCTCGGTCTTTGCCAGGACAGCTTCACCCCCATCTCTCCCTGGACAGCCTTCCCATTTCTTCCTGGCCAGCCCTCATAGCCATTGACTCATTGCTTGTTGTGGTCAGTCAGTAAGTCTTGTCTGACTCTTTGGAACCCCATAGGCTATAGCATGCCAGGCTCCTCTGTCCTCCACTGTCTCCAGGAATTGACTCAAATTCGTGTCCATTGAGTCAGTGATGCTATCTAACCCTCTCATCCTCAGTATCCCCCTTCTCCTCTTGCCCTCAATCTTTCCCAGCATCAGGATCTTTTCCAATGAGTCGGTGGCCGCATCAGGTGGCCAAAGTACTGGAGCCTCAACATCAGTCCTTCCAATGAATATTCAGTGTTGATTCCCTTTAGGATTGACTAGTTTGATCTCCTTGCAGTCCAAGGGACTCTCAAGAGTCTTCTTGAGTATCACAGTTCGAAAGGATCAATTCTTCGACACTCAGTCTTCTTTATGTTCCGACTTTCACACCCGTACTTGACTACTGTTATGTCATATGACTTGTATGTCATTATCTTATGTCATAGCATTGATCACACCATGTTGTGATGGGCTGCTTTCTCCTGCCTTCCAATTGTGAGCTCTTTGTGGGCAGAAACTTCGAGTCCTCAGTCCCGAGCACAGTGCCCTGTGCATCGATGTTCAATACCTGTTTTGAAGAAGGTGAGCTAGTGGGTCTTCCCATGCACTTAGATACTAGGATGTATAAAATGAAATGATGAAAGATGAACATGAAGATTGTTAAAGATTGGAGTCGGCTTGGAGAGGACCTTGTTTTCCAAACAGGAATTTAGGTTTCATTAGGTTAGCAACTGGGAGTCTTTGAGATATTTGGGGGAAGATCAGTTTGATGCCATTACTGATCAAGTGAAATGGATAACATGCAGAGGTGAGAAGTCAGACAAGAAGTCCAGGTAAAATGCTACTGCAATCGTCTGGGCAAAATAGGATAAGAACCTGCAAGAGGATGGTTCCCGTGGAGATTGAAGCTCAGAGGATTAAGGGGGATATGTAACAATGAATGTGAAGAATGTGAAGGTTTATTAGATATTTGAAATACTTAAAACCTAATTCATCTGGCTTTTCTGGCATGATTAGGATTTAAGCTGGTGTCTTCTTAATGTTTCACTTGAGCTAATGTTAAATTGACTTATGTGTACTAAACACATGCATTGTAGGCAGGATAGTGGTCCCCTCAGAGATATCCATGTTCTAATTCCTGAAACTTGAGAATATGTTAGGCTAGAGGCAAAGCGAAATTGAGATTGCTAAACAGGTGATTTAAAATGGGAGAAGTTGCCTGGATTATCCAGGTGGACCAATGTGGTCTCAAAGGTCCTTGGAAGTGGAAGAGGAAGGCAGAAGAGAGAGGACCAGTAAAGATGGCAATTTAAGAAGGATTTGGCCTGATGTCGCTAACTTTGAAGATGGAGAAAGGGGCCAGGAGCACGGGAATGCTGGCAACCTCTAGAGGCTGGAAAGGCAAGGGAGCGGACTGTCCTCTAGAGTCTCTAGAAGAAATACAGCCCAATGAAGAACTCGATCTTAGTCCAGGGAAACACATTTCAGACTTCTGACCTTTGTTGTTGTTCAGGCACTAAGTCTTGTCCAACTCTTTGCAACCCCAGGGACAATAGCATGCCAGGCTCCTCTGTCCTCCACTACCTATCTCCTGGAGTTTGCTCAAATTCATGTCCATTGAGTCAGAGATGCTGTCTAACCATCTCTCCCTCTGCCTCCCCTGTCTCCTTTTGCCTTCAGTCTTTCCCAGTATCAGGGTCTTTTCCAATGAGTTACCTCTTTGTACCAGGTAACCAAAGTATTGGAGCTTCAGCATCAGTCCTTCCAGTAAATATTCAGGGTTGATTTTCTTTAACTGGTTTGATCTTGCAGTCCAAGGGACTCTCCAGAGTCTTCTCTGGCACCACAATTTGAAAGCATTAGCCCAAGGAGACATACTTCAGACTTATAACATACAGAACTATAAAATAATAAATATGTGTTGTTTTAAGCCACTGACTTTGTGGAAATTTGTTACAGCAGCTAAAGGAAGCCCATACAATACACTTCACAGGGGGCTGGACAGAGGATGCTGGTGACCCAGTCAGACAGTAAACCTTTCTACAAATGAGCCACAAGCTGAGTGCTAAAGAGATGAATGTTTATTTTAAATGCACTTCATTTCTCATTCCTTTTTTTTTTTTTTAATATTTATTTGGCTCCATCAGGTCTTTGTTGCAGCATGCAGCTTCTTCGTTGCTGTGCATGGGCTTCTCTCTAGTTGTACCGGGGCTCAGCATTGCAGCACGTGGACTTAGTTACCCAGCAGCATGTGGGATCTTAGTTCCCTGACCAGGGATTGAACCTATGTCCCCTGCACTGGAAGGCAGATTCTTAACCACTGGACAACTGGGAAGTCCCTCATTTCTCATTCCTGAAGGGATCTGTCACAGGGCTAAAAAGTCATCTGTTTCAAGCTAGTCAATGTGGCTTAGTTATTCTCTAGCCTTTCGAGTTTCGTCTTTACATTTGCATTGCCCTCATCATTTGGGGAGTAGGTTTCCTGTAGATTCCTCCTGCCAACAGCAATTGAGTCAGCGGTAGCAATTCTCTTTTAAATGTGACAGGTGTGTATATAAGACATTATATTGAGGTATTGGGAGATGAAGTAAGTAACTTGAGAGCAGGGAAGAGCACTCCAGTGCCTGTGATATACCACCTGTGCTTTATATACATGTCCTCATTAAACTCTATAGAAATCCCATGAAGTGGGCATCATTTTCTACATATTATAGAGGCTCGGCAGTGAAGAATCCTCCTGTCAATGCAGGAAACTTGCAGGAGATGCGGGTTCAATCCCTGGGTTGGAAAGATCCCCTGGAGCAGGAAATGGCAACCCACTCCAATATTCTTGCTTGGGAAATCCCATGGACAGAGGAGCCAGGCAGGCTGCAGTCCATGGGCTTGCACAAAGAGTCCGACACCACTGAGCAGTCACACACACATAGACAATTATAGTAAGTCCCCTACACGCAAGTTGTGAACTTTCAAAGATGTGAACGTGCATCTGGTTCCAGCAAGAAACCAGAAACCGTGCCAGGAAATTGCAGCTTGCCTTCCATCTCCTATTGCTGACGATCCTTCAGCTCTACTATTTCCCACCTCCTCTCCCTCCTCCAGTCAGTAATTCTTCTTGCCTCTTCACTCAAAGCCAGCCCTTCTATGCCAGCCACTGTACTATACTACTGTACTTTTCAAGGAAGTGTATTGTAAGATTTTAAAAGCTTTCTTTATTTCTGTTTTGTATTTATTATTAGTGTGAAAATTATGATAAACCTATTACAGTACAGTATTATATAGCCTATTGTGTTAGTTGGGTACCGAGACTAACTTGGTTGGACTTACGAATAAACTGGACTTACGAACGTGTGCTCAGAAAGGAACTCATTTGTAGGTAGGGGACTTACTGTAAACTGAAGCTAATAAAAAGAAGCCAAGATTCAAACCCAGGTCTCTAGGGCTTCACACCCATGGTTTTCGCCGTTTCGTCAAGCAGAATCTCAGTCTACACTTTCTGAAAACAGTACCCTTCCAGAATCTCTGGAGGAGGTCTGTATCAGGTAACAAGAAGCCCCCATTTTCCGTCCACAGTGTGCAGCTGTATGCATGGAGTATGCAACAGTGGAATACACGGTGATGGGACCTGTGAGTGCTACTCTGGGTACACTGGCCACAACTGTGACGAGCGTAAGTATTGCTAGTTTCCTTTATTCCACTGGGCTTCCCTGGTGGCTCAGATGATGAAGAATCTACCCTCAATGCAGGAGACCTGGGTTTGATCCCTGGGTCAGGAAGATCCCCTGGAGAAGGGAATGGCTACCAACTCCAGTATTCTTGCCTAGAGAATTCCATGGACAGAGGAGCCTGGTGGGCTATAATCCATGAGGTCACAAAGAGTAGGACATCACTGAGCAACTAACAGTTAATATATTATACAAATCAAATACACAGATGTATGCATTTCACATGTGTGTTCATTACTGGGGCCCTCGGTGGGTGATGTGCATCAAATGTTTTGATGGAATATCATCAAAAACTTAAAAAGAAAGAGGACAAAAAGAGAGGAAGGGAGATGGGGAGAGGTAGGGGAGGAAGAAGAGGGGAGAGATAGTCTGGAAGATGGGAAGTCCCAGAAGGTTTGGGAGGAACACAGTGGCATGGCTGCAGCCACGTTTTAGGAAGGCCCAAGCTGGTGGCAGTGAAGATGGGGTGGAGAGGAAGACGCTGGGGCCACTGCAGCCAGTTAGGTCCCTTGTAAGGGAGATGAGGCATGTACTCACTTATAGGTCTCAAAGGCAGAGCGCATCAGCAGGAAATGGAGGCTCACCAAGGTTAAATGATTCACCGAAGTTCACAAAATAATGAAGGGCTGGGTGGTACTCAAGCCATGAAATTCTCTACACAATTGATCCCCTTGGGCTCAAGCAAGAGATAGAGGTCACAGGGTGATTGCAACAAGGGAAGTTTAATGTAAAGAATTAGTAATAGGAGAGTGGCTATAAACACACAGAGTAAACCACAGGGCTGATGGGGCCTAACAGAGAAGGCAACAGCCATTCCCAAGACTGGGTTCAAATCATGCTGGAGAAGGTGTGGTGGCAGCCTGCTTGATAGGGGAGAAGTTTGCTGATTTGCCAAACCAGCATGGGAGTGCAGTCACCCAGCAACATCTGCCGGGGCTCCAACGAGCCAAGGCTGAAGGGCACAGAAACACTGAGGACACTGTGACCTGAGAATTTGGGGATGCTCTGGCTTAACACGGCAGAGGTTTATTTCTTACTCAGGTAGCAGTCTGATGTGGGTGTTCCTGGCTGATACCAGCTCCCGCCACATGGTGTTTAGGGATCCAGAGCTTTCCACTGTGTGTGTCTGTCAGTCTATAGAACCTCAGAATGCTCTACTTTGAGCCACAGAAGGAGGGAGAGAGTGTAGAGACAGATTTGCTTATAAAGTCTAGAATGATACATAGGATGCCCAATATTCCATCAATGTAAGCAAGTCATATAAGCCCACCTGGATGCAAAGGGGGGGCGGGGGGTTGAAAATGTGACTCTGAAAAGGCAGCCCCTTCCCAGCCACAATTTGACTTTATGGAAGAGGTGAGGGGATATTCTCTATGAATTTTTTAAATTTTAATGTTAACTGAAGGATAATTGCTTTACAATGTTGTGTTGGTTTCTGCTGCACATCAGCATGCATCAGCCATAGGTATACATATGTCCCTTCCCTCCCGAGCCTCCCTCCCACCTCCCACCCCATCCTACCCCTCCAGGTTGTCACAGAGCACCAGGTTTGAGCTCCCTGCGTCATACAGCAAATTCCCACTGGCTGTCTATTTTACATACGATAGTATGTCTGTCTCCATGCTGCTCTCTCCATGAGCTCCACCGCCTCCTTCCCCACTGTGTCCACAGGTCAGTTCTCTCTGACTGCGTCTCCATTACTGCCCTGCAAATAGGTTCATCAGTACCATCTTTCTAGATTCCATATATATGCATTAATATACGATATTTGTTTTCCTCTTTCTCACTTTCACTCTGTATGATAGGCTCTAGATTCATCCATCTCATTAGAACTGACTCAGATGCATTCCTTTTTATGGCTGAGTAATATCCCATTGTACATATGTACCACAGCTTCTTTATCCATTCATCTGTTGATAGATATCTAGGTTGCTTCCATGTCCTAGCTATTATAAATTAGAATACTTCCTAACACCATGCACAAAGATAAACTCAAAGTGGATTAAAGACCTAAATGTAAGATACTCTCTCTGAATTTTTGATTCAGCCAGCCAGTATTGGGAGACAAATGTGTACCTCACATTTGTGCACATCTTGAGAGTCATTACTTTGCCAACAAAGGTCCGTAGTCATGTATGGATGTGAGAGTTGGACTATAAAGTTGAGCGCCGAAGAACTGATGCTTTTGAACTGTGGTGCTGGAGAAGATTCTCTTGAGAGTCCTTTGGACTGCAAGGAGATCCAACCAGTCCATCCTAAAGGAAATCAGTCCTGAATATTCATTGGAAAGACTGATGCTGCAGCTGAAGCGCAAATACTTTGGCCACCTGATGCAAAGAGCTGACTCATTGGAAAAGACCCTGATGCTGGGAAAGATTGAAGACTGGAAAAGAAGGGGACAACAGAGGATGATATCGTTGGATGGCATCACTGGCTCAATGGACATGAGTTTGAGTAAACTCCAGGAGCTGGCGATGGACAGGGAGGCCTGGCATGCTGCCATCCATGGGGTTGCAAAGAGTCAGACATGACTGAGCAACTGAACTGAGAGTCACACACTGACTACCCTTTATTCCAGCATCTTTCTGAGGGTGTCTGCATAGCGAGCAGCTTTGGAAGATATAAGACCTCCCTTGGGAGCAAATACAGGCACACTTACTGCCTGTTAATGGATTGCCTGTCAGCTCCAAATTCACCCTTCTTGCCTGCTCTGTGAATATAAAGTAGGCTTTGAAATATTTCTCATTTGCCTGCCAGCAAGATGTGAAACCTCACCAATAGAGGGCGCTAAAGGGACACCAAAGGAGGAAGGGTGTTTTCTTGTCTTGTTTCTGGCTTAGCACACTGCTCAGCCCTGCACAGTTTCTCCAGCACTAGCTTCCTGCAGGGATTAGGATGCTCCACTATTTGATATCTGCATATCTTGTCTGGTGATCAACTCAGGCAGCAGCAGCATCAACCAGGAGTCCTGGGACAGTGAGGCTGGTGCCCCAGTTCAGGAGCAGGCGTGCTGTTCTGCACACCCTCCCCTGAGCCCCCTCCACACCAGGGACCCCACAGGACTGGCCACCTGGAGAACTGACCACCCACCTTCATGCCACACAGCTGGCTCCTGAAGCCACCCCGCCCCACTCACACACAGGAGTGCACCATGCCTCTGAGAGCATGGGCTTCTCAGCTCCTACTTCCAGTAACATCCTGAGGTGAGCAGCCTGCCCAGGCGCCAAGGGAGCCCTAAGGCTTAGCACCTCCCTGTGGATGACCTTCCCTGGAACCCCAGAGGGATGGAGTCCAATAAGTCTCACCGTCGGACACCTCAGCAACCTCTCCACTCTAGAAGTGACCAAGATCCTGTCCTTTCCAGTGACATCTGTGTCTCAGCTCTGGAGGGACTTGCTCTGATCTTAACCCAAGAGGAGTGATGGCTGTTTATTTTTCTCCCTTTATTCTTTCCAATTCTTTTTAACTCTCAGGGGCCATTTTAATCTGTTCATGAATCTTTACACTAAAACTTTCCCTGTTTAAATAATTGTGTGATTTCTATCCCTTACCCAGGCCCTAACTCAAACATTGCCTATTATTTAAAGATAAACAAACAAAACAGCATTTCACTTCCCTAAGTCAGGGCACGTCTTCTGTAATGACACCTGTTCAGGTCTCAGTCTGGCCCTCTTCCCATTGCCTGGTAGGAACTGGGGCTTGGAAGAACTGGTCCAAAAATACCGACCCTCTGGCTACTGCTCCTGATGTGAGTGATAAACTGTCCTTTATCTCTGACCCCGGCATGTCGTATCTTCTAGCAGCATCCGTGTTACTGTGTCAGTCCAAATTGTTTACTTTGCAAGCTGGCTCCTTATGTCAGATTCTTTATCATTTTTAAAAGCCATCTAAGCACCATCTATTGATATATTATAAAATACTATGCAGTCATTAGAGATCAAAGTACATCCTTAAATACCTCCATGCTGCTGCTGCTGCTGCTAAGTCGCTTCAGTCATGTCCGACTCTGTGCGACCCCATAGACGGCAGCCCACCAGGCTCCCCGATCCCTGGGATTCTCCAGGCAAGAACACTGGAGTGGGTTGCCATTTCCTTCTCCAATGCGTGAAAGTGAAAAGTGAAAGTGAAGTCACTCAGTTGTGTCTGACTCTTAGCAACCCCCTGGACTGCAGCCCACCAGGCTCCTCCATCCATGGGATTTTCCAGGCAAGAGTGCTGGAGTGGGGTGCCATTGCCTTCTCCAAAATACCTCCATAATGTTAAATTAAAACTTAAGTTCTTAAATATTTTAACAGGATTCCATTTTGTTTAAAAAAATATCTTATATGTAAATGTATTATATTGGGTTTTGCCATTTATTATTTTGAGAGTGGGGTAGGAGAATGAGACTAAGAAGACCGCTAATTTTTGCCTTACAAATTCTGTATTTTTTTTATTATTACAAGGAATCTGTGGTCACTTCCGTGATAATAGGAAATATTGTATTTGTTGAGTTGTGTGGGGTTTTTTTGTTTGTTTTTTTTTTTAAGAACTGGTTGTACTACTAATACAATTACCTCAACAATCTTCCTTTCCAGCCATCCCGGAATGTGCAGCCTTGCTCTGCCCAGAAAATTCCAGATGTTCACCTTCCAGCAAAGAGGAAATGAAGCTAGAATGCAAATGCCTTCCCAATTACAAAGGCGATGGCAAACACTGCGAGCGTGAGTAGAACCTCCATCCTGCAGGTTTATTCATTAAGATGGTTAGATTCCTCATCAGAAAAAGCCACACAGCCTTCTTAATATTAATACAATAAACACTTCTATTTCTCTCTGTGCAGTTGAATGGTATATATTAAAAGTTCTAGCAAAATGCTCATCATGTGTTAGCTCTTCAATAGATGATCATTTCTACTGTTATCAAAGTGTACCTATAGATTTTTAGGGTTTCCCTAGTGGCTCAGACAGTAAATAATCTGCCTACAATGTAGGATACCCAGGTTTGATCCCTTAAACATATATATGTTTTTGCTTTATATCACCTGAATCAGTGTTAAGATAGAATGTACTTTGATTGCTTCTTCCTTTCTCCCTTCTTTCCATGCTCTTTCACTTCATGAGAAGTTGTAATTGGTTCTGAACATGCTATTGGAACCAGGCCATCTGTGTATAAATCCCAGATCTGCTTGTTGACTGACAGCATGACCTTGGACAAATTCTTGAATCTGCCTGTGCCTCCATTTTCCTGTCTATGAAATGGGCATAATAGTGGTAACTACCCTAGAGGATTGTAAAGCTTAATTGAGTTCATATATGTCAAATGCTTAGAAAAGGGCCAGTACATATTATAAATTCTATAAATGTTAGTGCTTTCTTTCATGCCACTTTATATTTAAGTCCACACATAGCATGGCATAATAATACATCATCACAGTACTGGTCGTTATCATTCCTGCAAGGCGTATATAAATCTATCTGGTAGGTGGAGGTGATCCAGAAGATAAGATGAAATGTTTTTTACTCTCTCTTGAAACTGTTAGGTTGCCTGTGCAGCTTCCCTGGTGGCTCAGATGGTAAAGAGTCCACCTGCAATGCGGGAGACCTGGATTCAATCCCTGGGTTGGGAAGATCCCCTGGAGAAGGGAACGGCTACCCACTCCTGTATTCTTGCCTGGAGAATTCCATGGACAGAGGAGTCTGGTGGGCTACACAGTCCATGGGTTCGCAAAGAGTCGGACACAACTGAGAGCCTTTCACTTTTCACTTGATTGATTTCCCCTCTCCTTCCCTGCATGTGGTAACCGCCTTGTTTGGTCATTGCTTCTCCAGCCATCAATCCATGTTCACAAAATATCTGCCACCCTCATGCTTGGTGCACCTACCTGGGACCAAATCAGCACAGGTGCACGTGTCAAGAAGGCTACCGCGGGGACGGCCAGGTGTGCCTCCCGGTGGACCCCTGCCAGGTTAACTTCGGAAACTGCCCGACAGAGTCCACGGTGTGCAGATACAACGGGCCTGGACAGGTGAGCTAAGGATGTCTGGAACTGATGTGAACAGGAATAGGACCACCCGCCAAAGGCCAAACTGTGTCGGGGTGTAATTTGTCATCCGCGCCTCCCACGTCTCTCTTTCCTTGCTCAGGTTGGGCTTCCTTCCCAGCCAGAGCCCCATGTGCTTGGGGTCAACCTCAATGAGCCCTAATCTACCCTCTGAACTTGCCCTTGCCCAGCTTTCTAGTCAAAACTTCACTGTCTCTTCTATCCCTGTCCTGTTTGATGACTGACAAAATACATACATATGACTCAAATTTGACTAAGAAATTCATCGTTAATTGTTAAGTGAATATGTAATTGACTTTCGTCCGCAACCCTCCATTCTCTCTAAGGTCTTTTCAAAGTGACAGAGGACTCTGAGGACCAAAAAACTGTCCCAGAAAAGATAAATGCTGATAAAATGTTAGGCAGCATGGACAGATTTGTAGGGAGCAATGAAGATGCCCTGCAGTGAGCCATATGTTTTTCTCTAAATCACATCATGACCTTGCCAGGTAAAATTCAGCCTAGTCAGGAGACCTTTGCTGCAGAATCCAGATAAGAGAAACCTTTCCCCATTATCTCATTTACCCACCAAATAGTGGGTGCCTACTGCAGCCATGTGATCTTCCCTGGTGGCTCAGAGGGTAAAGCATCTTCCTGCAATGCGGGAGACCCGGGTTCGATCCCTGACTCAGGAAGATCCCCTGGAGAAGGAAATGGCAACCCACTCCAGTACTCTTGCCTGGAAAATCCCATGGGCAGAGGAGCCTGGCAGGCTACAGTCCCTGGGGTCGCAAAGAGTCGGACACGACTGGGCGACTTCACTTCACTTACTGCAGCCATAATTGCACGTGAAGTGTCCAGTGGGGGAAATCCATCCGTTCAGGAGACTACAGCTGCCTGAGGAAAGGAAAGGCCTCAGTGCCTGACCAAAACCAGCCACAGGTTCCCAGCAGTCTCATTGCATGCCCTGGGGATGCTCCTAGAGCGCCCTGCAAAGAATCCACCGCATCCCATCTCCAAGAAAAAGAATAGCAACATTTCTGCTACTGATTTCTGAGGCGGGTTGGCAAGAAATTCAAAGGGCTGAATTCCCGTCTTCTACATGAGATCCCTTGTGGGAAAAGTCATGTTACATCGTGAATCAAGGCCCCGTACCTTGGGAGTGAGATTAAAAATATACTTTGTCCCTTAAAAAAAGAAGAAGTCCCCAGGCATATTTTCAAGTCTTAGAAGCATCGTTCACACAGAAACATTGTTCACATTCATTTTTCCAGAACAAGTCATTCCTCAACCTGGGCATAATTAATACTTTGAACCTGAGACCTCTTTGTTGTAAGGAGTGTCCTGTGCATTGCAGGATGGTTAGCAGCATCCCTGGCTTCTCATGACACTGGCCTCTTCTCCTGTTGTTACAATCAAAAATGTCTCCAAGCATCACCAAGGTCCCTTGGGTTGAGACTCCCAGTTGAACACCACTATCCTAGAGAAGTAATACATCTGAATGTTGATCTCCACCATCTAAATCTAAAAGCAGGAAGTATGGCACCAGGGAGGCCCAGGGTTAGCAAACCAGGAAACTAAAAGGTGAATTACAAAGTATATGAATTTCCAAACAGATGAGAAAACATGATTTCCAATTTTAGATACACTGATGAATTTCAATTTCTGCCCATACTTTAGACCTACCCCAAGTCAGCTTGCATGCCAGGGTAAAGACAGGAATTTAAGAAGGTCAGCCTAAGTGACTAATGAAAACCATTTTGTTCTTCTCTTCCCATCTGCTGAAGGCTTACTGCGAGTGTAAGCAACATTACCGCAACTTTGTCCCTGGAGTGGGATGCAGTATGATTGATCTGTGTGAATCTAACAACCCCTGCCACACGCATGCAGACTGCATCACCTTCGCACCAGGCCAAACCAAGTAAGTCTTTTCAGTTCCACCACAGTCTTTCCAACAGGGGGAGGTGGTGGCCAGTCAATGCTGAAATGTCCTCGAAGGGCAGGAAGTGTGTCTTATTCAGCCTTGTATCCACCCCCACCCCCACATAGCACAATGCAAGGAGCATAGTAGAGGCTCAGTACGTCTTTGTATAATCAATGAATTGTTCAATAATCAATTTGCTTGAGAGTGATCTTGACAACACCCTGAAATATTGACCTGATCTAAAAACATGGTGTAAAGTGGTCAGAGCATGGGAGAATGAAGCCATTGCCACTGGGAAAATGAATGTCCATTGCAGTGACAGGAGTTTGACCTCTAATGCACATGTCCTCTATGAAACAGTGCTTGTCAGTGGTGCAAAACAAGGGGAAAGTGAAAACTGGGGAATGTGAACATACCCAAGTGGTGTTTTCTGGACTCCAGGTTTCAAAAGAAGGGGTTTACCGTGAGTAAAAAATATTTGCATGAAAATTCTTGGGACAGGTGCAGTTCATCCGGTGGGAAGATGGTACTTGGAGTTTTAAGACCTGGGTTGAAGCCTCCGCGTTGGTATCTGTCAGATTCATGACCTTGGGAACATGATGTGGTCTCTCTGGCTTCAGTTCCTCCATCTATAAAATGAGTGGTGATGTCTGCTTCATACAGTTGTTGTGAAGATTCATGAAAGAATGTTCTGGAAACTCCTCTCCAGCTGTGTTATGTTTTATCAGTGGGTGAACTAAGGCTGGAACCCAAGTCTTTTGTCTCCCGGGCAGAGGCTTGCATCTCGAGGCTACTTTTGGTTCTCATTGTCACCCCCATCTGCAAAGAGCCCATTCTGCTGTAGAGAGCTCAGAGCCACGGTAGACATAGAACAGTTTCTGTGCTTCTTCTAGCATATCTTTCATAGATGGGTCTTGAATGGGTGGATTTTTCCCAGGTTTGATGGTCACTGTGTTCTTTCTGGGCAAGTAAATGGATCTGTACTCTCTGTGGGTGGAAGAGAAAGAGCGTGGGTGTCAGAACCCCTGGGTTCAAACCCAGCTCTGCCACTTCCCTTAACCTTTCTAACTTGTTTCCTCTGTCACAAAAGGGGAAAACTTTAGCCTCCAAGCAGGGCTGTGATGAGGATTAAATAAGATTGCATTCACCCATCTCTGAAAGGAACCTGGCACACAGAAAGCTGCATACACACATGTACACACAGACGCCTCCCAGACGTGTACACAGGCACACACACATCCGCAGAGCACACCCTCTGCTGAAACCAGGTTCTGGCAGTGACCGCAGCACTGGCCAGCTTACACATTTTGTACTATCCTCTGAGAAAACTTGAGCAGAACACTTTAAACATTTTCTTTCTTCTGTATTTGAGAAGATAAAATAGAAAAATGAAACTGGAATATCAGAATAATAGAAGTTGCATTAAAACTTGTATCTAGAATGTCAGTGGAACTAATCATCAATGTTAGGGGTCTGTGTGTCACTAAAAAATCTCCTTGACTCCCCCCCTCAAAAGAAAACTTTCCTCAGCTGGGAAGTTGTTTTTGTCGTTGTTTAGTCACTGAGTCATGTCTGACCCTTTTGTGACCCCACGGACAGTACCTACCAGGCTCCTCTGTCTATGGGATTTCCCAGGCAAGAATACTGGAGTGGGTTGCCATTTCCTTCTCCAGGGGATCTTCCCAACCCAGGGATTGAACCCACATCTCCTGCATGGCAGGTGGATTCTTTAGCCACCAGGGAGCCTCAACAGGGACGAAGCCTAGGTTAAAGGCTGGCTGAGTGACATTGATAAAATATGGGGCCATCAGTAATTTAGTTCACCCAGAAGAGGGATTTGTTAGGTCTATGCCTTCTCGATGTGGCAATCAGTCTATGCAGAATATTCCCAATCATGCTGCATTGGCCATAGAAGATGACCCATGCATTGTCTCTTCTGTCAATAGCCCTGATGGTGTTAGTAAACCCATTTCACAGATGAGCAAACTGGGGCCCAAAGATGTTAAGTAATCTTTATCATGTTGTCATCAATTATTTGTTTTCAGGCTCATTTCCAGCAACATGATGCTAAAAGAGCAAGATATCTGTTGTTATTATCTTTATAGCCCTCTCGCCTAGCACAGTTTCTAGATTTCAGTAGGTACTTCGAAAATAATTGGCTCAACAATGAGGCACTGTCCCAGGTGCTGGAATACAAGGAGAAGAAATAAGGTGGGATCCAGATTCTAGGAGAACTTACAGCTAGCAGAGGGGGAAACACCTGATGAGGCCATTCTGGTAGGAATAGTCGTGGTAGAGGTACCGACGGGATGCTTCTGTGGGGAAAGTGTTGGGAGGTCAGGTAAGGCTGCCCAGAGCAGGTCACACCTGAGCTATGAGAATGGTCCTGGCAGGATACCCACTTAAGAAGAACAGAACAGTCTAGAAAAAAAGCAAATTGTTGCTAGGATTTTGCATGAACAGCAAAAAGGAGACATAAGCAATATTCCCCTCTTTGAAGTCTTGAATGCCTGCTAAGCACTTAAACTATATCCCATAGATCAGAAGTCTCCAACCTGTCTGGCACCAGGGACCAGTTTCATGGAAGACAACTTTTCCATGCACTGGGGTGGTTTCAGGATGATTCAAGCACACTACATTTATTGTGTACTTTATTTCTATTATTATGACATCAACTCCACCTCAGATCATCAGGCATTTAGATTCTGGAAGTTGGGGACCCCTGCTGTAGACAAAAGGAGCCCCTGAGAGAATTAAGCACAGAGATGCCAGATTGCCCTTTAGGACAGACCACCCAGGGCTTGTGTGGAAGACTGACTTAATGGGAGGAAAACTCAGGTCAGAAAGACCAATTAGGGAGTCACTGCAGCAATCCAAGCAAGGGATTTGTTCAGAAACATGTTTCAGCAAACATTGAAGATATATATCTTTGTGCCATGGGACTGATTTAGAAACATAACTGGATTAGCAAGGGTCTAATTGTTCTTTGGAATTGTTCTACACATGAGTCATACCTGTGGTATGCTTGCTCACAGCACCCTTGCATCTCTCCTGTCTGAACTGTTCTTCCCCATCTCCTGTTTCTCACTTATCGCTAAGATCCTGGTGAATGTCACCTTCCTAAGCACCTTGCCAATTTCAGCCAGCCGCCAACCAGTCTTCGCTAGGGAGCAGTGGTTTGCTAAAGCCAGGGCTTATTGAGTTCTGAGAGCCGATGATTAAATTCTCGGGAACTTGCTGGCTGGTTAGTGTCATGCTAGTTTGAGATTGGCCAAGGTGGGAGTGTGAACCATGGAAACTGTCAAAGGCTGCAAATCAGAGCTATTTTTTCCCTGGAGATTTGGGTGTTTAACATCTACCAGGACACCACTGCTAGTACATCTTTAATTCCATTTCTCTTTTGCAAGAAGCTTATAAAACTATCATATAAAATTATGTGACTTTCCTTGTTTAGGTATTTCTGTTTATTTTACAGCTATTCATTAAATACGTACTATGGGCCTAGGCTTGCACTGGATCTTGGGTTTATGAGACTGAATAAATACACACATTGCCCGTGTCCTCACTTTTTTCTCAAATCAGAAGGGGAAGTAGATCTTAATCAAATAACCCCTCAGATGAGGGTAAAATTGTAACTGGAACTGGTGCTGCAGAAAAGAGCCGCCTGGTGCCATGAGCTTCATGGCACACTAAGGGGGAAATGATGTACCAAGGGGGGAGGGGATAGAAAATCAAGGATGGTTCCCCTAGGAAGGGATGGTTGAGCAGAGATCTCAGAAAGGAAGAGGAGGGGGAGAATCTTTCGAGCAGGTCTACAGCTCTGACTCTTTACTTGAGGCCAGCTTCAGCAGCTTTCTGATTCTGTGCTTCTGCAGTAGGGACCGAGACTCTACATTTATAGCAAGTCCTAATGGTTCTGATGTACATGGGCTTTTGGTCATGTTGTTATTCAGTTGCTAAGTCACGTCCAACTCTTTGCAACCCCATGGGACTGCAGCATGCCAGGCCTCTCTGGCCCTCACTATCTCCCTGAGTTTGCTCTTGCTCATGCTTGGAAAAAATATTGAAAACAAAGAATATACAAAGAAATCTAGTGTAGCCAGCCAGGCTCCTCTGTCTATAGAATTCTCCAGGCAAGAATATTAGAGGGGGTTGCCATGCCCTTCTCCAGGGGATCTCCCCAACCCAGAGATCAAACCCAAGTCTCCTGCATTGCAGGCAGATTCTTTACCATCTGAGCCACCAGGGAAGCAATGTTTACATATACACACATAATTTATTAAATATCCATTTCTCGTGGGCTGCTCTATGTTAACCAGAACATTAAGAAGGCTCACCTGTGTTCATCCCACTCTTCCGGCCTTGTCTCTATCCCACTCTGAGCATCATCTTCCCCTTCTGCACAGTGAGAGGTTTGAACTGTATGATCTCAACATCCAATGACTTTGGGACCCTGAAAATATGTTTTCACCCTCTCTGTAGATGCACTTGTCGTAAAGGTTACATAGGCGATGGCTCAACCTGTTATGGAAACATCATGGAGCGACTCAGAGAATTAAACACGGAACCCAGAGGAAAATGGCAAGGAAGGCTGACCTCTTTCATCTCTCTCCTGGGTATGCAGGCATGGGTGCACATTTCCACAGAAAAGGCAGCCTTCTGGTGGACAAGGACATCTGAGACACACAATTACTCAGAAAGGGGTGTGCAGGATAGGCAAGCCTCTTATCTAGCAGGATCAGCCCTTTCTAGGAAGGGCAAATGGAAGGAAATGGACAGACAGATGTCTCAAGGAGACAGGAGTTAGTGCCAAGAGATCCAGTAGTGCAGCAGCTCAGGCAAAGGTCCTGGGGTCACCACTGAGTAGTAGGTCTGCAACAGCAGTGAGATAGGCAGCTACAGACGTCAGGATGGATGCCATCCTCTTTCCCTTGACCTTATGGGTCCTCCAGATGGGAAACAATGTTGACAGGCGATACTGGCAGGCGATATTCATGCTCTTCAGTGGAGGTGCTGTTTGAATGTGGGGCATAGTCTTGATGGCATGTGACCGACCGTCTCACTCATCACTGGGTGTTTAGCATCCTTTCCCACCCTCAACCACTAACAATCTAGAGTGACGCATTTTCCACCAGCCCCTGGACAAGGTGACAGCCAAAAACACCCTTCTGCATGACCAAAGGCCCCCAAGAGGTCATTACCCCTCCCTCCCATAAGAATGAAATAGAGCCGATTACAGCATTAGACAAGATTTTCAACAAGACACAAATTTTGCTGATCAACAGAAAATGGGCTTGAGCAATCAACCAAATCCTTAAAATATCAGTCTCTAGAACTGACCAGTCAGCAAGCACAGTTTCCCAGAAAGAGCACAGACAGAGAAGAAAGTGTTCTGCATGGATCGGGGCTGTGTTCTCAAGGCAAATAACGTGCATCCTACACAAACAGCTTGCTCTTTGCAAGACACCCCATGGGCAGTCTGGCATCACTGGTGGGGCTCTGGGATCTCCCTCCTTCCTCTCTGTGCTTGTAGAATATCAGCGAGAGCAGACAAAGGGGGCAGTGTACAGACCCTCAGGCAAAGCCCAGTCACCCTTCACCTGCCTGGTCTACAAGGTGCTAGGACACATGGCCTCCTGTGTGAGAGCACAGAGCCCAGCCTGCTGTCCCAGCTCCCCAGGAGCATGGAAACAGGACCAGCTATGAAATTGGTAGGGCCCAGTGCAAATGGAAAGACAGGGGCTCTTTGTTCAGAAAGTATTGAGCATGTCACAGTGGCAGCCGCAAAACGTTAAACCAAGCGTGAGGCTCTTCTGAGCTCTTCCATCTCCTGGATGAAACAAGAGCTACATCTTTACTCACTAAGATGGTGACAGCTCGAAAAGTCAGGCAGGGACAAGAGGTGGCCAATGATTTTGTCACATGACCCTCACAGAGCTTCTCCTCCCAGGGTGTCTTTGAGCCAAGACTGTGGTTGCAGGGAAAATCACACAGTTGTGAGGAACATTTCACATTGTTAGCATCTCTCTTCCTTGAGGGCCTGCATAATACCAGTTAGAACAGAGAAACTCAGGAGTCAGAAGGTCTAAGTGGACCACAAGGGCCATTGCCTGATTTTACTCCTCATGTGCCACTGACCCATTTGCTGTTTTCTTTCTTTGTGTATTTCGACTCCTAAGACAAAGCCTATGCCTGGCCATTGAGTAACCTGGGACCATTTACTGTGCTGTTGCCAACAGACAAGGGATTAAAAGGATTCAATGTAAGTATTTAAAATAACTTTATTTTATAAATAGGAGCTAAGGCAAAAAAAAAAAACCTTAGTAGACAGTATCCTCTTTATCTAAAGTGGGAAACCTCCATTAAAATTCAATCTACTGATGACAAGGATGGCAATTTCTTTTGTAAACTTTCTGTAAAGTATGACACCATTAGGGATTGTATACAGATTAGGAATGCACAACTCCATGAACCGTCACAATGTGTATGTCCATGTATCTAGCAAGACCATTTGTAGCTCCCTACAAGACCCCCCAGTGCCCTCTTCCAAACATTACCCCTCAAGGGTAATCCCTATGGGTTCTCAACTGCGGTCACATGCTAAATAAGATTTGCATTATGCAAAACTGCTCACTCACCACAAGAAGAATTAAACTTATGTACCAGCTAGGTATTTGTTTCTTTAAAATCACCATAAATGGCAACCAGGATAGAGGAAACTAGAAGAGAAGTGGAGTCTTCAATGTGAGCAGCCGCTATCTCAGATAATGTCCACCAGTGGGAATGAAACCCATAGTACCTGGTGGAGGTGTCCCATTGTGATAGTATCAGTGCCATAGTTAGATGTGGTTTAATGTAGATAGTGAATATATTGATTTATATGGAATTGGTTTATCTTAATCCAAGATATTTTGTGATTGTAATGTGTGCTGAATTAAATCAACACCCAGAGACTTTCAGACTCTCTCCTCCTAATATGCCACTGCCATTCATCTGCGCAAAATGAATATGTCATTAATCTTTGGAGATGCACTCACATCTCCCCTGTGGGGTAAGTGAGCTAGTGGATGTGGAAGGTGCCTGGGCTAGACACTCTGCATGTGATTGCCTGTTTAATATAGAGGTTGAATTTACATAGGATTAAGACAGGTCTCTGTTGAGTGATTGTTGATTATATAATATTGACAAAATATCCATTTGGTCCAGTGGATTTAAAAATTCTTAATTTTTTTATTCAAAATCTCTATTTGTCCACTCTACCCGTGTTTTTAAACAACTTCATATTTCATTCCCAACTGATTCCTGGGCTCAAGATGACTGATTCCTTGACTCTTGCCACTCACCTTGGTCCTTCTGGCCCCAGTGCTCCCCACTGGTTCCCTGCTAGAGCGTGCCCCAGAGTTTGAGAGCATACCATGTATCACCTCTCCAAATTTCTGCCCCCTTTACCACCTGGCCCAGGGGAGTTTAACTCTGGGAAAGTCATCTGAATTTGAAAGAGCCCAGACTCAAGTTGTACACTCACTTCGATGTTCTTGATGATGAAGAAGTCATAGCCCAAGTCCCAAACCTCATTTTTCTCGTCCAAACCACCATAGAGATGGAAGGAATCGGCTTTCTTTTCTCAGGTAAAAGAGTTTTTGCTGGATAGCAATGCTGCTCAGTACTTTGTGAAGCTCCATATAATTGCTGGGCAGATGAGCACTGAGCAAATGAACAACACAGACACATTCTATACTTTGACGGGAAAGTCGGGAGAGATCTTCAGTGAAGATAAGGTAAGGGTCTCTCTGATCTTCACTCCCCGAACCAAAGTGTCCACTGAGTCAATCACCACAGCAGGCTCTCTCTTGGTGTCCAGGGGTCATGAAAGGTTATGAAGAACTTCTTTCCTTGTTCCTCATTTGTCACAGTACTTTCCTACATAAGGCAAAAACGAAGAGCCAACACTGGAAAGGGTCAGGTGCGGGGGATGGACTGTTAACAGAAATGGGACTGTAAAGTGATTTTGCCCTGGTCTGAATTAGTTTTCAAGGCAACCATCATTCGACTGCAGCAGGAAGGAGAAAACTGACAGTAAACCCATTTCCTAGAAGCATCAGCACAAAGCCAGATCAGCACTCATCTTAGAAAAGGAAATGGATTGTTTGTTTCAGGTGGCCAAATATCCACCCTCTCCAGTTCAACATTCCATCTCTCCTAATGCCATTAATTCTGTTTTGTTTGTTTTTAAAATATTTTTTTGTGACTTTACTGAGCTGAAGGGCACATGGTCAATCAACAGAGAGTCATGGTGGGGGATGGGGTTGGGGGTGGTTATGACCTATCTGGTTGCATTTCACCAAATATCAATAGTTGATAGATCAGTGAGCACTTAGTACATGCAAGATACTGGGGTAAATCTCTATTTGTGATATTTAAGGCTCACAACAATCCCATGAACATTTTTCCAGTGGGAAAACTAAAAGGTCACACAGTAAGAGCCAAAGGCAGGATTCAAACTCAGGTCTGCCTGATCCCCAAACGTGAATCATTGTAACTTTTTTTTTTTTTTTTTTGGCTTCCCTGGGTTTTTGTTGCAGTGTGTGGGATCTTTGTCATGACACACAGAGTTTCCGTCATTGCGATGTGCAGATTTAGTTGCCCTGAAACATATGGGGTCTTAGTTCCCCAACCAGAGATCAAACTTGCACCCTTTGCATTAGACGGCTGATTCTTAACTGCTGGATCCCCAGGAAAGTCCCCCAAAGCCTGAACCCTTAACCAGTATGTTGTATTGTGTGTATAAGGGTGGATGGATGGATGGATAGATGAGTGGATGTATGGATGAAGATGTGGTTTCCTTTCTCACAGGGACATGTACTCATTCATTTACCTATTCATCCAGCACGTATTTTTTATGGTGTGCCTCTTCTGTCCAAAACACCAAAGTAGGTAAGGAATGAGTTTACAATAAATGGAAGAGTTTGGGGTCCCTTTGTAGCTTGCCATCTTTTGAGGGGAGACTATACAGTAATTCCTTATTCTCTGTTTAGCAATCATTGATAGTCAGAAGTGATTTCGTGTGTTATCTCATTTGAGCTCAAGGGAAGACCTGTGAATTCAGTGTGGCAGAAACCATCATCCACATTTTTAGGTTAGGGAACTTATCCAAGATCATACAGCCAATAAATGACAGAACCCAAGGATTTAAGACTTCTTCTAATCTAGTGCTCGATTTTCAAGGACATACATTAATGTAGTTTTATTTTTCCTTGGTGTTTTAGGACAATCAGCTAAAGCTTAAACTCTATGAAGGCAAAAAGAAGGTAAAAATTATACAAGGGAACATACTTGCTTCCAACGGGCTCTTGCACATCCTTGACAGAGCCATGGACAAGGTGATGCCCACATTTGAGAGCAATACTGAGGTAAGAACTTCAGGTAAAAGTGATGTCAAGTCAAATCCACTGTCCCTTGTTCCTTAGAGACTCATATTCATGAAGAAAATACAAGCCACCACTATGTGCTTGTATTTCTGTTTTTAGTAGAATTCTGACACCGAGAAAGAGAAAGGCATTGGCTGAAGTGACTTAGCAGCAGCAGCAGCAGCAAGTGTAGGAAAGAGGTTGATTGTGTGATCTTTTTCATAGACACACCTGATAACTCAGACCAATTGTCACATAAATTCATCCCTTGTGTATTGTGGAGGAAGGCATATCCTCCCTGTGATAACATTCATTCCCTCTGATCTATTTGATAATGGCCAAAGACTGTTCTGGGGCTTCCCAGGTGGCTCAGATGGCAAAGAACCCGCCTGCCAGGGCAGGAGACATCAGAGATGCAGGCTTGATCCCTGAGTTGGGCAGGTCCCCTGGAGGAAGGCATGGCAACACTCTCCAGTATTCTTGCCATGGACAGGACTGGCGGGCTACAGTCCACAGGGCTGCAAAGAGTCAGACATGACTGAAGTGACTCAGCATGCAAAGACTTTCAGAACATGCAGATCTGAACTACTGTTTAAATAAACACTGGGGACACATGTATAATGTATCGTGGTTAGCCAGATCCTTTTATAGATGTCTACTCTCCTCTTTATTTCCCCATAGCTTTCCATCAGAAAAGTGAAAGTGTTAGTCACTCGGTCGTGTCTGACTCTTTTACTTCATGGACTGTGGTCCACCAGGCTCCTCTGTCCATGGAATTCTCCAGGCAAGAATACTGGAGTGGGTTGCCATTCCCTTCTCCAGGGGATCTTCCCGACCCAGGGATTAAACCCAGGTCTCCTGCATTGCAGGCAGATTCTTTACCATCTGAGCCACCAGGGAAGCCCGTAGATGTCCACACTTCCACGAAATCCTGTCATCAGTCTTTTCATGTTACAGCAGCTGTTTCCTAAACCACTCCCATTTTTTGTACTGAACTTTAAGCAAAATGTCTCTTTTTAGCAAACCATAATGACCATGCTACAACCAAGATACAGCAAGTTCAGATCTTTGTTAGAGGTACGTACTTTTCATGAACTCCTAAAAAGTTTTTTATGTCTAGTCCTTGGTACGATAAAATTAGCAGGGGGTATCAATTATAAATACTTTCTGGGGAATTCATGTATCTATCTGAGATAGGTTACAGATATAAATTTTCATTTCTTAAACACAGAAAACCAATGTGGGACATGCCTTAAATGAAGATGGGGTTGGTGGACCATACACTGTTTTTGTTCCAAGTGATGAAGCATTGAATAACATGAAGGATGGCACTCTCGATTATCTCCTTTCTTCAGAGGTATTGTATCCTGAGTACTCTAACAGTGTCATGACAGCACCACTGCTTCCGTCTGTACATACACAGGCTTTTTCTAAATTAAGGACAACAAATAAGTAGCACATGCACCACTTACATTTCTGCAACCAAGGCAGACATCATTAATCAATCGCAAGTGCTTGGAACTAGTGCTCTGGAACTAAGCCTAGATGTGGCTACAATCTCCCCAGTAGAGTTGCGTGTCACTATAAGACCAGTCTATGTCCTTTCTCTTCTAAGATTTCTCAATAGCAAAACCATAAATTTTAAGTTCCCTACAACTCTAAAACCATCTAAAAAATGAAGCCTGGCAGTGCATTCTGGGTCAAGTCTAGGTTAAATGTAAAAAGAATGTTATTTTTAGGGGCTCCCAACTCTGCTTTCTATGGCTTTCAGTTCTCTCCACAAACCTTCACCTCTCGCACATCCTCCTCAAGAAAGGAGATTTGTTTTACTCTTTCAGTCTAGGGTAAAAATAATGGACACCATTTAAAGTGTTTCCTCTTTCAGGAATAACAGCCTTAAATGGAAAAGAAAAGTGAAAGTTGCTCAGTCGTGTGGGACTCTTTGCAACCCCATGGACTATACAGTCCATGGAATTCTCCAGGCCAGAATACTCGAGTGGGTAGCCTTCTCAAGAGGATCTTCCCAACCCAGGAATCAAATCCAGGTGTCCCACACTGCAGGCAGATTCTTCACCAGCCGAGCCACAAGGGAAGCCCAAGAATCCTGGAGTGGGTAGCCTATCCCTTCTCCAGTGGATCTTCCTGACCCAGAAGTCGAACCGGGATCTGCTGCATTGCAAGTGGATTCTTTACCAAATGAGCTATCAGGGAAGCCCAACTGAAAAGAAGGTTAGCTAATTATGGAATTTTTCATTAGAATGCCAAATAGTGAAATTATATGAAAGGCCACAGACTTTTTCCCAGTGCCCTGAGGTCCTGCCACCATCTTGGAAATGGGGCAAAACTACTTGTGACCTTGTGTAGATCAGTGTTGATTACACCGGGGGTCTGAGTCTCTTAGAGTAGTGATCCTCAAACTTTGGCGTGCTTAAGAATTACCCAGGGAGGGCTTCTCTGGTGGCTCAGTGGTAAATAATCCTGCTGGTGAGGGAGACGCAAGTTCAACCCTGACCCAGGAAGATCCCACGTGCCATAGAGCAACTAAGCCCCTGTGTCGCAACTGCTCAGCCTGTGCTCTAGAGCTAGGGAGCCGCAGCGAGAGAGACCACTGCAGCGAGAAGCCTGCACACCGCGACTGGAGAGTAGCCCCCATTTGCCCCAAGAAATGCCTGTGCAGCGGCAAAGATCCAGCACAGACAGAAATAAGGAAGAGAATTACCCAGGGAACTTGTTAAATAGGCAGATTACATAAGCTCACCCCAAGAATTCTGATTTCATGTCATTGGAAATAGACATTTTGGTAAGCACCAGCTTTCTAACTCAGATACCAAGTCACACTGTTTTGGGCACTTGAAACTTTTTGCCTGAATGACTCAGAGGGTCACATGGATACATCCCTTTCTGGAATACTTTCAGGTATCTACAAGGATATCCCACATCCAGAATGCATGCATGCTTAGTCACTTCAGTCATATCTGACTCTTTGCAACGCTATGGACTGTAGTCTCCCAGACCCCTCTGTCCTTTGGATTCTCCAGGCAAGAATACTGGAGTGGGTTACCATTTCTTCCTCCAGGGATCTTTCCAACCCAGGGATAGAACCCGTGTCTCTGCCTCCTGCATTGGCAGGTGGGTTCTCGACCACTAGCACCACCTGAGAAACCCTGCATCCAGAATACTTTGCATTAAAAAAGAAAATAGGTATCAAGGAAATAAGTCAGAAGGTAATCTCTTACATTACAAGCAGATGTTAAACATATTTAGAGACCTGTTACAGGTTTTCATTGAAAAAGTCATATTTCCCAGTGCCTTTAAAATAGGATGCTATTTTAAAAATATGATTCACACTCAGGTTTCCTGAAACCTAGCTATTATAGGAAAACTTATTCTTCTCTTTAGAAGTCATACTCATATTTAATTTTAAAAGCCAAAGAAGTAATAATTTCTCCCCTGGGAATCTAATAAAATTCTGAGATTATATGGTTTTTCTTTGATACAGATACTTTTTAATAAGAATAAAAGAGTTCTCAGAAACCTAATCAGGTGAACTTAAAATTAAAACCTTTTAGCTAGAATAGAAAAAGTCAACCTTGCTGCTTTTCTGTCAAGCACTTTTGTTCGAGAACCTCCTCTCTTTTTGTAACTCCTTCCAGCAGTGACTGGGGCTGCCTCACTCAGGCTCTCAAGAATAGACTGTAGCTCTTCCCATCTCCTAGACAAACCAAGACAACATATTAAAAAGCAAAGACATCACTTTGCTGACAAAGGTCTGTGTAGTCAAAGCTTTGGTTTTCCAGTAGTCATGTACCAGTGTGAGAGTTGGACCATAAAGAAGGTTGAGCATCAAAGAATTGATGCTCTCGAACTGTGGTACTGGAGAAGACTCTTCAGAGTCTCTTGGACAGCATGGAGATCAAACCAGTCAATCCTAAAGGAAATCAGTCCTGATTATTCATTGGAAGGACTGATGCTGAAGCTGAAGCCCCATTACTTTGGCCACCTGATTCAGAGGGCTGACTTATTGGAAAAGACCCTGATGCTGGGAAAGATTGAGAGCAGGAGGAGAAGGAGGTGACAGGGTGAGATGACTGGATGGTATCACTCACTCAATGGACATGGGTTTGAGCAAGCCCTGGGAGATGGTGAAGGACAGGGTAGCCTGGTGTGCTGCAGTCAGACACGACTTAGCAACTGAGCAACAACAACAACTTCCCAGCTCCATTCAGTGAAATCACATCAGCAGCTTGAACTCAGTCCCTGGCAAGAATATGGACACCATGGAAACTGGCCAGTACTATAAATCAGGGCTTATTTTTTCCTCATAGAATGGATTTAACAGCACAGCACTGCTCCTGGCTCTCAATCTCATTTCTCTCAAAGGCAACATCTTACTTCTCACAAAGAACATATCACTTCAAGTCTCTCAATCCTGAGTCTCAAATTGTTTTTCCACTTCCAGTTTCTAGGTGAGGAATAGAATCATCTTTTCTACCGCTTTCTCTGGTCCAGAGCCAATGTGGGTTAAGATTCCTGAACCTATAGGGAGCTCCCTCTTTCTGCACGAATCTTAATGACATCCTTCAGCTTTACCTTCAGGGAGGAGCCTCAGCGAGAGATAATAAGCTCCCCATCAGTTAGGCCAATGAAATGAAAGGCAGACTGGTTTCATTAGAGGGATGTTCTCCAATTCTGCTTTGGGAGTGCCTTGTTTCCTTCCCAGTTATCTTTCTGCTTCTCCTTGAAGCAAAATTTCAGTCCTGAACGATCTGATCCCTGCAGAGACCATGGTTACTAATCACAAGCCCCAGTGTATGACTTTATCACTGAAATAAACAGAAATTAAAGCAAAGGGAGTGAGAGACCAGCCCCTGCCAATTCACAGAGACCTTGTGAACAAAATGGGACAAAACGAGGTGAAGTGACAGAGTTCAAGGTCATAGTCACTATTTGGTAGAAAAACTCTCCCTTTCTGTCTCTGGCACCAAACAACTCAGTTTTGTGGTTTGTTTGTTTGTTTTCACCTAAAATAGCAAGTAGGAAGTGAATGTCCGCATAAAGGAAAGAATGCGTTGCACCAACAAGCTCTCCGACAGCATCACCTGTAAGCGAATCCTGTGGATCTAAGCCATCTGGACTAAACTCTGGCTGGATAATGGCCCCCAGCCAGATGAGTGGCAGGTTCAGACAATAGAGGAATGTTGCTGATCAACTCCTTTGTCCCTTTCATTCTCCAGTTTCCTATAGAACGGGTCCGATGCCAATTAAGTCTTGAGGCTTTAGAAGTAGATAATCCAGCTGATAAAGTCTTTCCTATAAAATAGAGTGCTGGAAGAGGTCCAAACCAACCCTGTTATTTTGCAGCCTAGAGGTATGAGATGCTTGCTCAGGGTCACACAGAAGAAGAACCAGGACTAATCTCAGATTCCCAAGGTCTAGCTCAGTGACCTTCTCAGGACCCCTTCCCTCCTCCCTTTAATAACTTGCTGGCACAAATGTTTATGCAGGTCCTGCTATGCTGACTGGGGACACAGTGATTAATAAGCCAGACAGACCCAGTTCCTGCCCTCTGGGAGTTTGAAGTCTACTTTTGTCTGATATTTTCAAGGGGTCCCCGCTTTTCCCCACCCTTTCTGCCACTGAGCATTCAAGCTTGTATTGGCGTTGCTTCTGCCTGCAAGTCCTCACTGCTAGGTTCCATAAAGTAGTTGTCAGGGAAAGTTAAGACTCAGAAGCTAAGTGATTTTCTCAAAGTCTTATGGTAACAGAACCAGGGTTATAGAAACCATCACTTCCAGGGCTGGCCAGCTGGTGGTCAGTTTCTACATTCTTACCAGTCACCCTGCCCTGTGCTTAATGCTGTTGACCTGTAGAGATAGTGGCCTTCCAAGTGTTCACGCCAGGACAATTTTGAAAGTGAATGGGGCTGCCAGGATGATCGCTGTAAACCAGGGTTGTTCTAGACAAACAAGGATATGTGGTCCCTCTGCTTACAGGTAATTCCGCTGGCATAGGGGCCAAGCGAAAGTGCAGAGAAGAATCTGGGCGAATGGAACTCGGGTTCAGCAGGGCTTTCTTTCCACCTGGGACCTCACACTGTTGAAACATGTGCCCAGCTGGTCAGCCTCTTGGAGGTTATTATGATCTCAATTTGTGATACTTTACCTTTCCAAGACACAGTAGCTATGGCTGTGCCACTGAAGTAGCAGAATTCAGGGCTTCGAAGCTTGTAACCCCCGGCTCTGACTCAGCTGGGAGATTACGTCATCCTGTAGTCGACTGCCTCTGCCTTCTTCCCCCAGAGAGTGGCCCCTGTGCACCTTAATTCTGTCCACTGTCTCCAGGTCACCCCTATAGGGACTGCTCATCCTGCTTAGAGTCCCAAGACTCTTTTTCTATTTCCTGAAGCATGAGAACCCTTGGAAAGGACCTTGAAGGTGAAATGAACATGTACCATAAGAACACAGAAGAAGAAAGAGTCCTGGTCACATATTCCTAACAGGACTGTATGTTCCTAAATAACCAGTACATGGCCTGATGAGCCCACAGTTATTTATGGAGTGAGTGAAACAGAATCGCAAACTGAAGCTGTCTTAGAAAATCTAGAAGGTAGCCTTAGACATTGAGAGAGGTGATGGAGCAGAGTAACTGAGACCTTGAGTTACTTCTCAGGCTTATAGTCTAAGTTATAAATAGCTTTGCAACCTTGGACATGGCTTTAAAACTCAGTCTTATTATACATAAAATGAGTCAGTAGTATCCCCACCTCACAAGGCTGTTGGGAGGACTAAATGAGAGGTGCACATAATGGGAACATTTGGGAACAGCCCCTGCCTGTCACAAAAAAATGTTAGTTATTTGGGGGATGGGGTTTTTCTCACCCTGAATTTCCCAAGAGAGATTATGGGTCATTTATTTTTATTGACCAAGTGACCAGAGTCACTTGAGAAATTTTACACAAGAGAGGGAAATCTGTGTTTTCCTCAATGACTTAAAGAAGTATTTTGATTCCTTTGCAGGGATCTCGGAAGCTACTGGAACTCATCAGATACCACATTGTCCCATTTACTCAGGTTGGCCCTCCTTTCCTGCCCTATTTTTTCCCCTGTTTTCAAGATATCTGGTCTTAAATTTCAATATTTTAGTGCTAGAGAATGTGTGACAATTATTTATTATCTTAGCTCTGAGCGCATGCTTATGTGAATAATGAACCTGTCATCTAAGAACTCTTCCAAACCCATTGCAGAAAGCTCCCATCACTTATTTCATAAACTTTCAAGTTATTTTTTCCAGTGAAGACTCTGGGCACTGCTCTCAGTATCTCTATTGTTCTCTTGTTCTTGCAGCTGGAAGTGGCCACCCTCATTTCGACCCCTCACATCAGGAGCATGGCCAACCAGATCATAAGATTTAACACAACCAATGAAGTAAGTGAAAACTCTGTCTCTGGTGTCATTGCTCACATGTGTTTTTTCCTCTGCTTATGGCTGTTCATCGGGTTATCCTACCTCAGCACTAATTCACAGCTCTTTGTGATTGCTTCACTCATTCATTATGTCTTTCTGCAAATACCTGCTGAGCAACTCCAAGTGTGTGAGTCTAAACTAGAAGCCAAGGATAAAGATGTGGAAAAGACAGGCCTACATTCCAGCAAGGAAAGCAACCCTTAAGCAACTAATTAGTGACCAGTTAGTTATTTAGTTACAATTATAACAGGCTCCCATGAGGAAGTTAAGAGAGCTCTGGAGCAGCAGAAGCAGCAACAGAAGTAGACAGCAGATCTGGGGCTCTAGAAGTCCTCAGTCAGGACATGATGCTTCAAAGGATGAGTAGGAGCGAGTTCCAGGCAGAAGGCAAAGCAGGTGCAAAGGTCCTGAGGTGGGAGGGAACATGACTTATGTAAGAAACTCAAAGAAGGCAGTGTTATTCAGCTAACTTCTCAGGGTTGTAATATTAGCAGAAATCTGGCAGCAGAGAGATTATGTTTCCTGTTGGTTCACTATGGATGGTGATGGCGATGCCCCCTCATCCTTTCAACAAGTTTCTGCTGGGTGCCAAGAATGTGCCAGGGATCATTCTATGCCCTCAAGTTTGGAACAAACAGATAGAAGTCCCTGGTTGTGTGGAACTTTCATTCTAGTAAATAAGATGATAGATCATAAGCAAATTAAATACATCCTATATCAGAGCAGTAAGTGTTAAGGTAAAAAAAAAAAAAAACAGCAAAGCAAAGATGGGAAATAGAAAGTGGGAATGGGGATGACGTTTTAGATACAGTGTCTAAGAAATCCTCGTGGAGAAGAAAATCTGTGAGCAAAGACCTGATGGAAATGAAGGAATAGGCAGCGTGAGTACCTGGGGCCAGAGTACTCCAGAGAGAGGAGACCGAGTGCAAAAGCGTGAAGCAAGGAGCGTGCCGCCTGAGCGAGGAGCAGCAAGGTCCTCGGGGCCAGAACAGAGGGACAAGAGGAGTGAGGTCGGAGGAGGTCCAGGCGGTAAGAGGGAGAAGGAGAGGTGTGGTCAGGTCACACGCAGCCTAAAAACTCAGGGCGAGGATGAAGGCTCTTAGTTTAAAAGAGAGAAAAAGCCATTAGAGGATTTTGAGCAGGGGAATGATGTGATCAGACATACATCCAGGGAGATTATTTAGGAGGGAATGTAATCACTCAGAGAAGAGGGGCAGTGACTAGCAGGGAGACAGGGAAAGGGGCAAAATAGAGGTACACATTATTGGGCATAAGATAGGCTTAAGGATGTATTATACAACCTGGGCAGTGGAGTCATTATTTTCTAATAACTGTAAGTAGAAAATAACCTTTAGAATTTGTGTTGAAGTTTTTTAGTTAAATGGAATGATGGTAACTGAGAGCAGAGTGGTTGCTGAGACCTGGTAAGGAGTGGCTGAATTCTGAAGGTGTTTTGAAGAAGACCAACAGAATTTGCTGAGGGATCCAATGGGGGATGAGGAAAGAGGAAGCCAGAGATGTTTCCTGAGCTTCTGACTGGAGCCACCAGAAGGGTGGTGTTGCCATTAGTTTCACCCAGCGAGATTTGGAAGGAAAGTAGACATCAGAATTCTCTGCTAATTTGTTCATTTTCTGCTCCCTCGCCTACAACATAAGCAAGAACTTGTCTGAGTTTGTTCACTGATATCTCCTGAGACCCCGAAGTAGAGTCACTCCAGTGTATCTGAGCAAATGGATCTCCATTTCACCATGGGGGTAAGACAGCTTGCCCAAGGTCTCATAGCAAATATATCACAGAACTCAAAAGTTATACCTCTTCCCCAGTCCAGCACCGGCAAGGACCATTTCTGCAAGGACATCCTTGCTTAGAACCAGTTGAGAATTCATTCAGGAGAGTCATCTTTCCCTGTCAGCCAAGCCCTTCTAACCACAATCCTCCCCTCAGCAGAAAGTTAAGTGAAGTTGGAGGCTCTTTCAAGAAGCTGCCACCATTCAAATCTGCCTGGGGGCCACCAGTGCTCCTCAGGCAGAAAGATGGTGTTGTTTCTCTCCAGGGACAGATTCTGGTGAATGGCATGGCACTGGAAGAAATGGAGGTCGCTGCCAAAAACGGCCGGATTTACACGCTGAGGGGAGTCCTCATACCTCCCTCCATCGTCCCAATCCTGCCCCGTCGATGTGATGAAACAAAGAGAGAGATGAGACTGGTAAGGAAACTAGGGAACTCGATAAGGGGACCCTAAGGAGCCCTTACAGAGCTGACCGCTCCGTCCTCATGATTCTGAGGGGACTGACGGGGAGAGTCTCACACAGGAGCCCTGTTGTAAAGGCGTTTCTGTCTTCATGAAGAGGCAGGGGGCCCTGAGGTCCTATTTCACTGAACACAAACCAAAGTTCCTGGGGGAATTTCCACACTGACCATTGCTATCCTGGCATATTCATTTTCTAAAGCTGCCATAACAAGTTACCGCAAAACAAGTGACTCAAAGTAACAAAAATTTATTCTCTCAACAGTTCTGGAAGCCCGAAGTCCAAAATCAGGGTTTCCTATTTCCATTGCAACTTTTTGGCTCAGCTGGTTTAAATCAGAACAACTAAATTTCAACAAGCTTTTGAACAACCTGGACCAGAGCCACCCCACAACAAGGCGGGGAGTCACAGCTGCCCTTGTCCTCCACAGACTTCCTTCCCTGAACTTGAACAACAGCTGCTCAGGGTGGGAGAGCTCTAAACAAGTCTAACTGTTGACTCCTATCAAGACTTTCCTGCAGATTGTTCAAGAGCTTATTCTCCATTTCCCCCCCAGAAAAGAATCAAGATGTGGGCTTGAGCCACCCAAAGAATTTTAGTTAAATAAGAAGAGCTTCCCCATAGCTACCTTAGAATCAAGTCTTCTTTTACCATTTTATCTGGATTTAAATCAAACCAATGTGCTCTGGTTTAGGGTTGCTCTGATCAGATCTATTAAAAGTAGCAGTGAATTCTCTGAGAAGTACTGAGGGCTAATAAATAGTAGGAATAGCTAGTCCCTTCTAGAAATCTTTCAGAACCCATAGCTGCCTTTGGGCATGTATACTTAGATTTAGAGGTTTAATTAATAACTCTCCATACCAGTTAGGCAGAGAAGGCAATGGCACCCCACTCCAGTACTCTTGCCTGGAAAATCCCATGGACGGAGGAGCCTGGTAGGCTGCAGTCCATGGGGTCGCTAAGAGTTGGATACGACTGAGAGACTTCACTTCTGCTTTTCACTTTCCTGCATTGGAGAAGGAAATGGCAACCCACTCCAGTGTTCTTGCCCGGAGAATCCCAGGGACGGGGGAGCCTGGTGGGCTGCCGTCTCTGGGGTCGCACAGAGTCGGACATGACTGAAGCGACTTAGCAGCAGCAGCAGCAGCATACCCGTCAGGATCCCTGCTGGATACAGAATTTATCCCAATGGTTCAAATGAAGAGACTTTAATTAAGAACCTGTGACAGAGCACTTTTCACTTTCCTGCATTGGAGAAAGAAATGGCAACCCACTCCAGTGTTCTTGCCTGGAGAATCCCAGGGACGGGGGAGCCTGGTGGGCTGCCATCTCTGGGGTCGCACAGAGTCGGACACGACTGAAGCGACTTAGCAGCAGTAGCAGCAGCAGACAGAGGGGTGGGCAGGGCTGAGGAAACAAGCAAGTGATGCTGGGCCATCCAAGGAGAAGCAGTGGCAGGAAACCAATACAACAGAGAATCAAGGGTGGGTAGGAGTGGGAATCACCTGCAGCCACTGGGAGTAGGGCAAAGGGAAGAAGAGGTGTCCACCAGGAGCTGGAGGGATGGCACTTGAGCAGAGAGGAAGCAAGAAAGAGATACCTTGACCCTTTCCTCCTTCTACCCACCGATATCCTGCTGGCCGCTCAGCCAGACCAATTGGAAACTGGTGAGGAAGCCCAAGGTTGACCTGTGGAAGCCAAGAGCCGGGTAGAGAGAGTCGGGGGGACTTGAGTGTGCAGCCAGTGCTGGCGCTTCGCTCTTGGAGCAGGTGGGCAACTGCAGTGTCCCCTCAGGGGCAACGGCCTCCCTACATGGCTGAGGGCTAACCTGAAGCCCGAGGCCTGCAGGCGGTCTGAACCTGAAAGAGGAGGAGGAAGCGGCTCCTCTGAGCAGACCTAATTACTTCTCCCAAACCTCTCTGGCGTTGACATCACTCCTCTCTAGGGAGGAGGCAGTAGGGGCAGGGAGAGGGGCCAAGAGTGGGATGCTAGTGGGACCATCTTTCTAAGGGACGTAACGAGACATAAGGCCGGATGCAGGGGCCTGCTGCTCCTTCTCATAGGGACCCCTGCACTGACCCCTGTCCTTCCTTCCAGGGCACCTGTGTGAGCTGTTCCACGGTGTACTGGAGCAAATGTCCTGCCGACTCCGAGCCCACAGTGAGTGTGACAGCTTCAGGGAAGCACACGTCACCCCAGCAACCCCACGGGTGTGATTTCTCATCCTTCCCACCTTCCCTCTTAAAAGATAATCATTCCAACTAGGATAATAAAAAGTTGCCTCTTAGCCTGCTCTATCTGGGGAGACGATAGAAAGATAGCTCACAGATCTGTGTTTGAGATCTTTCTCACTTATTCAAGGTAAGTTGCTTCACATTTTTACTCTAATTTTCTTATCTGTAAATAGTAATAATAGTAATAGCAACATCTTCAGCAGAAGCAGGATTCAGTTCAGTTCAGTTCAGTTCAGTCACTCAGTCATGTGTGACTCTTTGCGACCCCATGAATTGCAGCACACGAGGCCTCCCTGTCCATCACCAACTCCCGGAGTTCACTCAAACTCACATCCATCGAGTCAGTGATGCCATCCAGCCATCTCATCCTCTGTCGTCCCCTTCTCCTCCTGCCCCCAATCCCTCCCAGCATCAGAGTCTTTTCCAATGAGTCAACTCATCGCATGAGGTGGCCAAAGTATTGGAGTTTCAGCTTTAGCATCAGTCCTTCCAAAGAACACCCAGGACTGATCTCCTTCAGAATGGACTGGTTGGATCTCCTTGCAGTCCAAGGGACTCTCAAGAGTCTTCTCCAACACCACTGTTCAAAAGCATCAATTCTTTGGCACTCAGCTTTCTTCCTAGACCAACTCTCACATCCATACATGACCACTGGAGAAACCATAGCCTTGACTAGATGGACCTTCGTTGGCAAAGTAATGTCTCTGCTTTTTAATATTCTGTCTAGGTTGGTCATAACTTACCTTCCAATGAGTAAGCGTCTTTTAATTTCATGGCTGCAACCACCACCTGCAGTGATTTGAGAGCCCCCCCAAAATAAAGTCTGACACTGTTTCCACTGTTTCCCCATCTATTTCCCATGAAGTGATGGGGCCAGATGCCATGATCTTCATTTTCTGAATGTTGAGCTTTAAGCCAACTCTTTCATTCTCTTCTTTCACTTTCATCAAGAGGCTTTTGAGTTCCTCTTCACTTTCTGCCAGAAGGGTGGTGTTATCTGCATATCTGAGGTTATTGATATTTCTCCCAGCAATCTTGATTCCAGCTTGTGCTTCTTCCAGCCCCGCATTTCTCATGATGTACTCTACATAGAAGTTAAATAAGCAGGGTGACAATATGCAGCCTTGATGTACTCCTTTTCCTGTTTGGAACCAGTCTGTTGTTCCATGTTCAGTTCTAACTGTTGCTTCCTGACTTGCATATAGGTTTCTCAAGAGGCAGGTCAGGTGGTCTGGTATTCCCATCTCTTTCAGAATTTTCCACAGTTTATTGTGATCCACACAGCCAAAGGCTTTGGCATAGTCAATAAAGCAGAAATAGATGTTTTAGCATAGATAAAAACCCAAGTGCAATGCCTGAATCAAATAGCCACTCAGTAAACATTCCCTCTCTAGTTTTCCTCTTAAATAAAACCTAGTGTTTGTTTACGAGAGACAAAACTTTACCTCCACCCTCTTAGGGTCCTTGGCTGAGCCTGCAAATTAAGTTGATATAAGATAAATTAACAGGAGAAAAGCACAATTTTTTTTAACATGTACATCAGTTCAGTCACTCAGTTGTGTCCAACTCTTTGCAACCCCATGGACTGCAGCACGCCAGGCCTCCCTGTCCATCACCAACTCCTGGAGCTTGCTCAAACTCATGTCCATTGAGTTGGTGATGCCATCCAGCCATCTCATCCTCTGTCTCCTCCTTCCTTCAATCTTTCCCAGCATCAAGGTCTTTTCCAATGAATCATTTCTTCACATTAGGTGGCCAAAGTATTGGAGCTTCAGCTTCAGCATCAGTCCTTCCAGTGAATATTCAGGACTGATTTCCTTTAGGATTGACTGATTGGATCTCCTTGCAATCCGAGGGACTCTCAAGTCTTCTCCAGCACCACAGTTCAAAAGCATCAATTCCTCGGCACTCAGCTTTCTTTATAGTCCAACTCTCACATCCATACACGACTACTGGAAAAACCATAGCTTTGACTAGACAGACCTTTGTCGGCAAGGTAATGTCTCTCCTTTTTAATATGCTGTCTAGGTTGGTCATAGCTTTTCTTCCAAGGAGCAAACATCTTTAATATCATGGCTGCAGTCACCATCTGCAGTGATTTTGGAGCCCCCCAAAATAAAATCTGTCACTGTTTCCACTGTTTCCCCATCTATTTGCCATGTAGTGATGGGACCAGGTGCCATGATCTTCGTTTTCTGAATGTTGAATTTTAAGCCAACTTTTTCACTCTTCTCTTTCACTTTTATCAAAAGTCTTTTTAGTTCTTCTTTGCTTTCTGCCATAAGAGTGGTGCCATCTGTGTATCTGAGGTTATTGATGGATGTGAGAGTTAGACTATAAAGCTGAGCACCGAAGAACTGATGCTTTGGAGCTGTGGTGCTGGAGAGGACTTGAGAGTCCCTTGCACTGCAAGGAGATGCATGGGTCAGAGCCCAGAGAGCCCCAAACTGCCCCTCCCAGGCTCCTATGGTCTGTACTTGGCTAGGTATCCTGACAGCCAAAGAGAGGGTTGAGTACTTCTTCCTCAATGACTTCAGAATTCTTCCAAACATCTAAGATTTTAGGATTTTATTGACTGTGGAAGTTTTCATTGATCTCTTCTTGAGTAAGAGCCTACGATGAGGAGTACCTTGATACGAGTTTTTGTCGAACATAGAATTTGAGCCACGGATTAAATGCGCAGGATGAAAGTTGAGATCAGCACTTTTGTCCCATTTCACAGATTAGGCAGCTTGAGGCCCAGGAGGCAGTATGACTTGCCTCTGAGATCCTAAAGTTAATAGGTGGTAAGACCCATTCTCTCGACCTACCACTTACCAGCAGTGTTTCTTAGAAAGAAGATTTAACCTGTCCAGGCCTCAGTTTCCTCATCTATTAAAAAAAAGGGATAAGAAATATCCATACAGAGTTAAAGAATGATGATCTCCTATGGGCAGTGTGTCTGGCCCTAGGAGGTTCTCAATAAATGATAGTTCTCAAACATTCTGAGTGGGTATCAGAGGTTAGAGAATGGTAGGAAATCTGCCCCTATAATGCCACAGACTGCACTGTTTTGTTTGGTAGATCTTTGTACAAACTAGGGTGGAAATCTCTAATAGCTCCAGAATTTCTGTATAGAACGAGGTTTTGTGTGTATGTGCTAAGCTGCTTCAGTCATGTCTGACTCTTTGCAACCCTGTGGACAGTAGCCCTCCAGGCTCCTTTGTCCAAGAAGAGGTTAGAGATGGTTATTAATTGAAAGGGAGGCTAAAGCACACCCACGATGTACAGGAACATGTTCCCTGATCGATCAGCAGTGTCTGCCAGGACGCGAGAGGGGATGAAAGGTACCTTCGGCCCAGCTCATCATGCAAACCCTGGCCTGTATTCTCCCAACAAGGAAACAGAAGCCTAACAGGTGACCGAGTTCTGCTGGAGCCGTGTGAGCTGTGTGCTTTAGTGCTCTACCCTGGCTCCGATGGTAAACTGAAGGAGATAGGTCGTCTAGTGTATAGAGAAGCCACGTGATGCCCAGATGACCTCAAAATGCAGACTGCAGTGCTTTTTCTCCTTGACTTTCTTCCAGACACTCTTTGTTCACAAGTGTATCTACCCTGGCCGAATCAGGAGCCTGAAGAATGGATGTGCCAGATACTGTAATGCCACCGTGAAGGTGAGGCGTGTGTGTGTGGCCACGGACCTCATCCAGGCCACCAAGGCCCATACAGAAGCCAGCAGGCTGGGCAGTTCTTAGGCCCCAGGCAGGGTCTGTGAATCAGAGGTTGCCAGTGGGAGCTTGGCCACACTTTCCTGCAGAGGAAGCTTGGAGCAGAGTCTCCATGTGGTGGCCAGGTTGCCTCTTCCCTGCATCTTTGCATCCATCCCATGGTTCCTATGGCTCTTAACACAGAGCCCCCACCCCTGACACTCCCCTACCTGGCGCACACTCAGCTGTGCCCCGGCGTGTCTCTCACCCTCATTCCCACCTCAGCATGTGTGCCTTTGCTATTTCCTCCCTCAGGATGCTTTTCCAGGTTTTCTCGGGGCTGACTCATCTCTCAAGTCTCCATTCCGCCATCACTTCCTCTGTCACCGCCCAATCCACAGTGGCCCCCAGTGGCCCCACACCTCTGTCCCCAGCCACCACTTGATAACAGCACTTCATTTTCCCAGCACATACCACTCTCTGAAATCCTCTTTTTTGTTTTTTAATTTATTATTTTTGTCTTCCCTGACTAGCTGGAACATAGGCTCCATGAGCACAAGCCCGTGTCTCTGTTGCTCGTACAGTGCCAGAGCCAGGCAGGCAGCCAGGGGCAGCCCTCAGGAGGTTCACGGTGAACAGATGGCTGAGCACAAGCCACGCTGTCATCCACCCAAGAAAAAGGCATTCTCCTGGGAAGAGAGGGGGGCTGATACTGTTTGTGATTATAATAGAAATGAAAATGAATAAGATTAATTTCCTTTGAGGAACTGGCACTCTGCTTGGGATTCCAAAAGGCAACATGCATTTTGTTTTTCAGATTCCAAAATGCTGCAAAGGCTTCTACGGGCCAGACTGCAACCAGTGCCCAGGAGGCTTCTCGAATCCGTGTTCTGGGAATGGACAGGTGATAAGGGCTGAGGCTTACTTTTTCACAAAGGCTGAGGTTGACCTGTGTTGTTGTTCAGTTGCTCATGGAACTCTTTTCAACCCCATGGACTGCAGCATGCCAGGCTTCCCTGTCCTTCACTGTCTCCTGGAGTTCACTCAAACTTATGCCCATTGAGTCTGTGATGCCATCCAACCATCTCATCCTCTGTCGTCCCCTTCTCCTCCTCCCCTCAATCTTTCCCAGCATCCAGGTCTTTTCTAACGAGTTGGCTCTTTGCATCAGGTGGCCAAAGTATTGATAGCTTCACTATCAATCCTTCCAGTAAATATTCAGGTTTGATTTCCATTAGGATTAATGGGTTTCACCTCCTTGCAGTCTAAGGGACTCTCAAGAGTCTTCTCCAAAACCATAGTCCAAAAACATCAGTTCTTTGGCACTCAGCTTTCTTTATGGTCCAACTCTCACATCCATACATGACTGCTGGAAACACCGTAGCTTTGACTAGACAGACCTTTGCTAGCAAAGTAATGTTTCTGACCTATGTAAAGTGAAAAAAAAGAATTCTTAAAACCATTAAATCAAGAAATGATTCAATGCCAGTCACAGTTCCCAGGGAACAAAAGAAACAGATCAGTTGTTAAAAGAACAGAAGATGTCTACAGGTGAAGGAATCTTTCCTGGGGAAGTGGCAGGGGGCAGAGTGTCCGGCAAGGTCCCTTCTGGCCTGCTTTCCTACTGCTGAAGGCATGACCTTGAACAACTCAGCAAGGCTTTCTGGACCCCACTTTCCTCCTGTGGGAGATAGCATTGTTGGCCTCTATTGATGTTCCAAGATTTTTTAGGACCAAAATTTTGTTATTCTTTAAAAAAAAAAGAAAAAAAGCAACTGCTCAGTGAATGCTTTTTTAGCCCACCTACAAAACCTGGCTTAATGAAGTGCAAGAGCCAAAACTTGACTCATCTAGCATGGAGGCCAGGGCTGAACAACAAAGGTAAAAGTGGCTGTGGTTCGTTTGGGGAAATTATGGATCTGCACATATAAGAAATCCATGTCAAAAATATGCCTCTTTCAAGGAAGGAAAAACTGCCTGACCACCAAGGGGGACACCACACAGACGAGGGTAATAGGGCGAAGCTGCTACAAATTAACCTCTGTAGCTGGGAGATCTGTTTGGGGCCAAAAGCCCTATTGTGATGCATATCAGTCAATACAAATCTAACCTTGAAATTGCTGGAGAGCTAGGGGGCAAAATGCTCACACTGAAGGGACAAACACTGCCATTTGGAATCACATAGCTGAGCACATGAGAATCTGTAGAGAAAGGATGGCCTTCATTCTGAAGGTTGGAGGTTTATCAGTCCGACCGTTAAGCATTGTGTAGAGGTTCCAGTTGTGACCGCCCCCCGTCAAATGACTTCCTGTAAAATTCTGAATCCTGGCTCGGGATTCCTATTTGTCATTCTCTTAGCTTTGTACCTAATACCCACGGCTCTACTTTCCACAAGGGTTCCCAGGGAGTCATTTCAAGCAGAATCTGAGTCAAAGAAGCAGGTCAGGAAACAAAAGCATCTGGGACTCCAGGCCAGGGGTAGGGGCTGGGAGGTGTGTTGTCCTGATGGCCAGGGGCCCTGTCTTTGTTCCCAGTGCGCCGACGGCCTTGATGGCAACGGAACGTGTGTTTGCCAGGATGGCTTCCGAGGCTCCCGGTGCCAGTTCTGTTCAGACCCCAGTAAATATGGACCTCGGTGTGACAAAAGTAAGTGTCGTTTCCAGAGCTGCCTTCCGCTCCTTAGCCAGGGTCCCCACGGCTCTGCGGTGCAATCCTGGTGTTGGGTGCCCCTTTGCGTGGTGGGTGCCCCTATCACAGGGCATTTCTTAAGCCCTTGGGTCCCAAATGCTAGCATGTGCCAGGTTGCTGAGCCCTCTCACAGAGCTCTGAGATAGAAGGCCTGAGTGGTACCCTGGGGATTTGCAGCTCTTAACAAGTCCCCTGGGGTATCAGCACCACTGACCCAAGACCACCTTTAAAAACCAGCCATGTAGGGTTTCCCATGTACCTGAACTGATCACAGACTTCTTATCAGCACATAGCCCCCCGACCTTTCAAGCAGTCGTCTTCCATCAACTCCTCCCTTTGCTAAATGTGTGGCCTTGGGTCAGTTAGGCCTCAGTTTCCTCATCTATAAAATGAGAGTCATATTGGTAACTACCTCATAAGGCTAGTACAAGTTATAAATGGAAAACACTTGCCCAGGAACGATGCCTCGCACCTAGAATGCACTACCAATATTATTATCTATTATTGTTATTCTTACCTATTATTGTTGGCACTGTTGCTGTTATGCTAAGTTCAGTGACATAAATGTCAGGAAACTCATAGAACATGTAGAAAGTTCCACAATACTAGGTATTGAAAAATGTACAACTATATAATCTTAGAAAATACATTGTTCTTAAAAATAATACAATGTGAATATATAAGTATATAAATAAAAATATACACCTCTGTGTATCGAAGCTAAGATCAGAACTCACTGGGGGGAAGAAAATGGCTTCCTTGGTGGCTCAGTGGTAAAGAATCTGCCTGCAATGCAGGAGACCTGGGTTCAATCCCTGGGTCAGGAAGATCCCCTGGAGAAGGAAATGGCAACCCACTCCAGTAACCTTGCCTGGAAAATCCCATGGACAGAGAAGCCTGGCAGGCTATAGTCCATGGGGTCAGAAGAGTTGGACACAAGTTAGTGACTAAACCACCACCGCCAAGCTGAGATCAGAACTTGATGGGAAAAAAAAAAGAATAGATCAGAGCTTGCTGTGGAGTCAGACCAACATGAAATTAAAGCTCCATTCTGAAACTTACTGGCTGTATGACCTTAGAGGGAATCCCCTGGTAGTCCAGTGGTTAGGACTCCGTGGTTTCACTGCTGAGGGCATAGGTTCTATCCCTAGTCAGAGAATTAAGTTCCCACCAGCCATGTGGCACAGTAAAAAAAAAAAAAAATCTGAGACCTTAGAAAAAGTCTCTCATTGAAGCTCAGTTTCCCCATTTATCAAATGAAGACAATACTGAACCCACTTCCTAGGTGGCTGATTAAGTTGGATCATAATTGAGGACTTTAGCCCAGAGCACGTACCTAGCAAATAATCAGTAAATGAAGCCATTCTTACTACTAACACTGCTAACTCCACTCATATGTTACAAAACACACAACCCCTCTCCTCTCTTACCATATCTGATTTTCACAACTACCTCTCAAAAGGGATGGGACACCAGAGCCCAGCAGAGTCAGGGCTGCCGATCCTAGTCCAATGCTCTTTTTGCCAAATGAGGTTTCTGAGGGAAGGAAATAGGAGCTTATTCCAAAGCCTGTTGATAGAGGCATTTTTATGAGGCTAGCAGGCAGGATGCTAAGGCTGGGAAAGGACTGGTAGGCTTCCTGCTCCAAAGCCTCTTGTCCGGGTTTGTGACTGCCCACCATCTCACACTGGGGAGCTTCCTCTTCTTTCTGGGGTCTTGTTCCTTGCTAACTAAGCCCTGACTTTCATAAAAGTTTATGGAAAGTCTTTTTTGTTTTAAATCTCTTCCAGCCCCCACTCACTATGTTTCTTTTTCCTGGATGCTGGCTCCAAGCCCCCATACTAATTCCTCTCCCCACAGTCCCTTCTGGGGCAAATCCACAGATTCCTTCATTTCTGATCATATTCAAACCCCCAAATCCTTGCCACCTGCCTTTGAGAATCTCTAGAGTGTAAGCCTGACTCTGATAAGCTGGCTCACATTGCAGCAGTTTTTAAATATTTGTAATCAAAAGCAAAGTTAGCAGCTAAAGTTTAAGATGATAACAGACAGGTGGAAATGCCAGCCGATTTACGGATCTGCTGTTAGTGACTCATGGTCACTAACTGAAATGGAATCTGAAGGTCTGAGTTCGAGTCCCTGTATGGGAACTTACCAGCAAATTAGGCAGATTAGACAATCACCTCTCTGGGCCTGTTTCCTCATCTTGAACATGGGAATGGTAACTATCTCTTGAAGCTGGTGACTATGAATGCGAGTGGTTTGGTCGCTAAGTCATGTCTAACTCTTTGTGACCTCGTGAACTGTAGCCCACCATGCTTCTCTGTCCATGGGATTTCCCAGGCAAGAATACTGGAGTAGGTTGCCATTTCCTTCTCCAGGAGATCTTCCTGACCCAGGGATCAAACCCAGGTCTCCTGCATTGCAGGCAGATTCTTTTACTGCCTGAGCCACCAGGGAAACACCATAATTGAGAGGGTACAGGTTAAAGGCTGGCCCAATGCCTAGAACAAGGTCAGTGTGCAAATACTGGCCATCAGTGAGCATCGGTCTGCTATGATAGAGAGTGAAGAACACATATATAAGCCGCACATCAGAGGCTGTGCTGGCAGGAGAAATCACTTCTGTTTATTCCAGAACCTCTTCGGGACAAGGCAGAAAATGTCAGACTAAACTCTCCAACAGGAATTAGGTGAAAATTGAGCTCCTTGGCTGCTTTCGTTCATCACAACCCACCCTCCCACTGCACCGCACACACAGACATACACAGTACAGAGGTCGAGCTCTTCTCTCTGAAAGCTGTCCTGGCACAGGGACAAAGATCCTCCCAGAGCCTTCCCAGGCTCAGCCACCAGGTCTGTCCTGACAGGAGTGAGGAGATGGGGGTTGAGGATGGGGGACTTCCTCTGTGACCCATGTGCCCATTGCTAAGCTTGTCCCCAAGCCCTGAATGGCCTTTTTCCTTCTCCTTCAGCATGTCCGTGCATTTTCGGAACGTGTGATAACAGGATTGACAGCGACGGCGCCTGCCTTCCTGGGACCTGCAGGAACGGCTCTGCGGGGAGATTCTGCCACAAGCAGACCTCAGTCTGTGGGCCCTACGTGCAATTCTGTCACATCCATGCCACCTGTGAATACAGTGATGGGATGGCAAGGTGGGCCAGGGCAGGCATGCCACCCTGGTACCTGCAGACAGACCCAACCCATATCTAACCTCTCTAGAAACCAAGGCCTATTCCCTCTAGCTGCCAGCACGGCTTTAGTGGAGAAAACCTCAGACTGAGCTGGGTTCAAATTGTAGCACTTCCTACTTTTGAAACTTAACCAGCTGTGTGACTTTGGGCAGTTACTTAACCTCTCTGAGCCTCACTTTCCTCATCAGTACAATAAGGGTGATGTTGCATACCTGGCTGGGCAGTTGTGGAGGTCAGAACAACTGAGTGTCAAAGCACCCAGCACCAGGGCTAGTACATCATAGGTCGTCAGTCATGGAAACTGCAATGATTACCATCACTCCTGTGAAAGAAATGAAGATTAACCCACCAACTTTCCAACCCTTTAAAATTTCTTTTACTTCCTAAGATCATTAATAACAACTCCCATATTAAAGACATCTTACAGGAAAACTGGGTCTTTGGATCACCAGTTGATGTCTCAGTGTTGTCTAACATATACAATGGGCTGGTGTGGGGGGCAGGGGAGTCAGAGAAAATTTTCCTCTCTGGGAATATATGGTTCAAAAGCAGCATCTACACAAAAAATTTCCTGGAAAATGCAGATCTGAGGAATTCTTGGCCTTATTTTTGCAGCACTTTTCTTAATTTGGGCTTCCCTTGTGGCTCAGCTGGTAAAGAATCTGCCGGCAATGCAGGAGACCTGGGTTCAATCCCTGGGTTGGGAAGATCCCCTGGAGAAGGAAAAGGCTACCCACTCCAGTATTCTGGCCTGGGGAATTCCATGGACTGTATAGTCCATCAGGTCACAGAATCAGACACTGAGCGCCTTTCACTTTTCTTAATTTGGAGTTACCTAGTTAAGTGCATCCATCCCTGTTTATGGCCAACCTCCCCCACCAGTCTGCAGGCGGCATAGGGGAGAGACTGACGCTGCTCTTCCATGGTGGTACAATAGAAATGCATCTTCCTAAGGGGTTATATGGACTTCCCTGTGGCTCAGACAGTAAAGGATCTGCCTGCAGTTCGGGAGACCTGGGTTCGATCTCTGGTTGGAAAGATCCCCTGGAGAAGAGAATGGCCACCCATTCCAGTATTCTTGCCTGGAGAATCCCATGGACAGAGGAGCCTGGCAGGCTGCGGTGCATAGGGTCGCAAAGAGTTGGACACTATGGAGCAACTAACATTTTCACTTTCACACATAGCTTTATAAAGAAGATGTTAAACCCATTTTCCAGATAAGGAAACAGGTTCCCAAAGGTTAAAGGACTCACCCAGGGTCCCACAACCGCTAAAAGGTGGGGCCTGGATTCCCAGCCAGGTGTGTCTGACTACAGAGACAGGAGTGGCCCTGACCACTAGGCCATTTGCTCCCCTCATAAGGGCAAAGCGTCAGGGCGCTCAGCCATGAACCTGTCCACCTCTAGCTAGCTGGACTTTTGGGAGTGGGGTGGGGACAGTTGGTACTTACATTTCTGGGGCTGACTGTGTGCTCACTCTTCTTTGCAGCTGTGTTTGCAAACCAGGATACGAAGGAGATGGAAGCTTCTGTGTGGAGATGGACCCTTGTTCAGGATCAACCCCGGGGGGCTGCAGCCGCTATGTGAGTGTTGCTCTTTATATCCAGGCTTCCGGGTAATTTAGGAAATTCTGAAAGAAGGCAGTGTTGAATGACTTCATGGCATGAGGCATATTTGCTTGAACCCTGCATTTTACAGATGGTGCCAGGTGCTTTCTGTGACCCTCTGGTTCTGAAATCCACACGTGCTGGGGGTCCAGGACTCTTCCCTACAGTTTAATAACTGCTGTCCCTGCTGCTTCTCTATAGCCACAGCCAGAGTAGATCAGATCCTGTTTCCCCCACATGCTGAAACCCCTTCGGGAACTTCCTCTGGCTCTGATGGTGAAAACAGATGCAAGTGCCTTGCCCGACTCTCCAGACTGCCTTTGGACAAGCCCCACCCACTCAGCCTCATCTGCACAGCTCTCCTTGCTCTTCTCACTCTGTCCTTCAGCCTCCTGGTGTGGTCACCCTGAAAGGCCTGGAACTCATACAGACAGGAGCTTGGGTTAAAACATCCTCTGTACCTGGGTTTATGCCTCTTCGTGGCTGTGTGACCTTGAGCAAGTCACTTAGCTCCTCTGAGCCTCAGTTCCCTTATCTGTAGTTAGAGATAATCACAGTACCTTTCTCAAGATGAAGGCTTACACCTGCCAAACATTCAGAACCGTCCCTGACTCAATAAGTGGCAGTGATGTTAGCAACGCTGGCCATTAGCTGGTCAACAACAAGCCAATTTGTTCTTTAAATCATCTTAGCTTTTCCATCGATCTCAATGCAAGTGTATATTTTAATAATTTCCTTTGTACTCCATGAAAATATATACCTCTTCAGGGGACCTCTGGAAATCCTTCTTTTGCATTTACAATCATGTGTCTGGCCTGGCGTTTCAGAGGCTTTGTTGCTGCTTTTCCTCTTGTAGGCAGAATGCATCAGAACTGGCAGGGGCACCCACACCTGCATATGCCGTCAGGGATGGACCGGGGATGGAAGAGATTGCTCAGAGATCAACCCCTGTTTGCTGCCCAGTGCTGGAGGCTGCCACCACAATGCGACCTGCTTGTATGTAGGCCCCGGGCAGGTAGGCGTGATGAGGTGGAGGGCAAAGAAGAAACACGATTCCTGCAGTGGATTTTCTTTTTCTCTCTAAACACAGAAGTACTCTGGCTAGAACTTACTGCAACTCTTTAATCATTTTTAACAGTGGGAAGGAGTTAATTGTCGCAACAAACCTGTGACTAGGTAGTATATTTTCTTTTACCTTTTGACCCCATTCACCCACACCCCACCTCGGGCAGCCACCAATCTGTTCTCCATATCTATGAGCTTGGTTTTGTTTGTTTGTTTTTTAGATTCCACATATACGTGAGATCATATGTTGTTTGTCTTTTTCTCACCTGTTTCACTTAGCATAATGTCCTCAAGGTCCATCCATGATGTTACAAATGGAAGATTTCACTCTTTCTTTGGCCGAATAGTACTCTAATATATACATACCCTACATCTGCTTTATCCACTCATCTGCGGATGGTCAGTTTGGTTGCTTCCATGTCTTGGCTATTGCAAATAATGCTGCAATGAACATGGGAGTGCATATATCCTCTCAAGATAGTGTTTTCATATTTTTCAGACAAATATCCAGAAGTGGAATTGCTGGAACATATGGTAGTTCTGTTTTTAACTATTTTGAGGAAACTCCATACTATTTTCCAAAGTGCCTGCACCAATTTGCATTCATACCAATAGTGCACAAGGATTCCTTTTCTTCACATCCTCGCCAACACTTTATTATTTCTTGTCTTTTTGATGATAGCCTTTCTTACAGATATGAGATGAGATACCTCGTTGTGGTTTCGATTTGCACTTCTCTGATTATCAGTGATGTCGAGCATCTTTTCATGTACTTATTGGTTATCTATATGTCATCTTTGGTAAAATGTCCATTCAGATCGTTTACCCATTTTTTAAGATCATAACAGATTGTGATTTGTAACTATTTTCTCCCATCCCATAAGTTTCCTTTTCATTTTATTGTTGCTTTCCTTTGCTATACAGAAGCTTTTTCATTTGATGTAATCCCACTTGCTTTAAAGAGCAATATTGCATAGGAACCTGGAATGTCAGGTCCATGAATCAAGGCAAACTGGAAGTGGTCAAACAAGAGATGGCAAGAGTGAACGTCGACATTCTAGAAATCAGCGAACTAAAATGGACTGGAATGGGTGAATTTAACTCAGATGACCATTATATCTACTACTGCGGGCAGGAATCCCTCATAAGAAATGGAGTAGCCATCATGGTCAACAAAAGAGTCTGAAATGCAGTACTTGGATGCAATCTCAAAAATGACAGAATGATCTCTGTTCATCTCCGAGGCAAACAATTCAATATCACGATAACCCAACCAGTAACGCTGAAGAAGCTGAACTTGAATGGTTCTATGAAGACCTACAAGATCTTTTAGAACTAACACCCAAAAAAGATTGTCCTTTTCATTATAGGGGACTGGAATGCAAACGTAGGAAGTCAAGAAACACCTTAGTAACAGGCAAATTTGGCCTTGGAATGCGGAATGAAGCAGGGCAAAGACTAATAGAGTTTTGCCAAGAAAATGCACTGGTCATAGCAAACACCCTCTTCCAACAACACAAGAGAAGACTCTACACATGGACATCACCAGATGGTCAACACCGAAATCAGATTGATTATATTCTTTGCAGCCAAAGATGGAGAAGCTCTATACAGTCAACAAAAACAAGACCAGGAGCTGACTGTGGCTCAGATCATGAACTCCTTATTGCCAAATTCAGACTGAAATTGAAGAAAGTAGGGAAAACCACTAGACCATTCAGGTATGACCTAAATCAAATCCCTTATGATTATACAGTGGAAGTGGGAAATAGATTTAAGGGTCTAGATCTGATAGATAGAGTGCCTGATGAACTGTGGAATGAGGTTCGTGACATTGTACAGGAGACGGGGATCAAGACCGTCCCCATGGAAAAGAAATGCAAAAAAGCAAAATGGCTGTCTGGGGAGGCCTTACAAATAGCTGTGATAAGAAGAGAAATGAAAAGCAAAGGAAAAAGGAAAAATATAAGCATCTGAATGCAGAGTTCCAAAGAATAGCAAGAAGAGATAAGAAAGCCTTCTTCAGCAATCAATGCAAAGAAATAGAGGAAAACAACAGAATGGGAAAGACTAGAGATCTCTTCAAGAAAATTAGAGATACCAAGGGAACATTTCATGCAAAGATGGGCTCGATAAAGGACAGAAATGGTATGGACCTAACAGAAGCAGAATATATTAAGAAGAGGTGGCAAGAATACACAGAAGAACTGTCCAAAAAAGATCTTCATGACACAGATAATCATGATGGTGATATCACTCATCTAAAGCTAGACATCCTGTAATGTGAAGTCAAGTGGGCCTTAGAAAGCATCACTACAAACAAAGCTGGTGGAGGTGATGGAATGCCAGTTGAGCTGTTTCAAGTCCTGAAAGATGATGCTGTGAAAGTACTGCACTCAATATGCCAGCAAGTTTGGAAAACTCAGCAGTGGCCACAGGACTGGAAAAGGTCCGTTTTTATTCCAATCCCAAAGAAAGGCAATGCCAAAGAATGCTCAAACTACTGCACAATTGCACTCATCTCACATGCTAGTAAAGTAATGCTCAAAATTCTCCAGGCCAGGCTTCAGCAATACGTGAACCGTGAACTTCCAGATGTTCAAGCTGGATTTAGAAAAGGCAGAGGAACCAGAGATCAAATTACCAACATCCACTGCATCATGGAAAAAGCAAGAGAGTTCCAGAAAAATATCTATTTCTGCTTTATTGACTATGCCAAAGCCTTTGACTGTGTGGATCACAATAAATTGTGGAAAATTTTGAAAGAGATGGGAATACCAGACCATCTGACCTGCATTTTGAGAAATCTGTATGCAGGCCAGGAAGCAACAGTTAGACATGGAACAACAGACTGGTTCCAAATAGGAAAAGGAGTACGTCAAGGCTGTATATTGTCACCCTGCTTATTTAATTTCTATGCAGAGTACATCATGAGAAACGCTGGTCTGGAAGAAGCACAAGCTGGAATCAAGATTACTGGGAGAAATATCAATAACCTCAGATATGCAGATGACACCACCCTTATGGCAGAAAGTGAAGAGGAGCTAAAAAGCTTCCTGATGAAAGTGAAAGAGGAGAGTGAAAAAGTTGGCTTAAAGCTCAACATTCAGAAAACGAAGATCATGGCATCCGGTCCCATCACTTCATGGGAAAGAGATGGGGAAACAGTGGAAACTGTTTCAGACTTTATTTTTTGGGGCTCCAAAATCACTGTAGATGGTGACTGCAGCCATGAAATTAAAAGACGCTTACTCCTTGGAAGAAAAGTTGTGACCAACCTAGATTGCAACCTAGATATTCAAAAGCAGAGACATTACGTTGCTGACTAAGGTCCGTCTAGTCAAGGCTATGGTTTTTCCTGTGGTCATGTATGGATGTGAGAGTTGGACTGTGAAGAAGGCAGAGCGCGAAAGAATTGATGCGTTTGAACTGTGGTGTTGGAGAAGACTCTTGTGAGTCCCTTGGACTGCAAGGAGATCCAACCAGTCCATTCTGAAGGAGATCAGCCCTGGGATTTCTTTGGAAGGAATGACGCTTAAAACTGTAACTCCAGTACTCTGGCCACCTCATGCAAAGAGTTGACTCATTGGAAAAGACTCTGATGCTGGGAGGGATTAGGGGCAGGAGGAGAAGGGGATGACCGAGGATGAGATGGCTGGATGGCATCACTGACTCAATGGACGTGAATCTGAGTGAACTCCGGGAGTTGGTGATGGACAGGGAGGCCTGGCGTGCTGCAATTCATGGGGTTGCAAAGAGTCGGACACGACTGAGCGACTGAACTGAACTGAACTGAACCATTCAGGTACTATTACATTAAAAAGGAGACTGAGGCATGGAGAAGTTATATACTTTGCTCATGTTACACAAAAACCAAACTGTGGTGTGAAATTCATACCCAGACAGTCTGACTCCGGAACTTCCCCCTTGGTCAGCACCCTTGACACTCTGTATTTCTCTATAACACTCTACAGTTTGTTGATCACTTTCACTTAATCTCATTTAAGGGACATTGAGACAGAATGAGCTACTTCTTAGGAATTAATTTCACTCCAAGGGAGGTGATGACAGTTGTATCATGATTGTAGCCATGAAGTCCTAATCATAAAAGAACTCACTGCATTCTTATCTCTTGCCAAGCATTTGACCAACAATTCCATTCATTTTGGATTCACCAGAGTTGCCACATTGTACTCGTGGAAGAAAAACAATTTCTTGGTATCAGTATTAGTTTGCTAAGACTGCTGTCACAAAATATCACTAACTGGATGTCATAGAGCAACAACATTGTATTGTCTCACAGTATGGGAGGCAAGATCATGGTGTCAGCAGATGTGGTTCCCTTTAAGGGCCATGATGATGAATCCATTCCCTGCCTCTTGGTGTTCTTGGCGTACACATGCGTCACCCTGATCTCTGCCTTCATGTTCACATGACCGTCTCCCTCTGTGCCTGCCTATGTGCAAATCTCCCCTTTCTGTAATGGCACCAATCATGCTGGATTGGGGACCCACCTTGTTCCAGTGTGACCTCATCTTAACTAATTCATATTAACAATCCTTTTTCCAATAAGGTTACATTCTGAGTTGCTGGGAGTCAGAACTTCTACATTAGAGTGAGGAGGGCTGGGGAGGGACACAATTCAACCTGTAATAGTATCCGTTCCCTTCTGCTCTATCATCCTTTCTGCAAACAAATATGAAAAACTTCTAATGGGGGTGATGGAGGAAGAGAAAGGACTTTTTTATGGTGTAACGTAAGAAATAAAATAGGCCGTATCTAGGATTGCCCTCAGTAATGTTACTAGTTGCCTTGCAATCTTGTAGATATTCCAAATAGGCAAAAGTCCTAATTACCATGAATGTTTATTTTAAAAGACAGACCATCTGGGGGTCAACATATTAGTCTTGGGGGTGTAGGAAGGTGCTACCCCAAGAAGATTAAACACTCTTGTTGATAGGGTCTTGCCCTAACTTGTAAAGTTGTATAGATGAGCATATATTTACATATATAAATGAGCATATATTTACATATAAGATACCCAATTTACCTTATAAAGCATACACAGCAAATAACACTTAAACCCTTAAAGATGGAAATTCATAAATAAAGGTTCTGTTCATTTCTTCCCACAACTTAGTGGGTCGTCTTGTATCACCTCTAAATGTAACCACTCTCTAGACCAGTCCCTCAGTAAACCTCCTCCAATCAAAAGCTCTTGCTTTCCCACCTCTGTTCTTTTTTCTCTAACATGTGACCTCAGTTTACATGGGCTCTCCACTCCTCCCACCCTCTCTTAAGGTCCATCCACGCCACACCTCCCAGAAGAATCTTCCCAGCTCATTCCCCCTCCTCTGAACAGCTGTGGTCTTCATCACAGAAGCATCTCATGTGCCACTTCATCCATAAAACTTACAGCATCTCTTGTTTCCCAGTGTTTGTTAAAGGTCAGATTCTTCTTGCTTACTTGGTATGCTTTGTCTTCCTATCTTCAGTGAAAGCAGCCTCAAGGTTCATTGCTGGTTCCATGATGGTCACTAAGTACCTCTGTTTGTTGAAATGATTACTTCTTTTTAAATTAAGTTTTTTAACTTCAAAATAATGTTGAAAGACATTTGGGAAAAGAAAAGTGAAGAGAAAAATTAACACCATTCACAGTGTACCCGCAGTCACCATTTCTGTGCCGATATGTTTTTTCCTTCTGGTCTTTTTTAATGCAGAGGCTTTTATTTTCCTCTCCATTGTTGCAATCCATTACATTTTTGTTTGGTTCCTGTTCTGTACTTAGCACAGACATCTCCCCATTTTGTCATACAACCCATCACTATCATATTTAATAACTGCTGATTGGGGCCGCTGCTTCCTTGTAGTTGGTATGCTACACGAAGTATCCAGCCTATGGGGCAAGCCGGGGCTGAAACCCAGCCTGCACCCTGCTCACCAAGGGCTGGACCCTGGTGTGGACCCAAACCTTCCCAGAAGAAGGCGGACATTTTTTTTTGCATGATGAAGCTGTCTACCTGCTGAGTCACTTGCCGTGTGTTGTGCATGTAGAGATGGTACCTTCCTTACTCAGGTCTGCCTGCTCAGAGGGGATGACTGTTCAAAATTACACAGTGTGCCTTATAGGCTAGCAGTGGTCTTGTGCATGGATTTCCACCAAGTGGATGCCTCATAACTTACTTCATCTTTCCCTCTTAGGTGAAGGGGCCAATTTTTTCAGTGGAATGTTCTTTAGGGTCTCTCCGAGACAAATCTCCATATGGTCCCTCTAGGGCAAGGAATTCAAAAAGGAAGTAACAACCAGCTAGAACCTACTGTATAGCACAGGGGGCACTGCTCAATGTTATCGGGCAGCCTGGATGGGAAGGGAGTTTGGGGGAGAATGGATACATGTGTCCCTAAGGCTGAGTCCCTTTGTTGTCCACCTGAAACTATCACATTGTCAATCAGCTCTACTGCAATACAAAATTAAAAGTTTTAAAACATTTTTAAAGATTTTTTAAAAAGGAAAGTAACAAGGAGCTTTAGTCTGGGAAATGTAACATTGAATGCAGAGACCAATAGCTCTGGAGTCAGAAGTGTAACAAAGACATTACTGGTGTTCTCTAAAAGGGCCAAACAGCCATGGTTTCCATAGTTCATTTCTTGGTGTTGTGAGAGGGCAAGGTATGAAAGTCTGTTGTTTTCAATAACCTCTTTTACTTTGCTCTTGGAATTACAGAATGAGTGTGAGTGCAAGAAAGGATTTCGAGGCAATGGGATTGACTGTGAACCAATAACATCATGCTTAGAACAAACTGAGAAATGTCACCCACTGGTGAGTTACTTGATTTTTCTCATTAGTACTTTAAAACAATTACTTGAGAAAGAAAGAAGTTTGGGTTCTTTTTAACCTGGGCCCAGTAATGAACAAAATCTCTCTTACTCCCAAAGGGAGTCCCTAAGCAGAATGTAAGTAATTATTGCAAATTCCTCTCCATTCCAAAGCATGGAAGAATCAACACACAATTGCCAGAAAAGATTCCCAGCTAAATCTGAATTTCAAATAAATGACAATCCTTCAGGACAAGCATGACCCAAATATTATATAAAATAGATCTAAACAAAAAATTATTCATGACTTATCTAAAATTCATTCTTGGTATTTTTATTTGCTAAATCTGGCAATTCTAAAAAAACAGAATAGTTGAAAGGGTAACTAGATTCCCATTTTGAATGTCATAACAGAGTTTAACCCAAATTACTGGAGAAAATGCCCATTCAAGGATAGGCTGAGCCTTGTATCTAAATTAGGGAAAAGCAGGCCCAGATGTTAGAGCTGGTCATGGTCGTGTTTTTAAGAGAACATCACTAAGCACCCAGCATCAGAACCGATGAAAACACTTAGTCACAATGCTTTTGGTTGCAAATAACAGAATCCATAAAACTCAACTTAAGCAAAAGAGGGATTTGTTGGACATATGCCCCCAGGGTAGTTCCATAGGCAGGAATTACAAAACTTCCCAAGGGCTTAGAATCAGGATCTAGGCAGCTTTTCCATCAATCCTCTGAGACCATCCAGTTTCTCATTTTGCTCTTCCCTGTGCTTTTACTTACTGGGTCTGTCTCTGTCTCGTTCTCTCAAATTTAAGTGCAGTTGTTTGCATCTTGGAATATCTGACTCCCCATTCTTAGAGGGACATCTACCAATGATGCCCACTAACTCAACAGCATCCATGTCCTAATTCTTACTCATAAGAGAAAGGATCTGACCAGGGTCTGGACCAGAAAGGTTCCAGTGCAGCTGGGCCCAGATGTCCACACATGAGGCAGTCAATGCTTGCCAGGGAGTAGGATGACATGAGCAGGGCTACCAGATCCAGCCCGAGTATATGTGGGGAGGTGGGTGATTTTCAAAGAAGAAAAAATGGGAGGAGATGTCCCTAAAGTATCTGTTACCCAAGAGTCATAAGAGCACTTCACAAAGCTGAAGAGACTCCAACAGTCTTAATTTAAGGCTGACTAAGCCCTGATATTCCAAACATGAGAGGTTATTGGAACTTCCACTTTATCTCAAGGTGTGGAAGAATGAGCATAGGGTTGCCAGATAAAGTGCAGGATACCTAGTTAAATTTGAATTTCAGATACACAGTGAATTCTTTCCCAGCACAAGCATGCCCCCAAATAGCATATGGGACATACATACACAAAAGCCTCTTTGTTTATCTGAAATTCACATTAACCGTGTGTCCTGATTTCTGCTTACTAAATCTTGACAGGATGAAAAGAATCTAATTGTGATTCCATAAGAGCTACACCAAACCTGCAGGAAGGGCTGAGGGCCTGTGGGTTATTTCCAGCAATCTTTTAGCCCTGAATTTCACTGTATACAGAGCCCAAGTATTCACAGGTACATCTCAGATCTAATGCTTTACTTAGGAAAGCAGATCATTTCTCTCATCTCCTTTGTATCAGGCAACCTGTCAGCTTACTTCCTCCGGCATCTGGAGTTGTGTTTGCCAAGAGGGCTATGAAGGAGACGGCCTTCTGTGCTATGGAAATGCGGCAGTGGTAAGTTCTCTGAGAGCAACTTCAGGACAGAATCATAAAGACAAAAATCTTCCAGTTTAAAAGAAAAAGACAAACACTCTTGGCTAGGATGCCTTTAAAGTGCTCTTCCAATCATGTGCTCCAGGAGATTCTATCTGAAACAAGCAACTTCTCACAAATGGCATATGTGTTCAATGGGTCACAAATTTTCTACAAATTGAAGGGAGGAAACTTTTATTTGGCACCTTCTGTGTACCAAAGCAATCTCGACTTCTCTTTCTTGCCATTCTGCCTCTTTCCAGTCCCAGACTTCCCAAATGAGCAAATAACTGGCACCTGCTGAGTTCCTGGGCAATCCTGTCCAGGTTGTAGGCCTTCTATAGGTATCTAGAGCTCGCTGTGCTTACCCCTATCTAAGGTATGTGTGTGTGCACCTGTATGCACCTTCTGTGTACCAGGCATCTTACTAAATCCTTAACATGCAGCTGCACTTCATTTAAACCTCATCACAACACTCTGGGCTTATGCTGTTATTGTGCCCATTTTATTGATGCAGAAACTAAGAGCCTAAGCAGACTTTCCTCAGCTCATCAGCTGTCTATGTGCAGAGCCCAGCACTTAACCATCAGCACAATCTGTCAATATAGGACACACCCCACTGGACTATCGCCTCTGGAGGGCAGGTCTTCGTCATGTTTCCTACTTCATTCCTACTGTTCATAAAGATCTTTTGAAATGAGAAAGCAAGTTGGTGAATTTTCTCCTCACTCACTTTTTGCTCAGCTCTCTGGAGTTTGGTTCCTGCGCCTCCTCTCAATGGGCACCACTGGTCTCACAGTGCCAGGGCTGCGCCTGCCCTAACATGCTCTTTGATGGCTGCAGCCTCCACCATGGCTGCCCTGCCTAGCAGGGTCCTTCCCACCCTTCACTGCACCTGTTTCTCCTCTTCATCCCATTAGGCTCATCTGACACCCATACCCTGGAGCTTGAACCCCACATTTTCTCTACACTGTCCATGGCCACACTCCCTAAAATTTTAGAACTCTAAAACCCCACTCTCGCAATGCTCCTCTCCTCCCAGGGGAAGCAAGATCAAGTCCAAGTCCTCCCCCTGGCACTGCGAGGACCTCACAGGGCCTCAACTCAGTTTGCTTCCAACAATTTTACCAGAGCTGTCGTCTTCCCAGCTCGACACCAGCTCTGTTCCCCTCCACCACAGACCCAGCCTTGGGTCTTTCTCCCCTGAGTTCAGTTCCAGCTCGCACCCTCCTCTCCCTGAATTGATTATTTGAGCATCTCAGTTCTTGTATCACTTACTAAACTGGTTTACTTTTTAACCAGGGTTTACCAACTTACTCAATAACCTCAACTACTTTCAAAAAGTAGTTAAGACAGCTCTGAGATATATTATCTTTTGGCAAATTTGCACATAGTAATTGTTATTGCCATTTTCGTGGTGTTCAATAGTTTTTAAAATGTTTTCACAAACATTAATGAATGTAATGTTCATAATCCCAGGAGCAAGGTGTCATCAAAATCATTATTCAGATTATGCTCTTGCATTCTCAGAGAGGTTAAGCCCAAGATCATACAGCTGGTAAATGGCAGACCCAGTAACTGAACCCAGCCTTTTTAAACTCAAAGTCCAGAGCTTTCCTTACTCTATCATACCTTCAAATGTCACTAATCTACTAGCATTCTGGGTTATCTTTTCAAATCTTAAAGTCCCCAAAACAGCTATAAGTTGCATAAGGTCAGGGGCCAGCTTTTCTCTTTCATATCTTACAGCCTCCCTCCATCCTGGTGCCAATTGTGATGGTTCAGTATATATGTTCATTAACAAACCCCATGGTGGATAAGTTAGAAATAATAGTGGCTAAAACTTACTGTGTCCTACATGCCAGCCTCTATTCTAAGCACTTTAAAAACATTAACCTTTCCAACTGCCACATCAACCCTAAAAGTCAGAACTTTGGTCATCCCTATCTTACAGCTGGGAACACTGAGGCCCAGAGAGATGAAGTAACTTGCCTAAGGCAGCAGCCCCCAACCTTTTTGGCTCCAGGGACCAGTTTCGTGGAAGACAGGTTTTCCACAAATTGGGGATAGAGAGATGGTTTCAGGATGATTCAAGCATGTTACATTTATTATGCACTTTATTTCTATTATTATTACATCAGCTCCACTCAGAGAATCAGGCATTAGATCACAGAGGTTAGGGATCCCTAACCTAAGGAACTACGAAATGGCTGAACCAGAAAGAAAACCCAGGTGGTTTGGTTCCATGTCCCAAGGCCCTGCTCAATGCTGGCTCTGAAAGCCGGCAGTTTACTGAGCTCTGTGACCTTTCTGAGGGGCAGGGTGGCCATGTCCTTACAATCAAAATACAGATTTGGACAAACTTGAAGTTGTTGTTTCATTTGAACTTTCTGGAAACACTCCTTAACCTTGAATATAGAAGATAATTTGAGCCAATAAGCATGAAAGAAACTGCATGGCTCTAGCAACACGGGGACTCATCCAGCCTGGGCGTCATTCATGTCAACATGGGCAAGGCTGGCAAGGACGATTCCCAGAGCTGCCCTGACATGCCTCTCACTGATCCTCCTCTGTGTTCTCTCTCCTCCCTCTCTTGCATGAAATGAATAAGGAATTGTCCTTTCTCTCCGCTGCAGCTGTATTTAACCAGTGGATAAATGTGAGTACCTTTGTTGAAAATAGGATTGGAAATATATATAATTTTAGAGATACGGACCGCACGTAATAGAAGACTGAAAATGCAGCTGGTGGGGGAGGGAAGGCAGTCGTCTAGAGCAGTGGTTCTCAGCCCTGAGTCCACTTTAGAACCATGTGGAACACACGTCTTTCAATAGCCATGCCTAGGCTCCCACCCCCAGATGCTCTGATCTGATTGGTAGAGGTTAGACCTGGGCATCCGTGTATATCAGGAGCCTCACAGGTGATCTAGCATGCAACCAGGGCTCAGTACTTCTAGTCTAGGATAAGCTGGGGTGATCGACTTTCCAACCAACCTAAATATATATGTATGGCTTCATTCTTCATTGAAAAAAGGTCTTTTTACAAACTCAATATAATTCATCATTAGTAATTCACCAAGTTAGATTTGGCAGTTATAGCTGCAATCCTAGCACACTTCACGTGGGTTTTGCCCTCAGCCCAACATGTCCTGAGAAACTGTCCCCTCTCCCTTGGAAAGTTCTAAAACCAAGAATCTGATCTCCAGCATCCCCAGTTGTCTGAATCTCTTGCCCAAGTGGCCCAAGGTGGCAGGTTCAGCAGCCATTTGTGACAAGTGTTTAGTCCCATCCTGAAAGATAATGCTGTGAAAGTGCAGCACTCAATATGCCAGCAAATTTGGAAAACTCAACAGTGCCCACAGGACTGGAAAAGGTCTGTTTTTATTCCAATCCTAAAGAAAGGCAATGCCAAAGAATGCTCAAACTACCACACAATTGCACTCATCTCACACGCTAGTAAAGTAATGCTCAAAATTCTCCAAGCCAGGCTTCAGCAATACGTGAACCGTGAACTTCCAGATGTTCAAGCTGGATTTAGAAAAGGCAGAGGAACCAGAGATCAAATTGCCAACATCCACTGCATCATGGAAAAAGCAAGAGAGTTCCAGAACAACATCTATTTCTGCTTTATTGACTATGCCAAAGCCTTTGACTATGTGGATCACAATAAACTGTGGAAAATTCTGAAAGAGATGGGAATACCAGACCACCTGACCTGCCTCTTGAGAAACCTGTATGCAGGTCAGGAAGCAACAGTTAGAACTGGACATGGAAGAACAGACTGGTTCCAAATAGGAAAAGGAGTACGTCAAGGCTGCATATTGTCACCCTGCTTATTTAATTTCTATGCAGAGTACATCATGAGAAACACTGGGCTGGAAGAAGCACAAGCTGGAATCCAGATTGCCGGGAGAAATATCAATCACCTCAGATATGCAGATGACACCACCCTTATGGCAGAAAGTGAAGAGGAGCTAAAAAGCCTCTTGATGAAAGTGAAAGAAGAGAGTGAAAAAGTTGGCTTAAAGCTCAACATTCAGAAAACGAAAATCATGGCATCCGGTCCCATCACTTCATGGGAAAGAGATGGGGAAACAGTGGAAACAGTGTCAGACTTTATTTTTGGGGGGCTCTCAAATCACTGCAGATGGTGGTTGCAGCCATGAAATTAAAAGACACTTACTCCTTGGAAGAAAAGTTACGACCAACCTAGATAGTATATTCCAAAGCAGAGACATTACTTTGCCGACTAAGGTCCGTCTAGTCAAGGCTGTGGTTTTTCCTGTGGTCATGTATGGATGTGAGAGTTGGACTGTGAAGAAGGCAGAGCGCCAAAGAATTGATGCTTTTGAACTGCAGTGTTGGAGAAGACTCTTGAGAGTCCCTTGGACTGCAGGGAGATCTAACCAGTCCATTCTGAAGGAGATCAGCCCTGGGATTTCTTTGGAAGGAATGATGCTAAAGCGGAAACTCCAGTACTTTGGCCACCTCATGTGATGAGTTGACTCATTGGAAAAGATTCTGATGCTGGGAGGGATTGGGGGCAGGAAGAGAAAGGGATGACAGAGGATGAGATGGCTGGATGGATCACTGATCGATGGACGTGAGTCTGAGTGAACTCCGGGAGTTGGTGATGGACAGCGAGGCCTGGCGTGCTGCGATTCATGGGGTCGCAAAGAGTCGGACATGACTGAGCAACTGAACTGAACTGAACTGAAGAAGACAGGTGCCAAGACATGCAGTGTGTGGTCAGCAGCCACTCCAGGACAGCTTCCTGTTGCTTCCACGTGGGGTCTCTGACTCCCATCACATGGGAGAGGAGGGCCCTACAGCAGGTGACTTAATCCTTGGCAAAAATTTCCATAGGACCCATCCCACACTCGTGAGTTTGCCCGTGGTGTGCTGAATCCCACTCATCCCAGCTCACAAGAGTATAGCTTTCCCAGCCCCTCTTGCAATGCTGTTGTGATGGCGGCTGGAAATCAGCCATTATGGGAGAAGTTAATAGAAATCAGCAAGCACTGCAAACTAGGGCTTTTGTTTGTTTGTTTGTTTGTTTTTCTGGAGAGCCAGTTGTTAAACATAAGTCCATCACAGCTTCTACCCAGAGCTTTTAATACCTCTAGGCAAATAGATAAAGTTTGATTTCAGGCCTTCAGTCTCTCTCTCTTGCTGAAACTGTTTCCAGCGTCTTCCTACCATCCTTATTCCAAAGGCATCCAAGGATTGTCAGGGTCTCTGCACACACGTGTGCACATACACATACACACATGATCCTGTCAAGACTGTTCTCTGACTCTTCGTTTAGACTAAAGGGTGAATGACTGATAATGATTTGAACTGTGGCCTGATTAGGAAGATATACCTTTTGTCAAGGCTCACACATTTAAATAAAAGTAATGAGTCTCAGAAGGAATGTGGAGGCATCAGTCAGTAGGTAGGATGGATCTGGGAAAGGAATCCCGAGGACCTTCCCAGTATCTCTGAAACGATATCACATGGGATATTGGATTTCTGCCAAGGATTAAGTCAGCCCCGTTTGTTCTCTGACATGAGTCAGGCCACTTTCTTTTCCTTCTGGGATTCAGAATGCTTCCCTCCAACACCTGCTGTCGACCACCTCAAACCTTACTGTCCTTGTGCCCTCCCGACAAGCCATTGCGGACATGGACCAAGAAGAGAAAGCCTTTTGGTTGACCAAGAGCAACATTCCCATCCTCATAAAGTAGGTATTATGTATTTTGTTCTTCACAATGTCTTACTAGCATCAATGTGAATGAAGTACAGTGGAGGTGGGCCCCATGGGCCTTCAGATCCTTGCCACTGAACATGTTCTAGGACCGCCCCCACCCCCGCTCCTTCCCCCAGGATGGAAGTAGTCAACATGACTGACAGCCAACTCTGTGCTAACTGCTTTTACATACAACCTAGTTAATCCTTTCTGTGAAATAGACATTATAATTATTCCCATTTTACAGATGTGGAAACCAAGGCACAGAGTGATTAAATAACTGACCCCAGAGGCCATGGCCAATAGTTTCAAGGGGAGAGTTTGAAGCTGATAGTCTGGCTCCATAACCTACCCTCTTAACTACTCCCACCACCACTGTCTCAAGCATCAGTACCTCATTACAGCCCTTATGGACTATTGTTATAGGTACCATACGCTACTGGGCACATACGGAGTGGCTGATCTGCAGGCCCTGTCACCTTCTGACATGCTGGCAACATCTTTGCAGGGCAACTTCCTCCACCTGGTAAAGGCAGATGGGGTAAGAGAGCACCGTATTGGGTCTGTTCAATGGAAACTTGTGACATACGTTCATATCATACTGTGAAGTTTTTATGTTATGGAAATTTCTGAACATGAGCAAAAATAGATGGAGAATAAACCTCCATGGTAGGCATCACCTGGCTTCAACAACTATCAACATATATTGATACACACACTCACAGAGTTACTGTATAGCAGGGCTCCTATAAAATGAGGCTCTCTCTGCCCACTGGTTGGCCACAGGCTCTTCTATTAGACCACAGACTGATCCAGAAAGACAAATGTTTCACTTCTTCTGGGTGAAGGCAGTGGAGTTTCACAACTTGGAGTTTTATGTGTGGCTAAAAACTTGTTATTGGTAACCTACTGATTGAATCATTAGAGATCACTACAATATTATACTCAGTTAGGGTCAGTCAGTCAGTCTGCAGATGTTTACTGAACACCTACTGTATGTCAGGAACTGATCAGAGTGCTGGAGACAGGATAGTGCACAGGAAGAGGGGAGCCCTATAGATGCTCACCTTCTGGCATTTTCTACAGCATTTCAAGGACTTGGATTCGGTTTTCTGTAAGGAGGTCTGGCTGCCCTGCTGAATGCAGCAGTGATTTAAAGCTCTTTCTATGAACTGCACAAAATGAGGATAGAGGGTCTACTGGGAAGTGAGAACTACCCCATCAATGGATTGTGGGCCACGGTCAGAATGCTCTAGAATTGCAGCTCTAAAGCATTTCTGCCTTCCTACCCATCAGCAATGGTGCTGTGAAAAGGTTCTATCTATTCAGGTATTACATAAACATATGTGCTTCATCAGAATAGTCCTTTTAGAAAGTATAAAAGAGTTTCATAGGGCCACATGGTCTCTCTACATTTTATTACAATAATTCTAGAACCTTACTCGCATATATCAGTCAATGGGTGGTTTTACACTAGTGTTTTAGATCATTGACTCTCTGAACAAGCATTAACTGAACACTCACCTTGGGAAGGTTCATCCCAGGGTTGTAGCTTCAGAAGTAAATCAATTAAGACCTGTGAATTAGAGGAGGTAACTATCAAAGACACGATCATAATGAGTTCTTTCTTAAGTCTGATATAAATGTCCCCCTGTAACCAAAAGAGAGGTGCAAGGTGGCCAGTGTTATTTGCTTCAGGACCTCTGCTGACGTGCCTAGGATGAGACAAGTCCCCTCAGGATCCAGGGTTCCCGGGAAGAGTTTCAATCAGACTGCAGTGGTGGGAGAAGAGGAGAGGAGCCCCGGGAGAGCAGAGGCCAGTTGTGTCATACTTGGCTGGTGGCTGCACGAGTGTGCATTGAGCTTTGCTTACCTCCATTCCCCGTGTATTTCATATTCTTGTAAAGTCAGTAACTGTCTGCATCATTTCGCTAAGGCTGCTGTAACCGAGAACCACAGACTAGGTGGCTTAGACAACAGAAATTGCTGTCTCAGTTCTGCAGGCTGGAAGTCCAAGGTCAAGGTGTGGACAGGGTTGGTTCTGTCTAAGGACTGTGACGTCAGGCGCTCTCTTTGGCTTGCAGATGGCAGTCCTCATGTTCATATGCTGTTCTGCCCACATAGCTCCTGTGTCCAAATTTCCTCTTCTTATAAGGACACTGGTCACATTGGATTAGGGTCTACCCTAATGCCCTCAATGGATATGAATTTGAGCAAACTCCAGGAGATAGTGAGGGCCAGGGGAGCCTGGCGTGCTACAGTCCATGGGGTCACAAAGAGTCAAACGTGACTAAGTGACTGAGAAACAACAATGACCTCATGTTAACTCAGTTACCTGGTATAAAGACCTTGTCTCCAAATAAGGTCACATCCTGAGGCACTGGGGGTTAGGGCTCCAACATATGAATTTTGGGGACACAATTCAACCCACCATACTATCTACAGTGCTTTTCCAACTACAGGGTCTGTTTAGTGAGCCTCAGCCAGCACTTTTTTAATGAAATAGAATGGAGTAGAATCAATCAGATGCCTCCCACATGGCAAAGGAAATTATTATTTCATTTCAGTTGTGTGTGTGTGAGAGAGAGAGATATCAAATGGCTCACAATTTTAAAATATTTCTAACTGTACATCATGGTCCAAAAGAGAGAAGGTTGCTACTGCTCAAAATGTGGAAAACCTAGAAATCATTCAGTCCCTGGGTGTACTCTGTAGGGACTCACCTTCTCACTCTGGTACATTTACAGAATATCACAATCGAAGGAGCGTCCGTCATTGATGGTGACAATGCAGCCACAAATGGAGTGATACATATCATCAACAAGGTACAAGACTGCTTCCTGCTACGCATGTGGCATCTCCTCCTTTTGTTATTTATCCTCCTGTACAGCATCTTTCGTGGGGTGGGGAGGGGGAGTACTTAGCCTTAATATAAAAGGAACCTGCTTCATTATTTGTATTTTAAAACCATTTAGAGGCTCGACTCATTCAGTAAGACTCAGCTATTCTTTACTTATGCCTGTATCCTGCAGTGGGTTCATATAAAGTGTAGTCATGTATATCTCTTATTTATGAGACCATCTTACAAGGCACCCAAGAACCTTAGTATCAGGAAGTCCATACACCCAGGTGGGACATCATCAAGAACTGGAAGAAAGGCAACTATGTGTGTGTCACTGGTCCTCTCCTCTCTGCATTATTATGCCCAAGGAAAAAAAATGGAAAATGGTAGAAAAGATATTGTGGAAGTTTTATTTTCTCTTCAGATGCAATTCAACAGTATTCAAAGGTATGAAATAGAAAAAAAATTAAATGGAAAATGACTTTTTAAGCTATCCTATAATTTTCAGTTACTATGTTAAGAACTTCATTTAAATTTAAAGTTAGAATTTAGGGCATATTGGAAAATTTTGAAAAGTAGAAGATTAGAAAAGACAATTAACTAATTGCATTTTAACTAAAATTACTCTCATTTGACACTTATATACTCCCTTTTTTAATTTCAAGTTACAGAATATGTTAACAGTTTCTGTTCAGGAAAGAGAGGCTTCTTATAAGACTTCTGAGTGTGAAATTTTCCAAAGACCTTGCAAGTCTCTTGTATTAACAAGAGGCATAAATAAATACATTTTATGAGCAAGTGGTAGGTCACTTGCAGAGAATCATGCTGAGTTTATGGCTTCATTTATCAGAAAGCAACATTACCAAGAGTATTTTTTTCTCCAATCCTGGCTTTTCAAAGTACTAAAAAAACACACTTCTTTTGAAAAAATCATGAAATTACCTCTTCTTATTATTTATGTTTTTATTTCTGATGAACACAAGCGCATTAGTAAAATGGCACCCCAACCCATCTCCTATACTGAGCATTATTATCATGGGACCAATTCAAAGTCCTACCTCCTCGAAAGCCTTTCCTGATCTCTACAACCCATATCACCGGGGTTAACATAGTGGCAAGCACATAAGTCCTAGAATCATACAGGATCTGAGTTCTGGCATTCAGCTAACTCTATAACCTTGGGCAAGTTACCTAACCTCTCTGAAGTTCATTTTTCCTCCCTTTGAGGATTGAGCAACACCATCTCTCTCAATGTCTGCTGCCTAGTGAGGCCACAATAAATCTCAGTTTTATTCCCTTTTCCTTCCTCTGAAATCCTGTGGGATTTCTGATATGGAACTCATTTGACATAACTGCACCCCCTTGTTTGATGGTTCTTTGTGGACTAGGCCATGAGCATCATTCTTGTGTGATGGCACGTCCTGGCGGGGTGGAACTACTTCTTTTCTCTGTCCTGCATCAGCATTACCACCTCACCTGACACGCAGTAAAATTGGAATGATTGACAACCCGTTAGGTGCCAGGCATCATGCCAAGTATCATGCATCACATTTGACTTTTACAACAACCCTAAGAAAGTACGTACCATTCTCCTCACTTGCCAAATGGGACACGTGAGGCTCCTATGGCTAAGCAACTGGGTTGAGGAAGAAATGTGTGTGAACACAAAGATTCATGGATGTGTGTCAACTGATTCAAGTTTGCTGCTCAGCCTCTGGGTTGCACTGGCTCCTTGAGCAGCCCCTTTTCTATCTATCCATTGGATACTGTGGTCCCTCTTGTCAGGGCCACCACAAACAGCTATGCAGGCTGTTCCCTGCCTAGCAGGGCCTGGTCTAAGGGTGGAATGGGGCTGAAATCCAACCCACTTCATGCCCCAAGCTATACACCCCTGTTTAGTCTTGCAAACTATCAGAGAATGCCTTGTTTCAACTTGAAGTGGCCTCAGGATCACATGGGGTTCCCTGGAAGTTCAGTGGTAAAGAATCCACCTGCCAATGCAGGAGATGCAAATTTAATCCCTGGGTTAGGAGGTCCTCTGAAGGAGGAAATGGCAACTCACTTCAATATTCTTGCCCGGGAAATCCCATGGACAGAGGAGCCTGGTGGGCTATAGTCCTTGGTGTCACAAGAACAGACACAACTTAACAACTAAACAACAACATTATAATTACATACTGTTGTGACATGAACCGGTATATTGGAGAGCAGGAAGCCCTACCAACACAAGCTAACAGAATTTTGGGACTTCCTTTCCCAGGTTCTGGTTCCCCAGAGAGGTCTAACTGGCTCCTTACCAAACCTGCTCACCCGACTGGACGAGATGCCTGACTATTCCAGCTTCCGGGGCTACATCATTGCAAGTACCACATCCTCCGCGTGACCCTCTGCTCAGGTTACCTAGGAACAGAAGTCCCTCACGTGTTCCTGTCTCTCTCCATCACAGCAATATAACCTGGCGACTGCGATCGAGGCTGCTGATGCTTACACGGTGTTTGCTCCAAACAATGATGCCATTGAGAGTTATATCCGAGAGAAGAAGGTCACAACTCTGGTAGGTATTGGCAGTAATAACCCAGGAAACTATTTTCCGGAAATTCAAGCACTTAAAGTTTTCAGTCGATCCACCATGTACCATTTCACTGTTTCATCAAAACTGCCTTGTCAGTATCCACTTATTTAATAGAAACTCAAGCAGAGACTCTCATACCTATTCTGTTCCCAGGTAACCTCCCCCAGGCCAGAGCTGTTCATGTATTTCATCCATAGCCCTGGAAGCACACACTCAGGCTCACAGACACAAAGATGCAGTCTCCCCAGGAACCTGGAAGCATGTTCATAGCCACCCCTCCTCCCCTCCCCGGCTTCTCCCCGGTCCCGCGCAGCAAGCTGTCAGCACAAGGGGTCTAGAGGGAATGGACTATCCCCATCCTCCTCCGAACCGCCCCATCTCTGTCTTCCCTGATTCCTAACATCTGGGGATAAACAGTCAAAACTTTTTCAAAGGACTTTGTGAAATAATACTGGGTTGGCCAAAAGGTTCATTTGTGTTTTTCTGTGACATCTTATGGAAAAACTCAAATGAACTTTTGGGCCAACCCAATGAAAAGCTCCCATCCCTTCACTCTCTGGCTCCAAACCCTTGGGTGGCTCTCCATTTCCTCAGTGGCTAAGTCCAGACTGTCTCCCCAGGTACTTATAGCCTCCACAGACTGGTCACGATTACCTTCTATTCAGTGCTGGTACCAGACTTTCCATTTAGAAGGATCCCAGGGGTGTCCCACCCCCAGCCCCATAGCAAGGGAACAAGTTTAAAGTTGTAATTGCACAGCAAGTGAGCTGTTTTCACTTCTAACTTAATATAGGGTAATCGATGCTAAGGAGACAGGGCTGATACTTGAAGTCCTGCTAAGCCGTTGTTGGTCCACTGCCTCCCTACCCATTCTCTGCAGACACCTTGTGGTCTAACCAGAGTGATGTCATATAGATCTAAAGACGCCAAAGGCATGTTTGCTCCTGTCTACACACACACACACACACACACACACACACACACACACACACACACACACACACACACAGAGGAACACTCCAGGCTCTTCTGTCCATGGGGTTTTCCAGGCAAGAATACTAGAGTGGACTGCCATTTCCTCCTCCAGGGGATTTTCCCCACCCAAGGATCGAACTGGGTCTTCTGCACTACAGGCAGATTCTTAACCAATGAGCCACCAGGGAGGCCCCCACAACACACACACACCACCGCCTCATTCAGAAGGGCTGTCCTTCCTCCTTCCTTGCCTCCTGAATCCTCCTCATCCACACTGATTCTTCAAGTCCAGTCTCACCTTTCTCAGGAAAGCTGGTTCTGACCCCTTCAGTTCAGTTCAGTTGCTCAGTCATGTCTGACTCTTTGCAACGCCATGGACTGCAGCATGCCACGCTTCCCTGTCCATCACCAACTCCTGGAGCTTCCTCAAACTCATGTCCATTGAGTTGGTAATGCCATCCAACCATCTCATCCACTGTCTTCCCCTTCTCCTCCCACCTTCAATCATTCCCAGCATCAGAGGCTTTTCAAATGAGTCAATTCTTTGTATCAAGTGGCCAAAGTATTGGAGTTTCAGCTTTAGCATCAATCCTTCCAAGGAATATTCAGGACTGATTTCCTTTAGGCTGGACTGGTTGGATCTCCTTGCAGTCCAAGGGACTCTCAAGAGTCTTTTCCAACACCACAGTTAAAAGCATCAATTCTTCGGTGCTCAGCTTTCCTTATAGTTCAACTCTCACATCCATACATGACTGCTGTAAAAACTATAGCTTTGACTAGATAGACCTTTGTTGGCAAAGTAATGTCTCTGCTTTTTAATATGTTGTCTAGGTTGGTCACAACTTTTCTTCCAAGGAGCAGGTGTCTTTTCATGGCTGCAGTCACCATCTGCAGTGATTTTAGAGCCCTCAAAAAAAAAGTCTGTCACTGTTTCCATTGTTTCCCCATCTATTTGCCATAAAATGATGGGACAGATGCCAAGATCTTCATTTTTTGAATGTTGAGTTTTAAGCTAGCTTTTCGACTCTTCTCTTTCATTTTCATCAAGAGGCTCTTCAGTTCCTCTTCACTTTCTACCATAAGGGTGGTGTCATCTGCATATCTGAGATTATTGATATTTCTCCCAGCAATCTTGATTCCAGCTTGCGCTTCATCCAGCGTGGCATATAAGTTAAATAAGCAGGGTGACAAAATGCAACCTTGATGTACTCCTTTCCCAATTTAGAACCAGTCTGCTGTTCCATGTCCAGTTCTAACTGTTGCTTCCTGACCTGCATACAGATTTCTCAAGAGGCAGGTCAGGTGGTCTGGTATTCCCTTCTCTTGAAGAGTTTTCCACAGTTTGTTGTGATATACACAAAGACTTTGGTATAATCAGTAAAGCAGAAGTAGATGTTTTTCTGGAATTCTGTTGCTTTTTCAATGATCCAGTGGATGTTGGCAATTTGATCTCTGGTTCCTCTGCCTTTTCTAAATCCAGCTTGAACATCTGGAAGTTCATGGTTCACATACTGTTGAAGCCTGGCTTGGAGAATTTTGAGCATTACTTTTGCTAGCATGTGAGATGAGTGCAATTGTGCGGTAGTTTGAACATTCTTTGGCATTGCCTTTCTTTGAGATTGGAATGAAAACTGACCTTTTCTAGTCCTGTGGCCACTACTGAGTTTTCCAAATTTGCTGGCATATTGAGTGCAGCACTTTCACAGCATCATCTTCTAGGATTTGAAGTAGCTCAAGTGGAATTGCATCACCTCCACTAGCTTTGTTCTTAGTGATGCTTCCTAAGGCCCACTTGACTTCACATTCCAGGATGTCTGGCTCTGTGAGTGATCACGCCATCATGGTTATCTGGGTCATGAACGTCTTTTTTGTACAGTTCTTCTGTGTATTCATGCCACCTCTTCTTAATATCTTCTGCTTCTGTTAGGTCCATAACATTTGTGTCCTTTATTGTGTCCATCTTTGCATGAAATGTTCCCTTGGTATCTCTAATTTTCTTGAAGAGATCTCTAGTCTTTCCCATTCTACTGTTTTCCTCTGTTTCTTTGCATTAATCACTGAGGAAGGCTTTCTTATCTCTCTTTGCTATTCTTTGGAACTCTGCATTCAAATGGGTATATCTTTCCTTTTCTCCTATGCCTTTCACTTCTTTTCTCAGCTATTTGTAAGGCCTTCTCAGACAGCCATTTTGCTTTTTTGCATTTCTTTTTCTTGGGGATGGTCTTGATCCCTGCCTCCTGTACAATGTCATAAACCTCCGTCCATAGTTCTTCAGACACTCTGTCTATCAGATCTAATCCCTTGAATCTATTTGTCACTTCCACTGTATAGTTGTAAGGGGTTTGGTTTAGGTCATACCTGAATGGTCTAGTGGTTTTCCCTACGTTCTTCAATTTAAGTCTGAATTTGGCAATAAAGAGTTCATGATCTAAGCCATAGTCAGTTCCCAGTCTTGTTTTGCTGACTGTATAGAGCTTCTCCTTCTTTGACTGCAAAGAATATAGTCAATCTGATTTTGGTGTTGTCTGTCAGGTGATGTCCATGTGTAGAGTCTTCTCTTGTGTTGTTGGAAGAGGGTGTTTGCTATGACCAGTGTGTTCTCTTGGCCAAACTCTATTAGCCTTTGCCCTGCTTCATTCTGTACTCCAAGGCCAAATTTGCCTGTTACTCCAGGTATCTCTTTACTTCCTACTTTTGCATTCCAGTCCTCTATGATGAAAAGTACATCTTTTTTGGGTGTTAGTTCTAGAAGGTCTTGTAGGTCTTTATAGAACCATTCAACTTCAGTTTCTTCAGCATTACTGGTCAGGGCATAGACTTGAATTACTGTGATATTGAATGGTTTGCCTTTGAAACGAACAGAGATCATTCTGTCATTTTTGAGATTGCACCCAACTACTGTATTTCAGACTCTTTTGTTGACTATGAGGCCTTTAACTGGCCCCTTAGCTGCAGATAATCTCTTCTGCCTCTGAGTTCAGACCATCTGTACACCCCATAGCACTTCTACACCTCATATAAGGAAATGTCTTTGCAGGTGGGTAGGTCTTAGTTCTCCAATTAGATGAAAACTCTGGGCATTCGATTTTTGTAACTGGCATGCTGAGCAAGCAGCACTCCTGGAATAGAAGTGGAAGTCATCTTTTCTTTGTCTCCCCACTCCTCCCCCATCCCTTTGAACCTGTTTAGCAGAGAACATTCATTAACTGCCCTGGGATAAAACCTCAGGCAGTCTTGCAGAAAATCTTATCATCACTTTCAGCCACAAACACAATCTCAATTAAGTAAAAAATTTTTTTAAAAATTTTTTTAAACCAGCCCCTTGTAGTTATCAACATTTTGAATTGGATTTAAAATTAAATCTTCTTTCCTCGCTTGCTCCATGCTGGTACTTTGTCCCAACAGGACATTAGAGGAAGGGGCTTGGTCCTTGCACCAATGAGAGTCTATCAGAGTGTAGGGGAAGGATAGATTGGAAGTTTGAGACTGACATGTACTCACAAAGTACCCTTTCATGAAAAGGATATTAGTATAGAAAGGTAAAAATTATTAGTAAAAAAAAAAAAATTAGGGTCCATTAGGAGACAGAAACCATACCAGAGAAAATTTGATATTATGAATTGTTTATTGGGTATTAAGCTATATAAATATAATTGAAAGGTAAAATAGAGATAGCATAGAAGCATCTATAACCCCAAAGGCTGGGAGAAGAAAGAAAAGAGGTCAGGACAACTAAAATTTAGAAATATGGAGGGGCCCAGAGAAGCGATGACTCAGACCTGTGAGGGGCGGGGCCCATTCGTCTAGTGGCTCTGACGTTGGAGGAGGGTCCCTGGGGGCCCTTGGAGAAGGCATTGCCAGGCTGCTGCTGACGTCTTGAGGAAGAGGGGAACATGATAGAACCACTCTGGGAGTCACAGGTCTCTGCCATTCAGATTCAGCTGCCACTGCAAGTGTGATGAGATGCAGCTGGGACGATGCCCAGTGAGTAGCCCAGTGAGTGCCCAGGGACTGGTGGGCCTGTGGGCTGACTTTCCCTTCTGTGTGTCATCCAGGAGGAAGACATACTCAGGTATCACGTGGTCTTGGAGGAGAAGCTGCTGAAGAATGACCTGCACAATGGCATGCACCGAGAGACCATGCTGGGCTTCTCCTACCTCCTTGGCTTCTTCCTCCGTGATGACCAGGTGCGATCCTTCCCCTGAAAACACAATGGGCATCCTAGCTCTGTCATCCACTATCACTTCCGCATTGGATAATCTTCGCCACCACTTCCTCAGCCTTATCCACAGCAGACAGCTGTCTGTGTTCCACCATAAAGTAATGACTGGGCCAGACTGGGAAGCTCCCTCTTGTCCACCCCATCACCAGCCCTCAGACCATCAGTGTGGTCTGACTGGTCTTGGGATTGAATCCCAACAGTTACAGGGCGCTTCAGTTCTGCTTCCTAATAACAGACAGTCCCCAAGCCATCTCCAAGGTGGCAGGGAACCTGGCAGCCAAGCGTAACCCCCCAAAGTGGCATGGCCTCAGGGTGTAAGGAGCCACCTGACATGTGAAGGAAGGATCCAGCAGCCAAATGAATGAACATTATTACCACTGCTTGTTCATACAGACTGCAGACCTAGAGCCAACTCCCCCCCACCGCCCCCACAAGTATCCCAGTATTAATCTCACACAATCTCTAAGCACTTTAAGTGTTTAGAATTTGTAAAAAGAATTGAGACTAAATACATATTTTAAACATTTCAGTATGCAATTCTATGTACCTATGTCAAATCGCCAGTGAAACAGTCAATCTGAAAATTCAATAAGAAATTCACTATGTGACTCTGGTATAAATTCTCACAAGAAAAGGTAATCAAAACTAATGATTATTTAGGAGAAACTAAGCACTATATTTGGAGAAAGCAATGGCACCCCACTCCAGTACTCTTGCCTGGAAAATCCCATGGACAGAGGAGCCTGGTGGGCTGCAGTCCATGGAGTCGCTAGGAGTTGGACACGACTGAGCGACTTCACTTTCACTTTTCACTTTTATGCACTGGAGAAGGAAATGGCAACCCACTCCAGTGTTCTTGCCTGGAGAATCCCAGGGACGGGGGAGCCTGTCGGGCTGCCATCTATGGGGTCGCACAGAGTCGGACACGACTGAAGCGAGTTAGCAGCAGCAGCAGCAAGCACTATATTAAAATGATGAAAATTTAATCCCAAATTTTTAAGCGGTAATATTGTTCCCTGTAAAAAAGTGCATTTTTTTAAAAAAGCACAATTTTGAAAACAATATTCTCAGTGTTATCATCATTAAAGCCCAGGTGAATTTTGTGTAACAGTTGCTTTTTTTTTTAACATGCTCAGGTTTTGGGTTTGTGTTTTTTTTAATCTTTCTGGTTTTTCATTACTTAGAGAATAATCTAACACCAAATATTTCCCTCTGACTCCTATAAATAATCTTACCTATTGGGTAATAATTTTGAGGAGATCCTTTTAAATACATTTTCTTTTTTTTCCCCAGGTAAGGCAGCTTTTGTTGATAAGGGCCTTCTATTTGTTTATCTTTGTTATCTTTTATTTCACCATGTAGAAATGAATATTCTGGTTAGTTGGATCAGTTTTGATTCTGTCATGTTTATTTTCCATGTGTTTGAAAATTCTCTAATCTAGAGCTTTTTTTTTCTTTTGCAATAGACACTTTATCTTAAATAGTTATATCTTACAATAGAGGTTTTGCTTTTATTGATAACTCAGTCACTCTCAGGACAACAGAGATGTGGGAAAATGCTGTCTAAATGAAGAGACTTGTGTTCAGATCAAAATTCTAATGCAGCTTGTAATTCTTCAAGTAAATCTCATAATAAAAATGATTCAGATTTTATGCCAAATAAACAGTATTACAACATCAGAAGTTCTGACATTTTGATATTTTAAATCAGCTCAGCCTCTTGGAATTCTGCAGATTTGTTTAGTGATCACCATTTGACATCACAAGTGAGGCCCCTGCTGCTTCTCCAAACCTACACAGGCCCTGGACCACTTCTGTGGACCTCAGTCATGATTCAGCCCAATATCCCATGGAAATTCACTTGAGTCCAAATAAATCGTCAGGGACTTTAACATTCAGTGGAAGTTCAAATTTAAACACTTAATAGAGTCACTTCACTCTTGATGCATTGGGGAGTTTGGGAGATGTTAATCATTTTTAAATGCTCATTAGATATGAAGTTGACATCTGTTTAGTACAACAAAGAATTCCCTCTTCTCCCAACCTCAGCCCTGCTACATCTATACACACACACATATGACCCCCCAGTTTTTCAAACAGCCATTTGTTTTCAGTTATATTAGTTATACTCAGGAATGAATTAATGGCTTTACTTATTTTACACTAAACAATCATTAAGATATCCTCCCATTTAAAAAAATCAAAACCAAACAAGTTATAACTCAAAGTAGAACTTAAGTTAGAAATTTAGTTCCCATGTCTTACACGCTTACTGACACACTAGGCAAAGACAGCACAAACAAAGACAATACAAACGTACTGTGAACACCAGAGAAGCCCCAAGGAAAACATGATATGGTTAATGCACACCTCTGAGCAGTCTCCACACCCTAGAAAGTGATCTGTCAGGTAGATAGATCTATCAGGTAGAACACATTTTTGCAAACTCTAAAACACTCAAATATTATTTTTATTCTTGTATAATGGTAATTTAGTCTTACTGAGAGGTGGTTGCAAGTTAACCAGGAAGCAGAGATATGCTAAAAGGATACTAAGTTTCATTCTCTATGTCTTGGCTGTGGAAGGCAGCCACACCTCTGAGGCCACCAATAACTAGCACAGCTGAGCACATCCTTGGAGACATATTATTAATGGCACTAACATAGTGATCATGATTCAGAATTTTTTGAACAGTGAAAACCGATCATTTGGATGATGGAGAGAAAACTTAGAGACTATCAGAAACAACCTCTTGTTTTTACAAAGGAGGAAATCGAGGTTCAAAGAGGAAAAGCAACTGGCCCAAGGTCACACAGATAGATGGTACCAGGTGCAGAACTGTCACTCAGCTCTCCTAGGGCAGAGCTGTCTCCAGCACAATGTGCTACACCTGCCAGGTGAATATTGCAATATCTCCTTGGCTAGTGTCATGTTGACATCCTCCAATCCCTATCATCCTTATTTCCCTTAAAATCACTGGAGTACAGATTGACAGTTAACCTTCCTGTTCACAGCTCTACGTAAATGAGGCTCCAATAAACTACACCAATGTAGCCACTGACAAGGGAGTGATCCATGGCTTGGGGAAAGTGCTGGAAATTCAGAAGAATAGATGCGACATTAACGACACCACTATCGTACGAGTAAGTTCTATCCAAGACCAGTGATGTAACTAAAGAGTGTTGGCTTATTTTTTATAATTTTGAAAGCCTGGGACTCGTCTGTTAGAGTATCTCAATTCAGTTCAAAACACCACTACAGGAACATCTCTAAGTGCCAAGGAGCGTATTTGGTTGTGGCTCTACAGAAATAAATATGACATGACCCTTGCCCTCAATGGGCTCACAGTCTAGTGCCTTGTATGCCTTGGAAAGGCTGCCTGAAGGGTTGTGTTGAGCAGGATTTCAAAGCCGTGGTCTTCCTCAAGGGGAAAATGTGTCATGCCCAGCATAGCCATAGGGAAGGAGCCCTGTACACCCACTGGCAGGGATGGGCCCACCATCGTCTACCAGGAGAGAAAATATGGAAATGGATCATTTCAGTATAATATAGGACGAGTAATCGAGACTTTTTGCTCCATGAGATGGTATAGGTTCTCTCAGTAATAATGATAACTGTTAACATCTGTTGGGCACTTTTTTTGTGCTAGGCACTGCTCTAAACATTTCACATGTATTAACCCATGGACTCCCCACAACACCCTACAGAGTAAGCACTATCAGTCTGCCATTTTGAAGATGGGGAAAATGAGCCCTAGGGAGATTAAGTGACACCCCCAGGTTCACAGAGCTAGCAAGTGGCAAAGGAGTTCAAGTCCAGGCAGTCTGGCCCCAGAGCGAGAGCTGTGAGTGGCCAAGCTATACCATCCATAGGTGCCAAGTTAAGAACTAGTCACACTGGCCTCCTCCTGTTTTGGAGCAGGCTGGCACTTTTAAATGTCTGTCCTTCTTCACTTGTGAATCTTTGTCTCATGACAGTGGGTATTATCTCCATGCTGACCTCTCAGTTGGACAGTGTGCCCCTAGGGCTGAGGGCACTGTAGGTGATGCATTCTTTAATCTCATAGTCTGGCCCAATTCACTAAATAGTAGGTTTTCAATAAATGAGAGTTGGTGTTAGAGGAATTAGGATTTAACTGAGTTAAGATTCGCACAGTTTACAAGATTACATGCATCTGAAATGTATAGTGGAGAAAGTGATGCTCCAATGTCCATGACCCGAAGTAGCTGAAGTGTTTGGCTCAAAGGACATGAAAGAGGTTAGCCAGATGAGCTTCTGATTTGCAGTTCTGTAGCCTGAAACCTTCAGTCTCAAGTCTGGAAAATATTTGCAGCCTTGTTTTGATTAGAAGTAATAACCATGAAATGCTCACTTTGCCTCTGTGTTTTACCAAGGGAAAGTGTGGAAAGTGTCCCCAGGTGCCCATCTGCCCATTTGGAACTAAACCACTAGTAAGTATTTCTTTGATATCTTCTTTGATAAAACTGTTTCTGGATCACAGGAAGGTCTGAATTACAAAGTGAGTCTCCAGCACACCTCATTTCACTGCCCTCCTTCCTTCACTGGGTTTTAATTTAATCTCACCTTCTTAATCTTGTATGCATCTTTCTAAAATCTTGAATCCATTTTTTTCAACCAAAGCAAAATTTTGATTAATAAATAAATAGAAACAGGAGCTCATCTCAATCAGCGCCCAATGGAAGAAGGGATTTTTCAGTTTCTACATCTTCCATATCCCAGCAGCTGGTTGAGGACAGGAGCAGGAAATGGACTTCACAGTAACACTGTTTCAAGCCTTGAGAAGTCCCACCTTCCTGATTCCCTCTATGGTTGAAGTTACAACTAACTTTCACAAAGAAACACATGACAGACTTGGGGCGTGATACACTTATCTCTGAATGAATGACCTGTCTATGTTTCTTTTAGCTGTTTATAGGAAAAAAGTGCTTCAGAGGATGCTGCAACAATTACAGAGTCAACACACATGCACCTGCCATGGCACAATAGTCATTTATGACAATAACAATGCTGACTCTTCTCACTTGAATTTGCATTTACTCTTGTATAAGTCTTTGTAAACAGCCTTAATCCTGCCTCAGACCAGGCAACCATCAACCAATAAGTAAAAAGAAACCAAGTCTCAGTTCAATGTCAAGTGTTGGGAAGATGCTTTTATCCGAGATACTCTATGATTCTTCCTAACTTGAACTCATCTTCTAAAAAAAAGTTCTCTTTATGGATTATCACTTTAAGGGATAATTATCTGCATTTTGCCACCTAGTATTCTGGCAGCCAACATTTCAATGTCGCATTTTCTTTTTTATGAAGCAGCTCCAAGAAGCCAACCCCCTCCCTTTCCAGAACATTTCAATTAGAGAGACAGCAATGTATCACCCACCCCCTTGCTTTCAGAGATTGGAAAGCTTTGTCCTAACTAAAAAGCTGATATTAAGATAATTGCTGTTGTTTCATAGGGCCAAGAGACGAGGAGATGTCTCTATACCATTTATTTCATGGGCAGGCGATCCCCGGTCTTTGGGTGCCAGCCAAAGTGTGTGAAAACCGTCATTGTGAGTACAATTTAATAAGCCTTCTAACGATGGCAGTAATATTGAGAAATATAATCATATGCTATACTTTTCAAAGTGCCTCTGCATGGATTCTTTCTGCCATCTTGCCTTCCTTCTCATTAGTTTTAAATATTTATTTGTTTAGCTGCATCAGGCCTTAGTTGCAGCATATGAGAACTTCACTGCATCATGCAGGATCTTTCATTGTGGCACATGGGCTCTCTAGTTCTGGTGCATGGGCTGAATTGCCCCATGATATGTGGGATCTTAGTTCCCCAACCAGGGCTTAAACCCACATGCCCTGCATTACAAGGCAGATTCTTAACCAGTGGACCACCAGGGAAGTCCCCTCATTAATCTCCATTACAGTTGTCACTCAAAATAGCCAGAGTAGCACTAAAACTGAGAACAGCCCTACAAGTCAGTACACTGGTGACAGCTGCAGTTTGCAGTCTCATGATGAAGAAATAGAGGGACCAGGAGGCTAAGAGGATCTTCCTGTTCTCACAAGAAAGGGAAAGAGACAGGAAATGGGCAACTCCCTAAAGCAAGAACAGGGGTGCCTGGTCATTTAGAAAAGTGGAACCCCAGGGCTAGGGACCTCTCAGCTGTGGCTTTGGAATCTGCAGGAAAATTCTCTATAACATCCTGTCCTGCTCCTTTCACAGAAGACACAGCCTCTGCCAATCCTAGAGGCCAGTGATTCAGCTCTTAAGTTGTGGAGTGTGCAGCTGCAGGAGACGTTGTGTTTTAGTGCAGTCAAGAAAAAAAGCAGGCCCAAACAAATAGGTAATCCTCCAGGGCTTCCTGGAAATAAGAGTCATCATAGAGCATCAGAGGTCTCACCTGCCTCCCAACCTTCAGTACCAGATGAAATAACACAACACACAGGGGCCAGGTTTGGGAATGACCAGGGTAAAGAATCCGCCTGCACTGTAGGAGAAATGGGTTCCATCCCTGGGCCGGGAAGATCCCTTGCAGAAGGAAATGGCAACCCACTCCAGTTTCTTGCCTGGGAAATCCCATGGACAGAGGAGTCTGGCAGACTACAGTCTCTGGAGTCGCAAAGAGTCGGAGACCACTTAGTGACTAAACAACAACAGGGCCCATCTGGCATCACCTACATGACCCTTTCTTCCTGCTGCCCCTCCTCCCTTCTCACTTTTCTTCACCCTCTCCTCCTGCTTGCCTTTTTCCTTCCAGTCCTTCCTAGCTCTTCAGCAGAAGCCTCCATGCTGATGCTGGCACCCGTGGAAATTGCATGCCCCCCTGCCCCGTTCTTGGGGGATGCTGTCCCCGTCCCTTATAACCATTCCACATGGGGTCAAGGCGACGGGCACACATCAGTCCCGCCTGCAAGATGTTCACACTGTGGTTGGACACATCCAAAGGACGGCGGTATGGCCCAGTCCCCACCCAGCCTGGCCCTTCTGTTTCAGACAAGAGAATGCTGTGCGGGCTACTTTGGCCCCCAGTGCCAGCCTTGCCCAGGGAAACCTGAGAACGTCTGCTTCGGAAACGGGATCTGCTTGGACGGAGCCAATGGCACAGGCGCGTGTGAGTGTGGGCGGGGCTTCAGCGGGACGGCCTGTGAGACCTGCACTGAGGGCAAGTACGGCGTGCACTGCGACCAAGGTACGTACCCAACCACCACCAGCGGGCTCCCCAAGCCAGCCGGAAATGCAGGAGGAAAGAGAGTCTAAATACGTGCTCCCTAACCAGCTGGTGTCCAGGGCAGGAATCCACCCCCCACCACCTCGCCCCACCGCCATTACCATGTGAATGACGAGAACTTCTGTGCTGTGTAATTTGCACCGGACAGCAACCAGCAACGCCAAACATTTATAGTACTGACCAACCTGCACCTACCAGCCCACTCCCATCTGCTCACTGACATTGCCCAACCCACCCGTATTTCTGTGTTCGTCTGTGGGCCCTGGTCTCTGTGGTTACACTCAGTTTTGGACATTGTGTGATTGTTTGAAAAGCAGATCTGTGCACATTATCTCCTTTAATCCACACGGGAACCATATATACTGGAGTGTTCATGCCCCCTTTTTACAAATGAAGACTTAAGGCAAAGAGGGTGAATGACTTTCCCCAAGGTCACACCTGGTGAGTTTGAATGCACACCCTGCTCCCTCCAAAGCCTTGTTCTTGAATCAGGCCCTTTACGTGATGGTCATTCCATAGGTCTACACAGCCAGCCATATGCCTTGTGTTGTTTTTATGAAAATTGTGATGTATTAGCTAAGTCACCTGCAGTCTCTCACCCTGACTTTCTTGTGCCCAGGGGCGCACACTTATGAGTGGGCTAACAGGAAAGATGGAGTTTTCTAATCCATGGTGGGAAAACAAAGCATTTTTTCTACCTTCTATTGAGAGTCATGCATGTGATCTGGCTATCACTGTTTTCTCATCAGCCAGTCCAAGCCAGACAAAAATCAGTATATAATTGAATCATTATACTTGGGCTGTATAATATGTAATTGGCATTACTGTGCTGATTTTTTCTGTGTTATATGGAAGAATTATATACCTGCATTTATGCAGGATTTCCTAACCTAGGATCCACAGATGATCCTCACAGGGTCCAGCAAACCCCCAAGGCTGAATGCTTTTTTCTGAGAAAGGCATCCTTAGCTTTCATCCAGTTCCTGAAGACACTCACCACACTGCTGCATAACAAAGGAATCAGCATTTCTTTTTTTTTTTTAATTTTTATTTTTACTTTATTTTGCTTTACAATACTGTATTAGTTTTGCCATACGGGTGTACATGCGTTTCCAAACATGAACCCCCCTCCCACCTCCCTCCCCATAACATCTTTCTGGGTCATCCCCGTGCACCAGCCCCAAGCATCCTGTATCCTGCATCAGACATAGACTGGCGATTCGTTTCTTACATGATAGTATACATGTTTCAATGCCATTCTCCCAAATCATCCCACTCTCTCCCTCTGGGAATCCAACCCCTTCCCCCACCCACCCATTAGTGACACTAATTATCTGGAAGTGGACTGGAGAATTTAAATGCACAGAAGTATAATCAATACAGTATTGTAAAGTAAAATAAAGTAAAAATAAAATTTTTTTTTTAAAAGATAGAAGTTTAAATGCACAGAAGTGAAACTTTGTAGTAAATGAAAAGTGAGTTGTTGAACACAGGTCAAAAATCTGACAGTGTGTGGCTGTTTCCACTTAGAGTGTACTTGTGTCCACGGGAGATGCAGCCAAGGACCCTTGGGTGACGGTGCCTGCGACTGTGATGTGGGCTGGCGAGGGGTGAAATGTGACAGTGGTAAGAGCCAGCCTTCTGGCACGTGTGATCTGTCCTCTGTTTTTTCCTCCTAAAATAGAAATGGCATCTTCGTTTCTTTCTTTGGCAATAATTCCTACCTACAGCAAAAATAGTTTGTAAAATAAAAGCATTAAAAAGAAGATGAAAATTATTCATACTCCCAAGGCAGCGAGAAAACTATCATTAGTATTTCATATTGGCCTTCCAGCCTTTTTCCAGGTATAGACATGTGTATGGGACCATGCTCTGCACAGTTTTGTGAGTCTCTCACTTCACATAATACATATGATCAATATCTTTTCATGTGAATAAATATATAGAGAAATATCTTCTTTTCTTAATTTCTATATAATATCCAATTATCAGACCGTGTTAGTGGCTCAGTCGTGTCTAACTCTTTGCAACCCCATGGACTGTAGCCCACCAGGCTCCTCTGTCCATGGAATCTTCCAGGCAAGAATACTGGAGTGGGTAGCCATTCTCTTTACCATGTTCTTAAAATTAGTTGTCTTCTATAATAAACAATGCTGCAAAGACTATTTCATTCATATATATATATTCATGCATATGTGTGTATATATTCATATATATTTGCATTTATCTTATTAATCCATTTGGTTAGTTTTCTTGAGATGGAATTTCTGAGTTAGCAGTTGGTACTTTGGGGGAAAAGTTTGCTACTTATTGCCAAGAGATTATGTCAGTTTACTCCCCGCTCTCAGTGGGGTCTGAGCCGGTCCATTTTCCTGAACCCTGCCCCTCCCACTGCACTGATGATTGCTTATGTGTCCCTATGAGAGTGATGAGAGGAGAGAAAAATTCACACAGAAAGAAGCTTATGGAAAAGCCCAAAGGTGTAGGGGATGTCTGCACATCTACAGAACCACAGGATTGCAGGATGAGAGGAATATAGGGGCAAAGAGGAACGTGGAATGAGAACAGGCTAGAGATGTGGGCAGGAGTCAGGTCATGGAAGCCTAAGGGCGGCGGACCTTCTGCTGAAGCTTCCTGTTGGGAAGCCGTTCAAGGGTTTTGAGCAAGTCAGCAGTATGATGTGATCTGTGTTTTAGAAAGGTCATTCTGACACTGGACTGGAGAAATTACCCCTAGAAGCAGGTATTCAGAAAGTCCCCCTTTTCTGGGGCGGGAGCTGGAGAGGAGTCACAGGTGCCTGACAGCCCAATGAGAGCTCCAGGGATATGGAGTTATCAGAAGGAGTGTCTTTGCCCAAAACTCCAGGTGATGCTAAAAATCAGGGTAACACAGATTTCATTGAAAAGCTTAAGTTGGAAGTGTAAATGGTCTCAAGCCAAGGAGATACCCTAGAGCAGATGTAAAATGCTGGTGTGCCAAGCAAGAGTTTAGAGGGTCTGGGATAGGAAAGTAGGGAACAACAGGGTCACATAAACAGGAAGACAGCCTGGGGGAATCCCTGAAATAGAGCAAGACAGAAGTGACAGCCAAGGATAATCAGGAGGTCATCTGTTGTATCATAGACTACCCTCGTGTGCACAGGCGGACCAACCACATTTAAAGGGACAGGGAACAACCTGGAGGCTGCACAGGTTTTCAGGAGGCAGTTAACAAAAATCTGAACCAAGGTGGTGGCCTGACTGTGGCAGGGAAAACAAGGACACTTAATTGTCAAATGAGTTAAAATCAAGAGCACAAGGCAACTAGAGATACAGAAGAAAGGAAGAGGGAGGGAGGGCTCCACTGTGTAGATGCTGGGCCAGTTCTGGAAGAGTCCAGCTTAGGGGCATGGTGCAAGAGGTAGCATGGTTTGCAGGCGGGTGGGTTTGAGGGGCGGGAGAGCACCCAGGTGGAGATTCCCAGGAGGTGTTAGCTCACTCATTCATTCATCAGACACTTGAGCTCCTGCCGGAGGACACGGCAACGAGCAGTGTGTGGTCCCTGCCCCAGCAGCCGGCAGTCTGGGGAAGATGCGGAAGGTTTCCAGACAGTCAGTGTAGAGCAGGTGTGAGTGTGTGGGTGGAAGTCTCAAGAGTGAGGCCAAGGCTGGAGACATACGTGTCATTAAGCAGGCAGAGGTGTATTTGTGCCATGAGGGGAAGAAAGCGGGGCCAACGATGAACCACCAGATTCATCTTCTTCCTGCTTTCTCTACTGTGGAAAAAGACCCCAGTCCACCCCCACCTGCTCACCCAGTTTGGAGCCACCCTCTCAGCCTCCCCCTGCCCTGTCCCTAGTACCGTAGGTGAACTATCTCAGCTCCTTCCTCCTGCTGCTCCTCTCACCAGTGCCCTTGTGATCCATCTCTTCGCCTTCTGTTACATTTTCCTCCATTTCATTCTTCACGCTGCTGCCACACAGAACCATCTAAAGCATAGATGTCTTGGTCTGTTCAGGCTATAACAAAGTACCATAGACTGGCTTATAAACAACAGAAAGTTATTTTGTTCTGGAGGCTAGCATTCAGAATCATGGCTGGGTTCTGGTGACAGCCCTCTTCTGGGTTGCAGAGGGCTGTCTTCTCACGTAGTGGCAGAAGGGGCAAGGGAACTCTCCAGGGTCTTGTTTATAAGGACATTAGTTTCATTCATGAAGATTCCACACTCATGAGCTAATCACCTGGGTCCCCACCTTCAAGTACCAACATATTGCAGATTGCATTTCAAAGTGTGGACGGGGGGAGGGGACAGAAACATCTGGACCACAGCAGTATTGCTTCCCACCCACGCCCCAGGACTTAGTGACCTGCTGTGATTCTCCGTTGCTTGCAGGAGGAGAATTTCATTGCCTATAGGAAAAACACCTTAGGAGGGTGTTCAGTTCAGTCACTCAGTCGTGTCTGACTCTTTGCAACCCCATGGACTGCAGCACGCCAGACCTCCCTGTCCATCACCAACTCCCAGAGCTTACTCAAACTCATGTCCATCGAGTCGGTGATGCCATCCAACCATCTCATCCTCTGTTGTCCTCTTCTCCTCCCACCCTCCATCTTTCCCAGCATCAGGGTCTTTTCCAATGAGTCAGTTCCTCACATCAGGTGGCCGAAGTATTGGCGTTTCAGCTTCAGCATCAGTCCTTCCAATATTCCGGACTGATTTCCTTTAGGATGGACTGGTTGGATCTCCTTGCAGTCCAAGGGACCCTCAACAGTCCTCTTCAACACCACAGTTCAAAAGCATCAATTCTTTGGCTCTCAGCTTTCTTTATAGTCCAATTCTCACATCCATACATGACTACTGGAAAAACCATAGCTTTGACTAGATGGATCTTTGTCGGCAAAGTAATGTCTCTGCCTTTTAATATGCTGTCTAGGTTGGTCATAACTTTCCTTCCAAGGAGCAAGTGTCTTAATTTCATGCTGCAGTTACCATCCACAGTGATTTTGGAGCCCAAAAAATAAAGTCTGTCACTGTTTCCATTGTTTCTCCATCTGTTTGCCATGAAGTGATGGGACTGGATGCCATGATCTTAGTTTTCTGAATGTTGAGTTTTAAGCCAACTTTTTCACTCTCTTCTTTCACTTTCATCAAGAAGCTCTTTAGTTCCTCTTCACTTTCTGCCATAAGGGCGGTATCATCTGCATATCTGAGGTTATTGATATTTCTCTCAGCAATCTTAGTTCCAGCTTGTGCATCATCCAGCCCAGCATTTCTCATGATGTACTCTGCATATAAGTTAAATAAGCAGGGTGACAATATACAGCCTTGACGTACTCCTTTCCCAATTTGGAGCCAGTCTGTTGTTCCATGTCCGGTTCTAACTGTTGCTTCTTGACCTGCATACAGATTTCTCAGGAGACAGGTCAGGTGGTCTGGTATTCCCATCTCTTGAAGAATTTTCCACAGTTTGTTGTGATCCACACAGTCAAGGGCTTTGGTATAGTCAATAAAACAGAAATGGACGTTTTTCTGGAACTCTCTTGCTTTTTCAAAAATCCAGTGGATGTTGGCAATTTGATCTCTGGTTCCTCTGCCTTTTCTAAATCCAGCTTGAACATCTGGAAGTTCATGGTTCACATACTGTTGAAGCCTGGCTTGGAGAATTTTGAGCATTAGTTTACTAGCATGTGAGATGAGTACAATTGTGCGGTAGTTTGAGCATTCTTTGGCATTGCCTTTCTTTAGGATTTGAATAAAAACTGACCTTTTCCAGTCCTGTGACCACTGCTGAGTTTTCCAAATTTGCCGGCATACTGAGTGCAGCACTTTCACAGCATCATCTTTCAGGATTTGAAATAGCTCAAGTGGAATTCCATCACCTCCACTAGCTTTGTTCTTAGTGATGCTTCGTAAGGCCCACTTGACTTTGCATTCCAGGATGTCTGGCTCTAGGTGAGTGATCACACCATCGTGGTTATCTGGGTCATAAAGATCTTTTTTGTATAGTTCTTCTGTGTATTTTTACCACTTCTTCTTAATATCTTTTTCTTCTGTTAGGAGAGTGTAGTACAAAACTCTTTGCCAGTTGGCACTTGCCCAGTTTTCCAAAACAGTCTGTACAAGGAGCACAATCTGTACAAGGAGCTTCAGCCTAGTAATGTAAATAAATGTTCAGTCATATTCAAAAAATTGTAATATAAGAGTGCAGAGTAAAGCGCCTCTCCACCAGACTAGATTATTCTTTGTTCGCATGCAAATCCCCCACTCCCGAGTCATGTCAGACATCGTTAATTGATCATTGCACTCTTCCCTCTGAGGTCAGATAGGGGTTCCACATCCTTCTCAAAAGAGCACACCACGTGGTCTCCATCAATTAACTGAATCAAATGTCTAGAGCAGATTCCAGAGAGGGGGCCCTATAAGGTGGCTGGGATTTCAGAAACAGAACAGACAGACAGAGATTTCCAGACTCAGGGACTAGCGCACATGAAGGCACAGAATGGCAGTGCATCCGCTTAGCTCATCGGAACCTATACATGTTCCCTCTCACAGCAAACACCACCACTCTCACAGCCAGGCCTCTGTTTCAGGACCTTCTGTATAACTTGGCCAGACCTAACGAGATTTCTTTCCCAGAGGCTCTTAGCCTGAGCGACCAGCCCAGTGGGTACTTTTCCATCATCTCTAACAATTTCTTGCCAGATCCTCCCCTGCCAGGAAGTATCTGTTAGCTGGGCATCCAAGAATAAGAACATAATATTGTTCCAGGAAATTTAGGAATTAATTCAGCAAAGAGGTAGTGAGTACCTGCTGCATGCCAGGCTCTGGGCTATTTTTGCACATGCAAAACAACAACAATAACTTAATTATAGTTAGGTATTTGCTTATTTGGGCTTCCCTGGTGGCTCAGCAGTAAAGAATACACTTTGCAGTGGTGACAGGGGTTGTGGGTTTGATCCCTGGATTGGGAAGATCCCCTAGAGAAGGAAATGGCAACCCACCGCAGTATTCTTGCCTGAGAAATCCCATAGATTGAGGAGCCTGGGGAGCTATACAGTCCATGGGGGTCACAAAAGAGTAGGACACATCTTAGTGACTAAACAACAACAACAAAATTTGCTTGTTTATATCACTCTGTAGCAAAATGATGAAAAAAGAGAATAAGGAACATAGAAAGTATAAATATTGGGTTGGCCAAAAAATTCATTTGGGACCTTCCATAAGCTCTTACAAAAACCCACATGAACTTTGTGGCCAACCCAATAAAATAGGAAATTAAACCCTGGGGAGTAGTGTACAGCCTCACCACCTAGCACGGACCTGGCACACAGGAGACACTCTATTGGTGTATTTGACCTTCAGATTTGTCTCTGAGCTTCCTAGAAACCAAGGTAAAAGAGAATTTACATGGTCACATAGTTCCCATGATGTGTACCAGTTAACTTATGAGGAACTAAATCATTTCCTATCACCAAGTACTAAAAGAATATTCTTGAGTGAGATTTATTAAAGAAAGGCTGACAGCATTTGGTTCTCTTGTTTCAGAGATCACGAAAGACAACTGCAACGGGACCTGCCACACCAGCGCCAAGTAGGTGCCCTCTGGCCACCTTTGGAAATGATGCAAAGGGGATTTTTCCTAATAGTGTGTGTCCACCAGACCCCATCTTTAGGGAAGCAGCTTCCTGAGACCATTTCTGAGGATTTATGATAGATTTAAGTACAAAACTAAAAATGACGCCACCATCAGTTTGCCAGATCCAGCCTTCTGAACAAGCTGTCCCCTGAGCTACCTGACATGTTGGCAGAGTGCCAGTTGTTACCCCCATTCAAGCCACAGGGACCCTTTCACAGAAGCAGAGGGAGCCTGGTGGGCCTCAATTTCATCAAATCTTACTTGCAATTTGCAGCCAAACCTTCCATCTTCATAAGTGAACTTCATATTCATAACACCCAGAGGAGCTTAATGGGTTAATTCATTAAGAATCCAGAAGCTGGAGTTAGACTTGAATCAGCCTCTGTCATTTCCACTGATTGTATAACTTTGAGTCACTTATTTAATGCCTCTAAGCCTTGCTCTCCTCATCTATAAAATGGGAAGAATGATAGACCTACCTGTTAGGGCTACTGGATATTGTGTAGGTTATGTGAAGTAATGTGTGAAGTATAGGTTTGAGCACATAGGATGCTCTCTGAAGATGGGCGGCTGCCCTCCATATCCTTGGACCAATGCCTCCATATACACACTGTGTTGTTTACCTGATAAATGACCAGTTTTAGCTGCCCGTGGCAGGGTTGTGCTAGGGATCAACTCTTCTCCCAAGCCTTAGGGAGAACCTCTGAGTGCCTCATGGGGCAGGAGCTAGGATCCTAGGGGGAAGGGTATTGTGAGTCCCATCCAGGCGGGAGGCGGGATGTTGTGCATTTTTCTGCAAACACCACTTGCCCTTTCTCTTGGCAGCTGTCTTCTCAATCCGGATGGCACAGCCTTGTGCAAATGTGCAGCAGGGTTCCAGGGGAATGGGACCGTCTGCACAGGTAAGTAGAGAAGGAATTTGCTAGGTGGAGGGTAACCCAAGCTATTGAGAGATCTATGTTTCTGCAGACTAAATGGGCAGCTGCAGGACTTCCCTGGTGGTCCTGTGGTTAAGACTTCATGCTGCCAACGCAGGGGGTGTGGATTCGATCCCTGGTCAGGGAACTAAGATCCCACATGCCATGTGATGAGACCAAAATAAATAAATGGACAGCTGCTACCAAGCAGTGATGGGGAACTGGATGTGGTAGGGTAGCTAATCTCATTCAGGGGCAGGACACTTACTATTCACGGATGAGATGTGTTGGTTTTGGAACGTCCGGGCCCACTGCCCTGGTTCTCTTCTCTAAGTCTTGGCCACAATTGGAATCACCTGGAGAGCTTTAAAAATCATGGATTTGGCTGACCAAGGGTGTGGCCTGGGCATGGGGACTCTGAAATGAGACACAAAGAGGCTTGAGCCCTGGTTCTTTTTCCCACTCCCCACATGGCCTTGGGTGGTCTCTAAACAACCCTTAAAGTAAACATAAAACAATGTCCCTTGTAGAGCAATTTGGGATGAAATGACCTCTCCACATACAACAACAGAATGAGACAGCCGTCAAAAACAGCCCCGATGTTAGACTCCTTGGGTTCAAATCCATGTTCTTACAGTTTATGTTACCTGGGGACAGCTGCTTGACTGCTCTTTGCATCGTTTTGTCATCTGTAAGTTGTAGGTCATAAGAGAATCTTGCTCAATGGATTGTTGGATGGCAGCATGATCTTAATTAATACCTGTGAATATTCCTGGCACAGAGCACTCGATAAATATGAGCTAACACTCTTATGGTGACCAATACATACTCAGTGCTAGAAAAAAAATAGAAACAGCATCATTTTCTCTTGACGCTGTGTCCACGAAGGCTTCAGTCCAGATTGTGGTGGAGCTAGACAATGATCGCACCAGTTTGCTTTCTTTTTTTAATTAAGTGATTAAATTTGGGCTTGCATTAGCTTTTTCTGGTTGTGGTGATGGGAGGTGCACAGGTTTCTCATTGTGGTGGCTTCTCTTGTTGCAGAGCACGGGCTGTAGCACATGCGGGCTTCAGTACTTGTGGCACACGGGCTTAGTTGCCCTGCAGCAATCTTCCCAGAGCAGGGATTGGACCCATGTCCCTTGCTTTATAAAGTAGCTGGACTCTTAACCACTGGATCACCAGGGAAGTTCTCACCAATTTGCGTTCTAGACCATCTGACCCTGGGGATTGTCTCAGGTGTTCCCTGAAGTAGGATGTGTTCAACATACCAGCGGAAACAGTGGAAAGACAAATAACTGTAGTGTTTCTCTTGCCCCCTGTTTTGGGGGGAGATAGCAAAATGGGAGCTGTTATAAACAGTCCTGTCGTTAGACTCCCTGGGTTTAAATCTATGTTCTTATAGTGTATGTTACCTGGGGACAGCTGCTTGACTTCTCTTTGCATCATTTTGTCATCTGTAAGTTAATATAATGCTCAATATTTCTATAAAACTTTACATTATCCAAACCTGCACATAAGCGTGTATGGGTGTGCCCCAGAATTCATACTAATTAAGTCGTTTGTCTAAAGTCACATGGTGAATGAAGGGCAAGCCAGGACTCATACGGACACCTTGGGACTCCAGATCTTGGATCCACTTTGAATTGATTTCTGTATACATGCCTGTGTCCTCAGTTGCTCCAGTCTGTCCGACTCTGTGTAACCCTATGGACTGTAGCCCACCAGGCTCCTCAGTCCATGGGATTCTCCAGACAAGAATACTGGAGTAGGTTGTCATGCCCTCCTCCAGGGATCGTCCCCACCCGGGGATTGAACCTGTGTCTCCTGCTTTACAGGTGGATTCTTTACCGCTGAACCATCAGAGAAGCTCTTTTGTATATATAGTGAGGTCCAAATTCATTCTTTCACATATGGATATCTAATTGTCTCAGTATCAGTTTTTGAAAAGATCATTCTTCCTGTGATGGAAATAACATATTGGCACCTTTGTGGCAAATCAGTTGACCACAGATGTTTGAGTTTATTTCTAGACTCTTAATTCCATATGGATCCTTCTGCCAGTTCCACCCTGTCTTTATTACTGAAGCTTTGTAGTAAGTTTTGAAATTAGGGAGTGTGAGTCCTCCAACTCTGCTCTTTTTTTTTTAAAGATTGTTTTGACTGTTCTGGGCCCTTTGAATTTATATACGAGTTTTAGGATAATCTTGTCAGTTTATGCAAAAAATCAACTGGGATTTTGACAGATTGCCTTTAATCTATAGATCAGATATAGGGAGTAATGCCACCTTAACAATATTAATTATCTCCATCAATGAACATGGAAGGTCTTTCTATTATTTAGGTCATCTTTTATTTCTTTCCACAATGTTTGTAGTTTTCAGAGTGTTTTATAGTTTGTTAATGGAGTCCATCTTTTGATGCTATTGTAAGTGGAATTGTTTTCTTAATTTCATTTTCAGTTTGCTCATTGCTATGGTCTAGGAGTACAATTGACTTTTGACTGTTGATCCTGTGGCCTACGATATTGTTGAATTCAATGATTCGCTCTTTTTAGTGGGTTCTTCAGGACTTTCCATAGCACATCATGTTACCTGCAGACAGAAACGCCATTACATCTTTTCTAATCTGATGCCTTTTGCTTCTTTCTTGCCTGATTGCCCTGACCAGAACCTTCATCCAACACAGTGTTGAACAGGAGTGGTAAGAGCAGGCCTACTTGCCTTATTCCCAATCAGGGGAGGAAGCGTCTGGTCTGCCATCACTAAGCGTGACCTTAGCTGTGGGCTTTTCATAGGTGAAAAATGTCCTTTATCAGGGTAAGGAAGTTGCCTTCTATTCCTAGTCTGTTGAGTGTTTTTATCATTAACAATATTGAATTTTGACAAGGGGCTCCGCTCCTTATACCAGGATGGTTGTGTTTTTGTCTTCCATTCTGTTGCTGTGCTCTATTATATTCACTGACTTGGGGGATGTTAAACAATTGTATTCCTATGTTAGTACCTCTTTCTTACAGTAAGTAATCACATTTATATATTTCTAAATTTGACCTGCAAGTATTTTCTTGAGGATATTGAATTTATATTCATGAAGGATATTAGTCTATAGTTGTTTTGTGATAGTTTTGCCTGTTTTTGGTATCAGAGTAATACTGGCCTCATAGAATGAATTGAGAAGTCTTCCCTCCTCTTTCAGTTTTTAGAAGAGCATGTGAAATTTTGGTATTTATTAAATGTTTGATAGAATTCACCAGTGACATCTGGTGCTTTGCATTCTTTTGAATTATCTATGTTTAATCCAATGCCTGCCAGTTTGAAGTAACTTCTATTTCTCAGTCACTCAAGTAAAACCACATCAATTTTCCCCCTCCTCCTCTACTGCTCTGTGTCATCTTTCTCTTCTATAGCAATCAATGCCTGTGAGATCAGCAATGGAGGTTGCTCTGCCAAGGCAATCTGCAAAAGAACCACCCCAGGAAGCCGAGTGTGTGTGTGCAAGGCAGGCTATACTGGCGATGGCATCGTGTGCATAGGTAGGTACCACCTCTCACCTGCGATTTCCAACTGCCTTTAGTTTTGACCCCTCGGTCAAGGTGCTGTCTGATCCCTCCACTTGTTTTCCATTTACTTGTTTTCCCTTGGCTGCTTAAAAGCAATCAGCTAGGAAACGCTTTCACACCAAGCAGACATCCTGCTTGCCATCAAAATGTCCTCCTAAATTGAGCATCTACTGATGATTCTTCTCTGAGCCAATTACACTGTGATGGTTACAAATGTGTTTTTTTTTTAATTCCTACATGCCTTCATTCATAACATGCTGAATTAGACTCCAAAATTCTATTATTTCAAGTCCTTGGCTGCAAACACTCATATTCATTCAATAGAAGGACAGAGTCAAGCCTGCAGATACGCCTCTGCTGGCACAGTCCCGTCCCAGAGGAGGCAGTTTTGAGAAACCACAGCCAGCACCCTCCCTGTTGGGTTATTTCAGCCACAGAGTTGCCAAGAAAACTGACTCACGCCTTGACACCTGCTCTGCTTGGTTGGATCCATCGAGATGCCTTTACTTAAAAATAAGGCTCAATTCTCATGCCAGGTGTGGGATTTTTGTTTTAAAGAGATCAACCCCTGCTTGGAGAACCATGGTGGCTGCCACAAGCATGCAGAGTGCACACAGACAGGACCCAACCAGGTGAGCTCTGCCTCTCTGGGGGGTACATTTTCCTAGGAGCAAATTCCTGCAGATACAGACCCAGGCCTGAGGGAGAGGGGCTGAGAACAGGCCTCTAGGGAGCAACAGGATGAAATAAATACATTAGAGGAAATTCTGAAACAATTCCCCTAGAGATGGTTGTTTTGGAAAGAAGAGGAAGGTGGGAGGAGCAGGGAACAAAGGGTTCGTGGGGGAAAGGCCTTTCCTACAGTGGGGATGCCCTGGTAGCTCAGCTGGTAAAAAATCCACCTGTAATGCAGGAGCCCCCGGTTCAGTTCCTGGGTCAGGAAGATCCCCTGGAGAAGGGTTAGACTACCCACTCCAGTATTCTTGGGCTTCCCCAGTAGCTCAGACGGTAAAGAATCCTCCTGTAATGTGGGAGACCTGGGTTCAATCTCTGGGTTAGGAAGATCCCCTGAAGGAGGGCTTGGCAACCCACTCCAGTATTCTTGCCTAGAGAATCCCTATGATCGAGAGGAGCCTGATGGGCTACAGTCCATGGGGTCACAAAGAGTTGGACCCAACTGAGTGACTAACACAGCACAGTGCAGTGGGAAGAAGTGGGCATGTGCAAACACCAGATGGCTCCAGAAACATGAAGTTCTCCAGCCATGCTCTCCTTTCCTTCAGCTTTCTGATGCCCAGAATCTTACCGTTTTTCTTGGGCTTGAGCCTGTGAAATACATGTACAACAGCAGAAGATAATGGTTTTAAGCCCTCTCTCGGTCATATACTCCCCAGCGCTGTGGCTGATGCATTGCCTCCCTAGGGAGAAGGTTAGGGGAGGCGGGAGCGTGTGAGGACTCCACATAAAGAAGGGGAGGGGTTGAGGGGCGAAAAGACTCAGGTGGGGAAGCTGGAGGCTCAGGAACCCGACTCTGCCTCCCTCAGTCCCTGTCACACTGTGAGCAAGCAGGAAACGGTGCATCAGAAACTGGATGGGTGATGGAGTGAGAGCCAGCAGGACCTGTCTGTGAAATGCCCCGTTCTGCCTTCTTTCTCGATAGGCCGTCTGTAACTGTTTGCCGAAGTACACTGGAGATGGGAAGGTCTGCACCCTCATCAACGTCTGCTTGACCGTGAGTACAGCCCCCTCCCTGCATCTAGGGTGCAGTGTTGAGGTGGCCTCCATCAGAGCTGCTTCTGGGCCATTTCTTCCTCGTGTCCCAGTTGCAGAGTTGGAGACACTGCAGTCTCTGCCTCCGTCTTCATGTGGCCTCACTTCTGTGTCTGGGTTTCCTCTTCCAGTGAGGACGCTAGTGGACTGAAGACCCCCTGGTTAATCTAGGACATTGCATCTCCGAGATCGTTCATTGCATCTGCAAAGACTCTTTTTTCTAAATAAGGTCCCATTCACAGAGACCAGGGCTTAGGATGTAGACATAGCTTAGGGGGGCACATAATTCAACCCACCCCAGAGCGGGAGGAGAAGGGGTCTCTGGCCCCAGTCACAGAACGAGCGCATGGCAGAGTCAGAACTTGAGGCCCTGTCTGTCTGACTCACAGGCCACACCCTTGACCACTTCTTGTGCTTGTTCCTCCACGAGGCTCTGATCCCTAGCAGAAGCCCAGCTCATACACCTTCCCTCCTCATCCACATCTCTGCCCACCTGAGAGCCTTCTGCAAGCATGAAAACAGCACAGATACTCCATAATTAAAGCCCCTTCTCTCCAGGTGAGGTCCCTACTGTCCCCCGTGATGGTCTGTCTATTCTACACCAACTGCCTTCTGGCTGGTGACTATTACTTTTCTATCATGGATTAGAGTTTAGCTTTCAGCTGAGAAGTGTCAAACAAGATTGATGCCTTTCTAGTTAACTCCTGGGTGCTGATAAACTTCCCATTTGGCAACTCTGGACTGATCTCTTCAGGGCTGGAGATCTGCTGGGATGGACTTGCCATCTTGAGATATGGGCACACCTCAGAGACATTGTGGCTTTGGTTCCACACCACCAAAATACAGTGACTGTTACAAGAAAGCAAGTCACAAGAATTTTTGGTGTCCCAATAAATATAAAATTTATATTTACACTATATTGAAACCTGTTAAGTATGCAATAACATTATGTCTAAAAAATACAATGTATGTAAGCCAACCATACTTCAATTTTAAAAAGAAGACATTAAGAGTTAAATAAATAAATAATGTAGTGGGTTGCCCAGAAAGTTCATTTGGATTCACTTGTGACATCTTATGGAAAAGCCCAAACAAACTTTTTGGCAAACTCAATACATACCTTAATTTAAAAAAACACTTCATTACTAAACATTGATAACCATCATCCAACAACACAAAGTCATCACAAACCTCCAATCTGTAAAAATCACAGTACCTGCAGAGTCCAGTAAAATGAGGCATGTCTGTGTAAGGCTGGGTCAGTAGGATGACTCTTACAGCTTTAGGAAGGTGGAACACAGATTCAGGAAAAGGGCAAATTATGCAAACCAGTCAGTTCAGTCGCTCAGTCGTGTTCAACTCTTTGTGACTCCATGGACTGCAGCACGCTAGGCTTCCCTATCCATCACCAACTTCCGGAGCTTACTTAAACTCATGTCCATCGAGTTGGTGATGCCATCCAACCATCTCATCCTCTGTTATCCCTTTCTCCTCCTGCCTTCAGTCGTTCCCAGCATCAAGGTCTCTTTTCCAATGAGTCAGTTCTTCGCATCAGGTGGCCAAACTATTGGAGCTTCAGCATCAGTCCTCCCAATGAATATTCAGGACTGATTTCCCTTAGGATTGATTGGTTTGATCTCCTTGCTGTCCAAGGGACTCTCAAGAGTCTTCTCCAACACCACAGTTCAAAAGAAACCAGTCAGAGTGTAAGACAAAAAGTGAATGTCAATACAGAATTGCTTTGTGAGCATTGGCAGGGCTGGCAAGCTAACTGGTCTGATTTCTATCCCCCACTCCTTGGAAATTTTACCAGAATAATGGCGGCTGTAGTGAATTTGCTATCTGCAACCACACTGGACAAGATGAAAGGACTTGTACTTGCAAACCAAACTACATTGGGGATGGGTTTACCTGCCGTGGCAACATCCATCAGGTAATGCAAGGCATGTTTCTGTAAAGGGAACTCCACTTTCCTCCTTGTGTGAAGAATCTAAGGCACTGAAAAGGGTGTAAGAGTTTTGTTCCATATAAAACTAAAATGTGAGGGAGGTCCCTGGAGGGACCTGGAGGTCCAGTGGTTAAGACTTTGTATTTCCATCACAGGGTTTGATCCCTGGTCTGGGAACTAAGACCCCACATGCCACATAGTTCAGTTCAGTCACTCAGTCGTGTCTGACTCTTTGCAACCCCATGGACTGCAGCACGCCAAGCCTCCCTGTCCATTGCCAACTCCCAGAGTTTATTCAAACTCATGTCCATTGAGTCAGTGATGCCATCCAACCATCTCATCCTCTGTCTCCTCCTGCCTTCAATCTTTCCCAGCATC